>NW_028318430.1:13172500-13491954 GCF_062004578.1 Staurois parvus | reverse complement strand
TATCCAGAACTGGACGTACCTCCAAAATTTATGAAAATACCAGAAGAAAGCTGGTCTGGGAGGTTGCCAAGAGGCCTACAGCAACATTAAAGGAGCTGCAGGAATATCTGGCATGTACTGGCTGTGTGGTACATGTGCCAACATTCTCCCATATTCTTCATGTCTGGGCTATGGGGTAGGGAAGCAATACATACAAGCCTGGCTAAATTTTGCAAAAACACATATGAAGTCTCCCAAAAGCACGTGGAAAAATGTGTTATGTTCTGATGAAACCAAGGTTGAACTTTTTGGCCATAATTTCAAAAGATAATTTTGGTGTAAAAACAACACTGCACATCACCAAAAGAACACCATACCCACAGTGGAGTATGGTGGTGGCAGCATCATGCTTTGGGGCTGTTTTTCTTCAGCTTGAACTGGGGCCTTAGTCAAGGTAGAGGGAATTATGAAAAGTTCCAAATACCAGTCAATATTGGTACAAAACCTTCAGGCCTCACCTAGAAAGCTGAACATGAAAAGAATCTTTATCTTTCAGCATGACAATGACCCAAAGCATAAATCCAAATCAACAAAGCAATGGCTTCACCAGAAGAAGATTAAAGTTATGGAATGGTCCAGCCAGAGCCCAGACCTGAATCCGATCGGAAATCTGTGGGGTGATCTGAAGAGGGCTGTGCACAGGAGATGCAATCTTACAGATCTGGAGTGTTTTTGCAAGGAAGAGTGGGCAAATATTGCCAAGTCAAGGTGTGCCATGCTGATAGACTCATACCCAAAAAGACTGAGCGCTATAATGAAATAAAAAGGTGCTTCAACAAAGTATTAGTTTAAGGGTGTGACCACTTATGCAACCATATTATTTTTGTTTTTTATTTTTACTTCCCTCCACAGAAAAGATATCAGTTTGTTGTTCAGCTGAGTTGTACAGTTCATATGTTACATTAAAGGTAGAAAAGGTTCTGAAATTATTTATCTTTGTCTCTTTTTTTTACATCACAGAAACCTGACATTTTAACAGGGGTGTGTCGACTTTTTATATCCACTGTAGCTCCTGCAGTGCTCTTTGTATAACGGGGCTGTTTATAGCAGTTGTAGGCCACCTTTAGGAGAATCCACAGAGAATTTGTATTGTATCCATTGTTCTCTTTACAGGCTTGTTCACAGTTTGTGAATGGTTCTGTAGTGAATTGGTAAATGGTGCCACCATACAATAATAGGAAATGAGTGACCTTCACCAGCACAGTACGGTGATAATCTTGTCCATTTTTCCCATCAAGCAACAGGCATAACAGGTCAAGGTTTGGGAACCTTGCAGGATCCCTTTTTTCAAGGGAAAAAGGGAATGAAAAAGGGAACTTGTGAGGTTCCGAAACTTTGGCCTGTAATGTCTGTTGTTTATGTGAATAAAGGACAAGATTATTGGTACGGTGGTGAAGATCATTATTTTCTTGAATCTGTCACCAAACCAAATAAAACCTGCTGCAGATATCAATGCACCCAGCTAGCTGCCTCATGCACATTTCTATTGGCTAAAGTGGCCAAAGAGACAGGCCATCATAGTAATATGATAACAGGAATGTGTGGGACGTAGTAACCAGCTTGATCACTAGCAGGTAGTGTCAGAGCTTTGCTTGTCAGAGTGGCCATGGTATTTGGAGCAGAAGAGTGCTAGAGTAGGGTTTTTTTAATGACAGAATATCTTTAAAGGCTCATGCAGCTGGAGATGAATGAAAAAGCGCATCTGGTATCTGGTGCATCAAACCATTGTCAATGCGATATAAGCTATTTGGTAAAATTAGGGAGCCCATTAAATTCAATAATGCAAATAAAAAGATACTGCAGCATTAGTCTCCAAAGGTGCTTTAACCACATTGGTTTTAACACAATGCAAAGCCAAACTAACATGCTAAGATTGCCTATGTGTGTGTCTGGCTTGTAAAAAGGTGTTCCCCTTTAATGTATGGCCATTTGCTCTTGAGGTATGTTCTTCTTAATAGCCCAACCCTTGTATAAGGCAGGGAGAGGAGCTGATCTGTGGTTGTTCTGCATAGGGAACAGCCAGATGCAGCACTAGAGAGGATGCACTTCCCCTCAGGGAAGCCATGAGGTCTAGGGACTGGAGAGGAGACTTTGAGGACTGGGGACCTGGAGAGGACACCATAAGGACTTTGCACAACAATAACTCCTTTAGTATAGCTAGTGGGACTTTAGCTCTGTTACAGACAGGATGTGGACATTTTCATATTATGCACCTTCTGCCAAAGTTTGGAATTAAACATACGATAGTGGACTGTATTACTAACCTTGTGGAAGTATGGAGCTGAATATTTGTACCTCTTTTTGATACTTTAGTAAGAATCACAGAAAAGTCATTATAATTACTCTTTCTTAACCAAGCCTGCGAGCACAAGAAGTGTGGAATAGAGGAAACCCCCATTGCATTGCTAAGGTAATGGTGAGAGTGTGCATGGCCAACAGAAATACTACATTAAGCAAGTGTAAACCTGATCAACACAGAGCTGGGGGAAGCGATTGCCCTCCTGATGGTGCAAGTATAGCTCTCCCTCAGTTTGCAATCAACCAGTTGGCCTGGGCTCTCATGTCACACGGACCTCAGGCATTCGGACAGATCATGGAGTCCTTACTCGGAACAATGTTAATATGCAAGGTCTTGCACAAAAGTCTGGACACTTGGGGAGTTGCTCAGATCAGGGGATGGAGAGGGATGGCCTAGGATCTGCCATTGTACACGTAGAGGGCAGCATTTGTAGGCTGCAGCAAGCATCAGAATAGATGTCTTGTTTTCTTGTTAGGCCCTGGCTGCGTAGTATGGCCATGACCATTTGGTAGGGGACGCTTATAGGGTTACTGCACTGTATTTGCACCAGGAGTCAAGTAATGCTTTGTAAGTGCTAGGAATGAATACCCTATTTTGCCACCAGTGGCTTTGGGGTCTAAAATAGGTGTAATAATTTTCAGAAATATATACTACAGAAATACATACTACACTCCAGAATTATAAAACATACTATTTTTGTAAAAAGTAGTACATGTACACAGGAAAAACCTTTAGAGGCAAAAGTCCACATATGTTAGACATTTATCACAGGACCTGTGGCCTTTCACAGACTTAGATACAGAATGATGTGAACAACAGTATTCTGTCAATCAGACAAACATTATAGCCTACCTCCAAACATCTGCAGTTAGTTTTACTGTATTAATAACTATCTTTAGGTTCACTGCAAGGGAAACAGCAGTTTATATCTCCTGTAAAGAGACACTAACATTTATAAAAATTAAACACTGCAGTTCACTTTGTCTGCTTCCAATAAATATGCTATAATCAGTGCATGGTGGACAGTAAAACAAATGCAGAGGCAATTTAAAAGCACATTCCAGAGTTGAAATGCATGCCTCGTGCTGCGAATGACTAGAGACTATAAACCTGTGAATTCTTACCTTGGGAATCACTATAAATAAATAATTACACAAAACTATAAGGGTAACACAGTGGCTTAGTGGTAATTATTTCTGCTTTGCAGCACTGGGGTCCTTGGATCAAGTGCCAGCCAGGATGTTATCTGCTTGGTATTTGCATATTCTCCATGTGCTTGTTGGGTTTCCTTTCACACACCTGTACTGTAGTGTATGTATGGATATAGAGAACTTAGATTGTAAGCTTCTTTAGGTTGGGGACTGATGTAAATTGTCAATGATAGATTAGATTGCAAGCTCCAGGAGCAGGAACCTTCCTATTCCTTCTGTACTGAAATGTATTGTAATTGTACTGTCTCCCTTATATTGTAAAGCGCTGTGCACACTGTTGGTGCTATATAAATCCTGTATAATAATAATAATATATAAATACCTTTAACAAATAAAACTTAAATGTCTTCTAACAAGTATTACAGTATAAGGACAATATTTCATGATCTAATCTGAAGGAAATTATTGTGAATCTCTTTCCATTTTTGTTTATCAACATGACTTTCATAACTTAAAATGGAAGTCTAATGTTAAACCTGCTCACATCCCCATTCTAAGTCCTATACTTACTAGTCTGTAAAGGAAAGATATGGAAAAGTTTATATTTTAACCTTACCTGGAATGGAAAAACATTCACGTTCATGGTCCAGTGACCTGTTACATTTTATAGTAGCCCCAAGGAGGTATTCTAGCTATCTGACCTTTTATTGGGCCTATTAATGTTTAACTTTGAACTATTAGTTTAAAGGTAAGTTCTACAGTTACCAGACCAATGATACATCATTATATGGTAAATTTATAGTTATATATTAAATCTGTGCTGCTGTAAATAGGTTAACAGATTTTTTTTCATCTGTTCATTTCCTGACCATCGAAATGTGGATGAGCAGAAGATGGTTAATATACTGTAAGCTGATTTAGGAAAAGTTGAAAAAAAAAAACTAAGCAACCAATTAGGTGCCCAGTTTCTTTTTTTTAAGTAAAACTAGGATTTTGGCTGTCATGGGTTAGATTTCTTTTTTGCAGTTTTGGTAAGTTAGCCCTGTTTTATTCATATAGTATGGGGCTTGTTTATGAAATATGAATCGATACATTAAAGTGGTAGTAAACTTTTACCTCCACCCAGTGAAGTGACTGGCCTCAGGTAATATATAGAGGTATAATAAATCCTTCTACGTAAGTTGTATCTTTCTGTTTGCAATCATTTGTTCTGTACATTCTTGTAAAACTCAGAGATGAAAAGGATATTTCATACTCACAAAAGCAGGGGGCGGGGAGTTGCAGTTACACACTGTACTAGAGCTCTGAGAGCTGATTGGAGGGAAGAGGGGCACACCCCCTTCACACAGCACATAGGAACAGAGTTGAGGCTGTCAATCAGCTGGAGCTCCCTCCCCTGTTACCGTTTTTCTTTTGATGTCAGGAAAAACATGTCAGAAGTGACTCATGCTGATAACAAAGGAACTAGACAGCAGAGAAAAATGATACCTAGAGCCTTAAAGAGAGGCAAGTAAACACTATAGAAATATGTGCTTTGCTCAGATTTCATGTCTGAGGTTTACAACCACTTTAACCGCTTTCCGACCGCCCTATAGCAGAACTACTGCTACAGGGTGGCAGGGCTGCACAAAATCATGTATATATACGGGATGTTGTATTTCCACCCTACCATCGCTGCCATTTGCAGCAACAGCTGTCAATCACTGGGTCCCAACTGCAGATTCCCCACTAGCACCCGACACTGACGGGGGAGAGGTCTGTATGTAAACAATAGCAGAGCAATACAAAGCAGTATGCTTACACAGTAAAGCACAGCATATTGCACACTGTAAAACACACACAACACACAGTTAACCCTTTCAACACCCCAGATGTTAACCCCTTCCTGCCCAGTGTCATTAGTACAGTGTCAGTGCTTTTTATTAGCACTGATCACTGTATTAGTGTCACTGGGGATGTCAGTGGCAGTAAGTCAGTCCCCCCCCAGTGTCAGAATGCCCACCGCAGTTCTGCTATAAGTCGCTGATTGCCGCCATTACTAGTATAGAAAAAAAGTTCCAGTATATAAACCGCCATTTGTAGATGCTATAACTTTGACTTAAATCTCTTAATGTACACGCATTGTGATTTTTTTTAGCAAAGACTTGTAGCAGAATACATTTTGACCTAAATTTATCACGAAATTTGATTTTTTAAATTTTTTTACTGGATGTTTTATAGCAAAAAGTCAAAAATATTTTCTTTTTTTGTTTATAGCGCAAAAAATTAAAGCTCCATTTGTGGAAAAAAAAGAACATAAATTTAATTTGGGGGCAACATTGCATGACCGTGCAATTGTCAGTTATAATAAAGCAGCGCGGTATAGCAAATGGCCTGATCAGGAAGGGAAGTAAATCTTCTGAAGGGCAAGTGGTTAATAATGCTTGGAGTCACCTTTAAAAGAAAACACTAAATCCTTTTGGTTGCTATGAAAAACAGGTCCACTTTTGCTTTAAATTTCATGTATCACTACTGAAATTCCCACTAAAGGCATTTGTTGCAGAGACACAATGACCAGCCAATGATGACATTGCGGATGAATGAAATCAGTCCTTATTTATGCAAAGCATGCAGAGGAAACTGTAGTATCTGACTTTTGGCAAATGCTTACAATAGGCTGGCCAATCAGTTTATTATGAGACTTGATGAGAACAGGGCTGATAGCACTTGCTCACAGCTTCTCTGATAATATCCAGAAACTGTAATAGAATAATGTGGTAAACCTATGATGGGGGTTTTAAAACCCATTGATCTAGATCTACCTGTCAAATGCTTGTCGGTGCTAGGGCAACAGTAGGCTACAAAAAAAGGTGCTGGCTGTAATGACAGGCCCTCTGTCCTGGGCTGGCAGTTATAGGAGGAATCCACAGTCTTCTGCTGCCCCTGAATTATGTGTTACATACTGCAGACCTCGGCAATCTGCACTAGTTACTTTTGACCCTTACACTCTTTGTTACTTACTCCACACCTCTGCACTGTGCGTTACATTCTACAGACCCCTGCAATGTAAGCTACATACTACTGACCAGTGAACTCTGTGTTACATACTACTGACCCATGAGCTCTGCATTGTATACTACTGACCCCTGTGTTACTTACTATTGACCTCTGAACTGTGCCTTACATACTACTGGTTCCTGCATTACTTACTATTGACCTCTGAACTCTGCATTGCATACTTCTGGCCTCAGAACTCTGTATTACTCCCAAGCCCTGCACTCCATGTTATGCACTAATGACTTGTGAAATCTGCATTACTTATCCCTGACCCCTGCACTCTGCATTACATACTCCCAACCCCTAAAC
The DNA here is from genome assembly GCF_062004578.1 of Staurois parvus. NCBI lineage: Eukaryota > Metazoa > Chordata > Amphibia > Anura > Ranidae > Staurois > Staurois parvus. The sequence continues at coordinate 13,485,120 of NW_028318430.1, read as the reverse complement.
TTTGTGTTACTTCTAACCCCTGCTCTTTGCATTACACACTACTGACCTCAGAACTCTGTGTTACTTACTCCGCGTTCATGCACTCTGCATTACATAATAAAGACATCTGAACTCTGTTTCACTTATTTCTGACCCCTGCATTACTTACTACCAGGGGCGGACTGACCATTTGGAAACTCGAGCACTGCCCGTGGTCCCGGGTTCAGTAGGGGGCCCCATGAGATGCCCCTGGTACCTTTTTCATAGGCTTTTTTGTGTTTGGGCATGGACACAGGGGCCAATGATCCCCTATTGCCTGGGGGCCCCATGAGTTGTCAGTCTTACTTACTACTGACCTTTGTGTTACATATTACTGGTCTCTGAACTCTGCATTACTTATTACTATATTACTAACCCCCTGAACTCTGTGTTACTTAATCCTGACCTTTGAACTCTAAGGTAATTAGTACTGACCCCTCAACTATGTGCGTTACTTACTACTGACCCTTGAACTCTTCAAATCCTTTTTACTTTTTAATAGGGTCTTGCAAGGTTATCTGCTTTTAAAAAAGAAAAGCTCTTGCACCCTGGTGATCTTTGATCTCTTCCATGTTGTTGATTTTTTTTAACCCCTTTTTTTTGGAAGTCTTCTTACCAGTACAATCACTGGCTTCTTCTTTTTATGGCTGCAGTGGGGGGATGGCATCCTTTTAGGACTTAATGATGCGTACAAAACGTGTGAGCACCAGTCACTCCTGGAGTACTGTGAGCTCAACCTGCATGATCACTAGCTAGGGTGGGGTGTAAACAACAGGGTGGGCTCATTGGAAATGGTCAGAATGAATGTCGTTCTGCTGTGAAGAGAATGGCTAGAGCTGGACTGAGCAGCAAGTTGGACCCAGAGCTGCAACATGGAGAGTATAGGTAAAAACTGGGATTTTTTTAATACATGGTGGTGAGATGAAAAAAGTAAAAAAAAACACTTTAACTGTCACTGATAATATTATTTATACAGTATGCATGTCTTTTTTGATTGACACATACGTAGATTACACATTGATGTTGGTATTAGGCCTTTTCTTTTTTTGCATTTCAATTTTAATTACAAGTACTTTGTTTAGTATTACACATGAGTTTAAAGCTGACGTCCACATATGGTCTTCATTGCACTGGTCCAAACGGGACCAAAGTAAATATGCATATTTCTTACTTGAAGAACTTCTTTGGAAGCTGAAAATCACTGTAGTAGTCACTACTAGTACAGTAATCACCACAATCTTCCAGATCCTGTGCCCAGCAGCTTCCTTTCTGCATTATAACCATGGGGGTATGTCACTTGGCACTGCCATCATTCACAAAATGCTGTGTATTTTTTCAAAGAATACAAAGTGTTCTCTGATTGGATGAGGTGGAGGTCATGATGTCATCAAACCAACTCTTTGCCTCATCCAATCAGAGAATGCCTTGTCTTCATTAAAACAATACAAGGCTTTCTGTCAATGGTGGCGAGAGAGCTACACCCTGTGGTCACTATGTCAAAGGGAAGCCACTCAGCACAGGACATGGAAGATTGCAGTAATCACTCTGGTATTGATAGATTTATAAAAGGTAGTACTTAACAAAGATGTAAACTGGCTGCAATAGCAAAAAGCATCCAGACATCTACAATACACACCTACTGATCTCATGCTGCACTGAAAGGTCTGAGCCTATTAGTACTGATTAGAATGAATACAATTCATACTACATTCAAAAGGGCCACTAACCTTACAGCAGAACTCCAATTACAAATACCTATATAAATACTTAAAGCAAACAAGTTACCTCTTGTTGTGTGATGTAAAATGTTCACATTGGCTGTTTACTGTTTAATTTGTTTATTAATGTATTGAATACAACAGTAAGCCCTGGTTCACACCGGTGCAACTTCAGGTGTGACATGCAATTTACAAATCGCACCTGAATCTAATGTATTTTCATGGCACTGTTTTAATCAGTACGATTTGAGGTAGCACGACTTTAATAGTTCCTGCGCTATATTTTTCCGATTTCATTGTGACTTGCATTGACTATTAAATGAAGTTGCAAGCCACAGTGAAATCGGAGGTACAAATCGCACTGATCTGCAGCTTTGAAATTACGCTACTTCAAGTGAAGTAGCGCGATTTCAAAGTTGCATTCAGTGTGAACCAGGGATCAGTCCTGAACTAACAGCACTGTGGCTACAACAGCTTCAGTTCTCATATAGTGAAGCAATCCTATCATTTTACCCATCCTTTCCTCTCCTCTTGTCCATTCACAGAACACCTTATATTCTGTTCACAAAATACAAGGTGTTCTGTGAGTGGACAAGGACCCCTTCTCTTCCATACAAATAAAGAAAGCAGAGTATCGCTTCAAGTCGACTGATGCTTGCCAGGTGCCCACCCAGCATGTTTGCTGACAACCGCTATACAAATTGGATGACCGCACAGCAGCTATTCACGAACTCCTCCTTTGTTCATAAAAGTAAATAAAAACAAAAAGCAACACACAAAAGCTTAATGTTGAGGTCTCCGTTCATCTCTTGTGTATTGCTTTTATGATCACGTAGAGAAATTTGGTGTGCAGTCAGCACATTTTCTTGTATAGTGGCCCATCCTCTTCTCCATTCACAGACTGCCTTGAAAAGAAAACAAGGTTTTTGTGAATGAAGGGTGTGGTGAACAACATCCTCCCTGCAATGTACTATAGCAAGAATGGGCCTGTATGAATGAAAATTTCATTTTTCCAGTAGCAGCCATCTGGAACGAGGATACAAATCATCAGAGGTAACATCTCAATTGTGCTGTTTGCAATCATTTGTGCTGTTCACAATCAATTTTGATGCAGTTCCATTTTTTTTATAGATGTCTTTGGCTAGAATTCTGCTTTCAACTGATGAAAAAATACTGGAAATACACAGATCTATATGCAAATGTCCCCTTGTGATAGAAATTTCATATGTATTGTTGTATGCCATGTGCTCTATCTCATGGGATGGTATTGCCCTTGACCATCCATCATTGTGGCCAGGATGATGGACTCTAAAACAAGCTCAATACTGAAGTTGTTGTAAAGAAAATTACTACATGGTACAATCACTTAGAGCTATTTCTTTATGTCAGACACTTTCCTTATCAGAAGATGAATCGTTATTGTTATTATTATAATTATTATTATTATTCAGGATTTATATATCACCAACACTTTACAAAGATAAAAAGTACAGTTAAATACAATTCAAGTCAAGAAGGGTAGGAGGATCCCGCTTGTGACAGCTTACATACTAAAGCTGGCAATATTCTATACAATCTCATTGTACAATCTCCTTTAGGTTTACTATAACTATGGGAGAGATTTACTAAAACTGAAACATGCAAAATCTGGTGCAGCTCTGCTTAGAATCCAATCAGCTTCCAGGTTTTATTGTCAAAGCATAATTGAACAAACTGTACTTAGAGATTGATTGGCTACCATGCACAGCTTTACCAGATTCTGAGTGCTCCACTTTTAGTAAACCCCCCCGTGACATGAGGACAACCTAAACAATCTATTCAATTTATTTTGAATAGATTTATTTTGATAGATTTGATTTTCAATATCAAATAAGGCAGACCCTTAGAATACATAGTTGATGTTAGATCAGAAGGTGACCCATACACTTAACGATCTGGCTGAACAATCCTTTACAGAAAGAGATGATATGATCAAATCTATTAAATAACGAAAAAGACACATTGGGGGAGATTTACTAAAACTGTTGTACTCATAAGCTGTGCATGGGAACCAATCAGCTGCTAACCTCAGCTTGTTCAATTAAGCTCTGGCAATAAAACCTGGAAGCTGATTGGTTTCTATGCAAAAGTGAACCCCATTGTGTGTTTTCTGAGCAAATTTTTTTCTTCTGGACAATAAATCAATCGACGGTATGATGATATATAAAATCGCTATGTGTACGGGCACCATAAAGGAGATTGTACAGTCAGATTGTATAGTGTATGGTCAGCCTAAAGGGGAGAACAATGAATAATGTAAAACTGTCAAACATCCAGAGCCTGTCAGTGACCCAGAATACTGATATATATACACCTTGCCCTGGCAATCAGCTCATGCAATACTTTCTATCAGCTCCTTTTCATGTCAGTGCTCACGGTATTAGTACTGGTAGTGAGTAGCGTTCCTATGATACTTTTTTGATTTGCACTAACAGTTAAATTTTCAGGGCAAGGTTTGGCTGTAGTGGAAATGTGGTGGTAGCGGTGATGAGTGATGCTCGGTGCTGTGGTCAGTGTGTTGTATGAGGCTATAGATATAGTGTGGTCTATGTGATGAGGTTACAGTGTACACTCACCGCAGATTCGGTGCGACTGATCAACCCCTGCAGGAGGAGAAGCAGTACAGCCAGCAGATCCCAGTTCATGGTCCAACGCCGGGGATGTCTTGTGCGTTCACATACACAATGCGATCACTTCAGCTTGTATCCTTCTTATTGTGCCGCAGTGTGATCTGCCACCATCTCTTCAATGTTCCCTGAAGCAAAAACTGAACATGAAGTGAGCTTTGAAGAAAGTTTGCAGTCTGATGGTGCTTGACACTCCACCCACCAAACCCCCACCCAGCACACACAGAGGATCTTCAATGAGGCTCAATCCATCCTGTTTGCCTGTGCAGTGCACAAGTCCCCAGCACACGGACGGTGTACACATAGGTGACAGCTCAGAGCAGACCTGGATACTTTGTACGGTCCGCACTGACATGAGAGGCGCGCGCTGCTGCTGGTGAGTGATGGGGGGAGATCGGGGCGACAGAAAGGGCTCAGAGCATACAGCTTTCTATACTCAGTTCACAAAGCTTTAACACAATGATAAGAATCTTTATTTTAGCCGCATGACTGTCATTTTCAAATCTCATTGGACTCAGCTGAAAATAACTGTCACTTTTTTTGAACACTGTTATTATATTATTAATATTCAGAATGCAAATAGTTGCACAGTGCTTTTCAATACAAAGGAAGACAGTTACAATACAATTCAAGACAAGGGGCTGGAAGGGCCCTGCTCATGAGAGAAATGTAATAAAGGTGTTTTAGCTTGGTGAATTGAGCCTAATGCATTATTTGGAGAAATACGGTTTATGTCGTGGTAATGACTATTACTAATGGTGATGGGATCAGTGAAGGTTTATTTGTCTGACCTTGATCAGGGTTTATACCGGTTAATGATTGCATGTATCACTAGTACCAACAAGTGTTACTGCTGCAGCATAGAAGCAGTGATATAAAGTAGACTGGAAGTGAGTAGATACTACACAGTATGACAGCTGATATTTATTTATTTCAGGTGCTTATATAGCACCATCAATTTACGCAGCGCTTTACATATATATATATATATATATATATTGTACATTCACATCAGTCCCTGCCCTCAAGGGGTGTACAATCTAACATACCTAACTCACATTCATACGTACACATACTAGGACCAATTTAGACAGGATCCAATTAACCTAACAGCATGTCTTTGGAGTGTAGGAGGAAACCGGAGTACCTGGAGGAAACCCACGCAGGCACAGGGAGAACTCCAGGCATGTGGTGCCATGGCTGGGAATCGAACCAACGACCCTAGTACTGCCAAGTGGAAGTGCTAACCATTTAGCCACTGTGCTCATAAGAAGTGCTCAATTAGATAAGACGGCACATTTGTATATGATAGCAATGATGTATCCAGTGCAGTGGCTCTTCATTTTCAACAATGCAGCTCACTAAGGGTATAAGATAAACTGGTCCTGCTGCCTAATGACATCCTAATGACATCCCTGGTGCTCACCCCATATGTGATTTTTACATTGGTGAGTGCTGCATTATCACTTAACTGAACTATTATTATTATTATTATTATTATACAGGATTTATAGTGCCCACAGTTTGTGCAGCGCTTTACAATATAAAGAGAGATAGTACAATTACAATCCATTTCAGTACAGAAGGAATAGGAGGGCCCTGCTCATGGAGCTTACAATCTAAAGTAAGGAGGAGGTAACTGAATAAAAAAAATGTAAGAATACTGTGATGATGCTATCTGATGAGTAATCTGAAAATATCAAGTTATGATGACCATATATGCTTCAATTTTATTAACTGATTGTTGTGCAATTCGCTCGAATTGGCAAACAATAAATCATGCATAACTTTACTTTGATAGACTTGGACTTGATTTAGATCAGTTTTGACCAAACTAAGTTGATCAGCCAGAGCAGAAAATTTTCAGCAATGTTACATCAAATAGCAGCACTGAGATACTTTGTTCATTAATTGAATCGTATTTATCATACAGATTATGAGATTGCATGGTGACAATAGAGATGCAATCAATAACTTATGATCAAAATATACTTTCCTGTGATTGTCATATCGCTTGAATGAGTTGTTGAATATAGATTGATTATTCCTATTGTTTTCATTGAATCAGCAAACAATCAAACAAACAAAACTTCCCTTCTGATCAGTTTAGATTTCCTTTAGTTCAGATTCAACTAATGATCGATTATTCCAGGGTAAATTGATTGGAAAAGTAAATCATTTATCAAAGTGTATAAGGCATGATATTTGGAGCTCCCTACTCTACACATGAATTTCAGGGTGGAGCAAAAGAAATGAGGGTTTGTACAGGTATATTTTATTACATTTTTTGCTATCCTTATTAGAAAACCAACTTTTACACACAACATTTTAGATCAGTAGGTAAAGCCAAACTTTTTATTTAGCTTTTGATACAGTGGAGAATAGCTAAAACCCTTTAGGTCTTCATTTTTGTCTGAGTCCAAAGATAGGACCTCCCTTCCTGGGTGGTCACTGGGACAGGAAGCGATGAGACTGCAGTTAAGATTTTGACGGCAATAATTACATTTTTGGTAGAGTGTAGAATGAGGGTGAAGAATGTGTCAGTTTTTGTATTACTGTCAGTGGCTTTGTTGGGCTGGGATTCATTTTGTCTCTGGTAAAATAATGGCCAATGTCAGCCAAAAATTGGGGAAGAGTTAGAGCCTCTGTAAGGCTTTTTTCCACTCACTTCTTGTCTCCAGCATTTTTAGTAGGGTTTGAACTTCTGACAGTGTTTTTTTCTTATTTCCCAGTGACACCCTCATCCACCATTTCATGTAAGAGCATTGCAGGAATATGAAAAGAGGGGAAGATTTCCCCAATGGGGGTCACAGACAGAAATAGTTTTACATTTTTTCCCACTCTATACAAAGCTAAAAAAAATATGGTTGACTTGATTTAGGCACTTTAAAGCAAATTTGGTAGCAGTTTTACATTTTTAAAAGTCCTGTCTGTGAACATTATTACTGTGGGCAAAAGTCCCTTTACCTCCAATTCGCACAACTTCCTGTGTCCTGGGCATACCCAAGGAAGATTAGTTCCTCAATTTCCCTCCCTCAGCAGCTCAGAGAGGTCACACCTGATGAGGCAGAGGCAGCTGAGTAAGTGATCTGCAGCCTTTTGAGCTATAGGTAAAGGGGTCAAGTGCTATGTGAAGAGGTGCCTGAAGGTACATTTTGTAGATGTACTAATGTCTGAAACAGTCAAAGAAACCTTGCTAAAGCAAAATAGAAGTAACCCCAATCTGACATTCCATAATCTGTTAAAAGCATCCATAGCATGTCAGAAGGAGAGATATACAGGCTAAGCTGTACTGATCACCATCGTAGGTAAACAAAAACAACAGACTCACCTGCAACTGAACAAATGGCTTCTTGGGAGGTGGCCATCCCAAAACTGACAGAAGGGACACTCAGCTCCAGACAGAGTTATCTGTCTTGAAGCACAGATAGGAATATCTCTCTGAGTGGCAAGAAGGCGATGCCCCCTCATGCAGAAGGTGGACATGGCCTTTACCATGCTATGCTGTGACTATCAAGTTGAGCCATCTCTAAAGAGACTGCCCCAACTTAACACAGTGAATATCCCGGTGCCAGAAGTAAAGCAGTATGGTGACAAAGTGGAATAACTCCCCATCCAAGAACTAAAGATGTGGATAAAGTAGCTGAAGAGCTAGGAATCCCTGACTTGATTTTTGATTGGAGAAAGGCCTAGGTCTAAGAATTGACCTCGGGCAAACCTCATCCATTTATGGGAACATGTACAGTACAGGTGGTATCAGAGATCATTCCTGACCCTGATTGACCTTGTTATTGTCTTTATCCACCTGCTTTAACCCCTGCCTGGACCTGACTACTCTTTTGATTGCCATCTGTCCAGACCTGACTATTCTTTTACTGATTCCCGGAAGTACAATTTCTACACCAAAGCCTCCCTGTCCTTCCTCACCCCTTGGTGAGGCAATCTTGAGGGTAGTGACCTGTTACCAGCCAGCAGCAAAGAGCTCCAGGAGCTATAATCCCTGCAGACTCATTTCCACCATCAGATGCTTTGATAAATACGAGCTGGTGTTTAGACTCCCAAATATTTTTTTATGTACAAATGAATGCACATAGAGCTCATTCAGTGCTAAGATTATATGTCCGCATAATAAAGAAAATAAATATAAAGGAAGTATCTATGATAGGTACAATGATCAAAGAGGAATCCTGCAGCTCCTCAGTCAAGATCTGGGACCAACCAAATAAGTACAAGTGAAAGAAACAGAGTAGCAAGGGCAGAGGGATGAGTAAACTTGTTACAAATTTAAGACAAAACATAGCATCACTTACATAGAGAAAGTTTGTGTCCAGAGGCATCAAACTTGCCAATGGAGGATGGCAGCCAGCGGCTTCCATGGCCTTACTCGGTACACTTCACAGACTAGATACTGCATAGTGTCACAGAAGTCGGTGGTCAGCAACATGTTTTAGGGGCTCTTCCCCCTTTGCCAAGCCTGGTGTTTAGACTCTGCACCTTAGGGGAGCCTGCATCACCTGCCAGGGGTTGTTGCCATAACAACTAGGCAGAGACACAGAAATAGGGTTCAGTGGTTTCCCCCTTAATAGAAGCAATATGGGTGAAACAGTGGCCCAGTCCCAAAGGGAAAACAAAGCAACTACATGAAACCAACAAACTGCTGATTAATTCCATTTCATCCTGAGGAATGGTGATTTGTACTGGAAAAAGATATTTCCCCATGACTCTTCAGTGACCTGGCAGGTTGTACTGTAAATGGTCCAGGACCTCTCTGTGGTAGAGGGAATCCATCTGGAAGCAGAAGACACTAGGGTGTCCAGAAAACATTAACCTGGTTCAAAAAACAGACCATGTGTGTGGGTCTGTTGCAGTTAGTTGAAGAAGTCTGCCGACACTGTGGGGTCTGTTAATTTTCAAAGATTGCAGAGCTCTGACTTCCAAATCTGACTTGGCATGCACCACCGGAAGTACTGATTATCAACCCTCTTGCAGTAGACATGTCTGTAGATGGATACCATAACTTTCAAGTCATGATGTACCACTTTATCAAGCTTGCTGTAGGAGTTCCAGTCTGTGACCAGACCAGCAGGTCCACCAACCAGATGGCATTTCTGCCTTCCAGAAGATACATTTAGACCAGGGACCCTGTTTTGAAAATGAGTTCTTCCAGGAATGAGGCTACTCACTAAACAATAAAAAGTCACACACTACTCCATAACACCAACAAGGCTGCTCATCGTACCATGTTATTCTTGGCTGTACTGTCATAGACTACACAGACCTATGGGCCACAGTGCCAACAGAAGAACTTGAACAAATTCTGACTTCCTGGATTCCAGACTGGCAATGACACCTGTCTAAAGTCCAACACTTTGTTAAAGATAGGTCATGGGTGACGCAAGGAGAGTTGGAAGTGTCAAACTTTGACCTTCAAGCTGGGGATAGAGTGATAGTCTGATGTAGGCACACGCCAGCAAGGGGAGCTAAAAATAATATGAGGAGTCCCTGGAGTTCACCTACAACAGCTCAAACAACCCTAAAAAATTAGGTGCCTACAATGTAAACCTCTCAAACACATTGAGACCAATAGAGAGGCCCATAAGGGAATTTTCAAAAAACCCATCAAAATTCTTGAGCATAAACATCTTTGCCACAAAAGGTTCATTTGTGCCTGCCTCCTGCTCTTTTACCATAATTTACAACACCCCCATGAGAAGTCATCATTCCTGACAGTATTGCACTGGCCAAAGGATCACCCAGCTCAGGTAAAAGTTCCCACTGTGGAGTCCTCTGAACCACCATCCACTGACACTTCTTTAGACAGAGATGTGTCTCTTCTTGTCCCAAAAGATGGAACTAAGATTTTTCCAGAGACCTGATTTCAAGAGATTCCCTGTACATGTTGAACAGGGTGAATATAAATGAATTTAAAAACTTGCAAGAAGCAGCATGTTCAAGTAGGGTGGAATGTAGCAGTGGCCATTTTCTCCCAATGCTCAGATGCAGGCACAGACCCCTTTAAAGCCCCAATAAACCTCAAAACAAAAATGTAATATATTGCAGCTTCCAATCCTTAATGTGGTAGTAAAGTCTCTTGAACAAAAATAAAAATAATAGGTCCTCAGTAGGTTTAACTCATAATGTACTAGTAAGCACATTATGACAGACCAACCTGCAAATGGAAACCTCCAGAGCAGTGCTGCCACAGCTCCACCTCAGTCTTCGCTCGGTCTTCAATCCAGGTTCCGCATCTTCAGCCACATTAATGTCTGGAATGCAATGATGTCATTCTGACAGACGGGAGTCACGTTACTGTGGCACACAGCATGTGCATGCTCAGATCATATTCCCGCAGACAGGCAGGGGGTTATAATAACTCTGTCAGATTGTTTTTACATTTTGACTTTATTTCCACTTTAAATGTAGTGGCTGCATTAGTTTTTTTTTTAGGCTTCTCTTCCGTTATTTTTACCTTGAGATCTGTTCAGTAATACACTTCCTGTCTTTTGGTGTTTCCACTCCTTGGAGGAGCAATTAAGACACCCCTGGACAGCAGCATTGTCCATCTTGAGAGAATGTAGTGTTTGATGCACCAGAAGATTTAAAGGGGTAGTAAACTATTTCCCCCCCCATAAAAAATCCCCTGCAAAATAATGTCATAATGTGCTAGTATGCATCGCTTATTATGAAAGACTTACCTTGAAATGAAGCCCTCCAGTGGCATGCTATCACCGTTGACAGGGCTTCCATCTTCACACAGTTTTCCTTCCAGGTTCAGGGGCTTTGTCCACTTGATTGACATGCACAAAGGAGTCTCGGCTGTGGCACAAAGCTCTGAGGGGACGGCACAGGCATGCTGTTCCTTTACAGCACACGCTCCGATTACGTCTGCAGGGACACTGGATATCTCCTAAAAGGTGCATGTTTAGGAGATATTCTTTGTACCTACAGCTAAGCTTTATTATAAGCTTGCTTGTAGGTACAAGCTTGTAGGTCCACTTTAATCTGGCCATAGATGGTTCGAATCTCGCCCGGTTCAGCAGGAACTGAAAAGATTGAAACCATCTATGGGCAGGCTGATTGTACCCAATTTATTTGTTGTACAACTTGGGTACAACAGCCTGTTGGATTTTTTATGCGATTATTGCCAGCACATGAAAAAGGTTTTACCTAAATTAATAAAAGGTGACCATTGTAAGCACCAATGTTAGCATGGAATGGTTTGTCTCAACCTTCTAACCTCTCAACACCTCATCCACTTTTGCTGGACACTTTGGTCTCTTAAAGGAAATTAAAAAATTATTAGGCTTACTGGCTGGATCACCAGGTGAACTAATGCAGCCACCACATCTAAGAATTGGGAAGCTTCAATATATTACATTTTTGTTTTTTGGTTTAATGCCTCTTTAACTCTATTTCCCACAACTCCTCCGGGTTCCTGAACATGCCCAAGGGAAGATAAGTTCCTCAGCTTCCCTACATCAGATTTTCAAAGAGGCCACACCTGGTAAAACAGTCATAGCTGAGTAAGTGATCTGCAGCCAGGTGGACAGTCCTCCTCTGTCAAAATGCAGGCAGCTGGACCAGAATATAATAGCACACAGCTTCTCCGAAAGACCCAGCTACTGTGGAGAGCACGTTTCCAATTGATACCAGAATACTGTAGTTCCAGTTGTGTGGCACTTTGTACTCAGGTTTTGGAGTACTCTGCCATTTCACCGGTGTTACCAGAGCTACCCTGCTGTACACTATGGTGGATGTTGTTTATGCGAGTAATCATAAGTAACTATTTGTGTTCTAAACCATTTTACTGAAGTAGTAATTCTCATCTAGCCGCCCACAACTTTGCCCCCAGCTACATCACCACCCTGGTCTCAAAATATCAACCAAATCGCTCTCTTTGATCCTCTCAAGACCTTCTGCTCTCTAGTTCCTGTGTCACCTCCTCCCATGCTCATCTCCAGGACTTCTCCCGAGCTTCTCCCATCCTATTGCACTCCCTACCCCAAACTGTCCAGCTGTCTCCTAATCTATCCACCTTTAGACGATCTCTAAAAATCTTTCTCTTTAAAGAAGCCTATCCTGCTTCTACCTAGTTAACCACCATTTATTTCCTCCATCAGCTCATTCCCCCCACAGCTTTTACCTTTGTATCACTCAACCCTTCCTCCTAGATTGTAAGCTCTAACGAGCAGGGCCCTCTATTTCCTCTTGTACCAAATTGTATTGTAACTTTAATGTCTACCTTCATTTTGTAAAGTGCTGCACAAACTGTTGGTGCTATATAAATCCTGTATAATAATAATACTAATAATAATCTAGACAGTTATTTTATAGAGACTATGCTATGTAGCCACATTAGCTTGACTGAGCGCCAGAGATGTATTGTTTTGAAGAGTTTATGTCTTTTGCCATCCTAAACCTGTTTTTCATTATTCTTGAACCTGTGCAACATTATTGCTTCTAGCTTTGCACTTGTTTAGTGAACTGCAAATGATGGTTTCACCCTGTCTGTTTATTTGGCCAATTACCGATTACCTATTTGTTACGTTACTACCCTGCCATACACCAGTAAGAGGGCAGTTGGAATGCAGGTATTACAGGTAATGGTCTCAGGCTGTATTTATTTAGATGCTGAATGTAGATGAGTATCCAGTAGTCATGGTAATGTACAAGCAGTCCACCCATGTTTGTAACAGAATAGACAGATTAGGTCTGAATGATGTAGCTAAATTGTTCCCATATGTGCTCATCCAATCAGCTCAGTAAACGAAATTGTACAGTTCATTTCAGAAAGCAATTGGCAGGGTTAATAACTATCTGCTGAGTGTCTTCTTTTCCAGGCTATGTGAATGCAGTCATTAATGTGCTTTTCTAACTGTTAATGATCAATTTAACAGTTTATATATAGACATTGTTCACACATCCAAGATACAATCTGAGTATACCTGACATTCTCAGAGCACCTCCCAAGTTTAGGGCAGAAAGCATATAATGAACCATGCATTTGCTTTACTTTATGTGGCATCATGCTGCCCAGAATGTTTCCTGCAACATCTGACCCTTATCAGATTCCGTAGACCAATGTACTTTCTCCCTTCCCCACCAAGCATCCTTGCCAGGAAAGCATATGCAAGCTGCCAGAATTCCACCCAAGGTCATACAGGTGGTTGTGTTTAATGCATATGACTACATTTAGGCATTAGAACCACAAGATCCTAGATAGATTTAAACCTATCTAATCAGGTTAAGATTATTTATTGTATTATTTGCCATTCAACTAATAGTATACACTATTTCTTGAAAAACACAACCAGTGCCGTGTAGCTGTACAAATATCCAGTTGACTCTAGCAGCAATGTATCCCAGCCAGTGTGCAATTAATAAAGAAAATGACAATTATTTACATGAATGAAACTCTGAGTATTTTGTTTGTTTCTGCATACTAGTCAATATGGAGACATCTGAAAACAAGAAGGGTTGCCTGCTGTTGCATCCATTACGGAAGCAGACTTTTTTGACATGGTGAGTACAGGTGTTTGTGTTCATATAGCTTTAGCCTCAGTTCAAAAAGGCTAACACATAGGGGTTGATTTACTAAAACTGAAGAGCGCAAAATTTGGTGCAGCTGTGAATGGCAGCCAGTCAGCTTCTAACTTCAGCTTGTTCAATTAAGCTTTGACAAAAGAAAACTAGACGCTGATTGGTTTCTATGCAGAGCTGCACCAGAATTTGCACTTTCCAGTTTTAGTAAATCAACCCCATAGTTTTTTTAATTCCTGTATGTTATTTGAAAATTATTATTCAAGATTACTTGTGTGTTATATTACTTATTTTTGTGGCAAATATTTGTGCATGTTAAAGTCAGTTCAACTAAGATTATCAAACATGTTTTGCACCTAGAAATATTGCTAGCTTCTAGCGAACTGCCTATGGGTGTCTAGTGAGAAGATAAGGAAAATTGCATTTTTATGTGGTGTTATGTGATAGTTTTTGTGATTTAAATATTTTGATGCAAAGACTATAGTAGGATAAAATAACAAATCTAAAACATTTCTGGTACTTTTCTGCTACAGGAGACAAGTTGGTTACTGATTTTGCTAGAAAATTAAGTGTCTGTAAGAGAATGGGCCATCCTTTGATCCAGTACTGAATTGTAATACCCAACTCATTCAACCTACAGTATAGATTGGCTGATCAAGGGTGGTGTATAATGGCTTAGCAACAGAAGTTTAAAAATGCCAGCTTTATCCCTTCATGGAGGGATGAAGTCAAGCATTTTTCACTGGAAGCCACAATGCATTTTTCATTTACATAGGTTTACTTTATTGTATAAAACATTTACATGGATGGCAAGTAAAAATAAAGAATCTGGGAAATTCATAAAGAGTGTCATAGACACTTTCTTGAATTCCCTTAGTCCTCCGTATGACAAACATTGGTGCGGGTGACAAATTTATATATATCTCGGGAACAGGTGTATGAATCTTTTGCATATTTAGGGTTTCACTGAGGCTGGAGTGTCCATACAAAAGAAATTCAGTGCATGTTCAGCCCCTTCTTAGCCAAGATACTGCCAGCTGTGCAGCTGACAGCATCATGCAACAGATAACTCATCCCTATTCAAGAGATTCCCTGGCCCTTAGCTGAAATTAAACAAAAGGGCAGGGATGCTGCAGACATCATTTTCAAAATATGGACATTGCCATATCTGGAAAAGGATGTCACCAGCATCCCAGATCCTGTCACTGGTTGGCAAGCTAATCTTTTGGGAATGGGTCATTGGTTACTAGGAAGGCATGGTCTGCAAGTATCCTAGCAATTAGAAGCCCTGTGCTGGAAACTTTCAAATTAATTACTACTTCCCAGCAGATACTGTTTGCCCACCTCTAATCACTGGAATCCCTCTGTACCCCTACTCAGAGTTGGTACTAATTACAGCCAATTTGCTTATCTGTGAACTGTCAGTAATTCTTTTAGAATCTGTCACAGCCACAGCAGTAGTAAAAACTAGCTGAAGCTGGCACACTTGTCGTTACTGGTACCAAGACTTGGACAAAACTTTCATGAATTTGGAGCAAGTTATGTTACTGGGACCATACCACCAGAAAAGGGTTGTTTTTGCTTTATTGATTTCCCCCTTCTCGTGTGCTCATGGTGCAGAGGTCATAGTTTATACTCTAGAACAAAGAGGAAAGGGCCCAATCATCAGTAGAAATAAAAAATGTTCTAGTGTCGATGGTCAGTAGGCCAGAAAATATTTGAGAACTATGTAGCTGCTGCCACTATGCTGAGTGTCCTGGACACTTGATACTCTTTGCCCCACTATGGGGCATTTCCTTCAGCTCATCTCTGTTCATCACAAAGGCCCACAATGCTCCTCTGGACTGGGCCCCATAGCCACTACGTGGATTGCTATGGCAGCAGTTCTGCCAGTGATTGCCTACAATACATCATCTAGCTACATTGATGCTGTCCTACTAATTTCCATATATTGTTCCCATAAAGAGTCTCCCCACCACAAGGAAAGCATTTGGAGTTTTTTTCAGTTACCTGAATCCCATTGAAGTGTGTTTGGACTTTGAATACCAAGAACAATAAGAACCCATGAACTCTCAGTTGCCATCTATTCCAAAAATGTTTTTGTCACCTGCACATAACCTGATCCCCTCCCTTCCAAGAAACACCTTTACAATTAACCTACCTTCAAAAATTAACACGATTTGTTTTTAAACTGCTATCACCTAATCTGTCCTAGTACTTTATCATTCACCTTTAACGTTAACCCCATCACCTAACATAACCATTACAGCAATTTAAAAAACTAAACTTGTTGCCAGGCTATGCACATTCAAGTATTTACACATTTTTAACAGGCAGCAAATGAGCTGAAAACAAGCTCTCACTGACCTATGTAATGTAGGTATTGACACCAAGGAGCAATGGTTACCATATTCCATGTTATACCCTGAATGTGGAAAGGTGGAGTATGATTTTAAGCAGAATTGCCATTAGTTTTTTGGAGATATTCTAACTCTTTTATGATTGCTAGTTTTTTGTCCATGTTCTTATTGGTGAGACTTTCTATCACTTACTGTTCTGTTACTGTTTCTTGTTTCTATCGAAATTAAATAAAATGATTTGCTGTAGTTTGGTGTTAACTCATAAACAAGACTCTATGGGGTTTATTTAGTAAAGCTGGAGAGTGTAAAATCTGGTGCAGCTGCATGGCTGGATCTAGGGGGGTCCTGGGGAGGGCTGCGCCCCCCCCCCCCCGGATTTCATTTGCGCCCCCCATCCCTACACTCAGAGCTAGGACAATCAAAAGGGAGAGTGACAAAGAAGAGAGAGTAAGGAGGAGCACAGGATCGCTTCGTCCATTGAACTGTACACAGTTTCTTTACCCGCCTCTATCTCCTGCAAAGAGCGGTTATCTCTCCCAGCAGGAAAAGTGGGTAGGGTCAGGTAATGAAACTGTGTGCAGCCCGATGGACAGAGCAATCCTGTGTCATTAGCTATATGGAGCAGCTCTCTCCTGACAGGAGGGGGGGGGCAGAGCACAGCACAGCACTACTCCTCCAGACTAAGCTGGGAGGATGGGGGGGAGGGGCTTACAGGCAAATTGTACATAATGAAGGGGGAGGTGTGTGGGGAAATCGTAAATTGTGCTTGGGCTGAGAAGGGGCTATTTGTGCTGGAAAGGGTAATGGTGGTTGGACATTTCTGCTAAGAGAAGGATTTCGGGGGATTTAAGCCAGGAAGGGGCTGGGGGGATTTTTTGTGCCTATTTGTGCTAAGAGGAGGCGGGGAATTTGGGCTTAGAGGGGGCAGAGGATCTGTGCTGGGAAGGGTACTTTGGAAGGGGTTGTGCTGGGAGTAGGAATTTAGAGGAATTTGTCATAGGGAGGGGATTGGAGGATGGGGATTTAGGGAAGGGGGGATTTGTGCTAGAAGGGGGATTAGTGGGGAGATTTGTGCTAGAAGGGGGGATTGGGGGTTGTGCTAGGAGAGGGAAATAGTGGGGGATTTGTGCTAGAAGGGGGAATTGGGGGGATTTGTGCTAGGAAGGGGGATTGGGGGAATTTTTGCTTGGAGGGGGGATTAGTGGGGGGGATTTGTGCTAGAAGGGGGGATTAGTGGGTTTGTGCTAAGAAGGGAAATTAGTGAGGGGGGGAGGTTTGAGCTAGAAGGGGGGATTGGGGGGTTTGTGCTAGGAGGAGGGATTGGGGGATTTGTGCTAGGAGGGGGGATTAGCAGGGGGGATTTGTGCTACAAGGGGGGATTGGGGGTTTTGTGCTAGGAGGGGAGATAAGAGGGGGGATTTTTGCTAGGAGGGGGGATTTGTGCTAGAAATGGGATGGGGGGGTTGTGCTAAGAGAGGGGATTAGTGGGGGATTTGTGCTAGGAGGGGGGATTAGCGAGGGGAATTGTGCTAAAAGGGGGATTGGGGGGTTTGTGCTAGAAGGGGAGAATAGTTGGGGGATTTGTGCTAGAAGTGGGATGGGGGGTTGTGTTAGGAGGGGGGATTTATACAAGAAGGGGGTTGGAGGGGGTTTGTGCTAGGAGGGGGGATTAGAAGGGAGATTTTTGCTAGAAGTGGGATTGGGGGGGTTGTGTCAGGAGGGGGGATTAGTGGGGGGATTTGTGCAAGAAGGGGGATTGGAGGGGGTTTGTACTAGGAGGGGGGATTTTTGAAAGAAGGGGATTGGGGGGGATTTGTGCTAGGAGGTGGTGAGGGAATTTGGGTTATGAAGGGAGACCGGGAGGGAATTTGGAGATTTGTACTTGGATGGGATATTTGAGAGCAAAGTGGATGTGTACATGGAGGGATGATTTTGTGGGTGAGGGAGATTTGTGCTAGGAGGGGGTAATTAGGGGCATTGGTAGCGGGATTGGGGGGGCAAAGGTTTGTGCTGGGACAGCGGTTTATACTGGGAGGAGGGGGAATTTTTGCATTGTTGTTTGGGTAGAATTTTGGCTTGCAGAGAGAAGTTATATTTCGGGGGAGCATGCTGATTAGTTCTGGTTTTTTTTTGAGGGGAGAGGAGACAGGATGCTCACACATAAGGGGGCTTCATTTGTTATCTTCGCCTTGGGAGCTAGATAACCTTGACCTTGTCTATTGAACGACTGTATACTGCCCTACTGAGTCTTGTACACTCCCCTGCTGACTTCTCATCCAATGTCCTGCTGACCCCCTGTACACTGCCTTGATAACCCGCTGTAAACTGCCTACAAACTGCACTCTGTTCTACAGGCTGCTGTCCCTATCTCTCTGCCCTGCTGGCCCCCCTGTACACTGCCCTTCTGACTTCTATACACTGCTCTGTTGACCTCGCATCCTCTGCCCCCCTGATGTGTTTTTACTGCACCCCTACATCAGACAGTCTAGATCCGGCTCTGTGCAGCTGTGCACGGTAGCCAATCAGCTTCTAACTTCAGCTTGTTCAATTAGGCTTTGACAATAAAACCTGGAAGCTGATTGGTTTAAAAGCAGAGCTTTACCAGATTTTGAAGTCTCCAGCTTTGGTAAATAACCCCCATATTTCAAGCAGCTTTTCTAGTTTTTGTTAAAATAAATGTTAAATTCTTTGTGTAATTTATGTTTGAAATAAATAACACATTCTAATTTGCTTTTTTCTTCATTCAGGGTTCTGTTGTTGATTGTGCTGGTAATGGGTTTTCTAGAAAGTGCTGATGCTGTGAGTATATATGTTATTTTAAATTATGTAGAATTAAGAGAGCACAATTAAGAGAGAAGCATTCAATCAAGAATTATACTTTAGGCTATAGCAACAAAACAAATGTACTTGTGTATAAAACTCTACTTTCTTTGTTTTAATTCTTGAGCATTAGTGACTACAACTAACCGTATCCCAGGAATGTTAATCAATCTGTCACATTTTGTTTGAGAAATTTGACAGCAGGTATATGATTTATGACTGTGCCATATAATTGATCACTTGTGTGATTAATAACTACAATTGTAAGCTCAGCCAAATATTCCAAGTCTACCTACTTACCTATCTTTTTGTACTTACCCATTATGTGGCTGTACTGCCAGGTCTGCTAGAAACTCTACACTATTTCTTTAAATGTGCTAGTTCTGGGATCAAATTTTTCCTAGTGAGCTGTACTTCCAGGGTGTGGTAAAATCCCATGATACCATGTAATTAATAGGGAGTACATATGTGAGTGCTGTAATTCATAATGTGAAGAATGGTTTACCGTTTTGAAAGAGTTTTTTATAGAAAATTCTGGAAACCCATAACCAGAATATAAACTTGGATGACCCATTTTTTAACATTCTGTATTTGAAATAAAGGTTGAAAATGTATTAGCATTTGGCTTCATCAAATAAAAGGGTAAAGTGATTCATACTGCGCTAGGTGGGTCCATGGCTCCCTGCACCACACAGCCAGAAGCATGTTTAGCTCATCACTGTGTACTTCAGTCCCACCAGAAAATGGCTAAGGGCAACAATCCAGCATATGCTATGTCAATTTATTTATTGCACTTTTTTAATATTGCTGGAATGCAGGCCAGGATAATTGTGGCTGGTCTTCACGGGTGAAGGCTGTCTTAAACAGGCAGTTTTACCAAAGGTGCAGCTGTCCTTTAAACAAAGTCCATGCAGGACCACAACTCCATGTTTCACATCACTCAGTGCTTACACATAAATTTGCTTTATGAGTAAATGCTGAATGGCATGAAATTCATTAAGGATTTGCAGCTTGTTGTATGTATGCAATAAAAAGATTTGTGAAACATATACTGGACTCTGTAAAGCAGGGGTGTCAGACTGGCGGCCCTCCAGCTGTTGTGAAACTACATCATGCCTCTGCCTTAGGGAGTCATGCATGTAACTGTTAATCTTGCAATGCCTTATGGGACTTGTAGTTTGGCAACAGCTGGAGGGCCACCAGTTTGACACCTGTGCTGTAAAGAAAGCCATGCTGTTCTAAGCAACAGTATGTACCCTCCCCTGACTTCAGGCAGTGAAAGGTGCAGGCATCCAAAGGGCTCATCTAACTTGTTGCTGGTAATAACAACAAAGAAAGTGGAGCTGCACACTACAGTATGAATCAACCTGATACTGATGTAGTGATACCCCCGAAGGGGCTGCTTACATTTGTTCACTCCGTTACTCTGCCTCTCAACCCCAAGAACTGTCTCAACCCCAACTGACACACCTGGCAATAAAGTGCAAGGACCAATGAAAAGCACACACTTTATAATAAAACACAGTTATAAGCTTTACTGTAAGACTTCTATGGGAAGTAATAAACATCAACAACAGGTATAGGTTAGGTGAACCAAGAGAACAGCAAATACTGAGACCGAAAGCAATTTAGCTCACTTTTACACTCAGGCTGCTTTCAGGGGTTTCTAACCGTGAATAACCCCAAGAGCAGAGGCAAACACTTAACTGGCAACCTCAAAGTCGGTCTAAACCCACTTTACATAAATTTGGCTCTATGATGTCCAAGCAGGAGGAGAGCAGAAGAATGACTCTCTGTTGTGTCAGACTTCTACCTTCTAACCCCCGACACCACAAGCCCAATAGGCAAATACTGTGCCCAACTGATGCTTAATAGCTACTTTCCAAGGTAAAGCTATCCCCTCACACACCATGCAATATAGAGGCCTGAATACGCATGAGAGTGCCCGTATGGCATCAGTAACTTCAGTCTCTTGGTAACAGGATGAATCTTGGGATCTTCAGCTAGCCACTTTTGTTGGTGCACTTAAACTCCTATGGTAAAGTATAATTGTAATCCTGTGGCAGTATTTGTATAGCAAAGCAAATACTGTGTCTGTTTAGCAGGGCCATCTACACACCCCAGTGCCTGGTGAGTATGGGCAAAGTGTGATGTCTCTGTATGTGTGCAGTGTTCCTGTCATCTGCCAGTGGGCAAAATCCCTCTCACCAGATCCTGTGACTAAGGCCCAAACGATCATCCTGGAAATGACAGGCTCCTCTGGTCACCTCACGATGAGCGCTTCTGTATTGTAGGTCCACATCTCTCAGTTTGGATGTTCCCCTGACTGATGCAGATAACTCAGCATGCTGTGAACTGACCCTAAGCACTTCTCTGCTAGGTCCAGACTGTTACCTTGCCACATGCAGACTGCCTCCCCTCAGGAGAAAACAAGATGGAGTCCTTCACTCTGCTCTCACTAAGCATGATGGCCTTTGAAGTTATATTTCCATATCAGCCTATCAGGCTGTTTCTGTTCAGGACTACATATTCCACAATGCTTTGCAGCTGCACCTCCTGCTTGAGAAAGTCCCTGTCATTCGCTTCTTTAATGGCTCTTCTGATTGGCTCTCTCTCTATTACAGTCTGAGTGGAGAAGGGAGGGGCTGAAGTCTCTCACTGTGCAAGTGTTAGGGTTCAGAGGAGATGCAAGTCAGCAGGTTACAGCAGTCACAGATAGGATTAATTTCCTCCGCTACACTGAAGTGTACAGGACCAGCTTCAGCTAGTCTCCTCTCATGCCATGCTCCTCGAATGCATTTCACCCTCCCATGGGCTTAGTCATGGTCACATATGACACATGGTCACTCCTACCTCTAAGACTAAGGCAGGCCTTACATTATACATTTTGTTTAGTTCAACTGACAGGCTGAATGAAAAAAAAGTGTTGTTTCCCCCATCCACACGTACAAGGTGGATGAGAGAAGCACTCCTGATGTGCTACTGCATTCTGACAGTGGGAAGCCTTCCCCACAATCAGAACACAATGATAAGTGTTGCCGGCTATAGCCAGTGCCACTGTCTGGATAAAAAACAGCAGGGTTTTACAACCAGGGTGCCCATACATGGATCAAAATTCTTCCGGTCGCTGCTAAATGGGCTGAATTTCTATTCATGTATGGCGGACTTAGGCCCGTGAGAGGGTGAAACGCATTACAGGGGCATGGCATGGGAGCAGACTATCTGATACTAATCCTGTACACTTGAGTTTTGGGCTGATTCTTAGTGTGCAGATTCACTTTCTTTATTATATATGTTGCACTGTTGCTGTTATCCATTTTATGATTGGAATTTATCTTAAAAAGTTTGTTGCATTGCAAGAAGCATTTCCTTTCTGCTCTGCTTTTTCCATCAGCTTAGGGGCACTTTATAAGACATTTTATTAAGTTGTCAAATAATGATTTTATATTGAGATTCCAAATAAGGGGAAAAATAAAATGTATAGTTTAAAAGGGAGAATACTCCTAAAGACACCGTCTAGGAGCAACCATTTTGAATATGGGTGATGTTATTCTTGTGTAGAACAATAACTCATTAGGAGAATTCTAGCTGTCACAAAAAGTATTTGGCCAAGGCCAGTTTAAAATTGCAGCTGTGTAATCTGGATTGATTTCAGAGTACTGAGAGGAAATGGTTTAACCTTAGAAAGGTTCTCTAGGCTCTTTTGGACATTGTAGTAATTTTAGCATATAGATTGTGTTTATAGAGGGAGCCAAATCTGTTTGCTAAAAGAGAGACAGTTTTGTTCTAGCAAACTACAATGAAGTATGTCAGAAGTTTTTTAAGGATACTGCTGGCGAATTCCTGGAACAACTGGCATGATATACAATCCAAACTAAGAGTGACTAGTGATAATGATTGTTAAAACTTACCATTTGGCTCTTGGGTCAAACTAGGTCATTTACCATACCGCCAAGGGCAACATTTACAACTGTGTTGCCAGCTGTATCATTGAAGCAGAGATGTATTAACAAAACAGATATCACAGCATTACCTAAAAATCAGAAGTACATGGTGAAATAAGAAAGGTAAAAAATTTGGCTGATCAGGCTACGTGACATACTATATGTTGAGAGAAAACCCAACCTAATTTCTGTTACTAAGTCATGTGCTTTTAGTTTTTATTAACATTACAGGTACTTATATAGCTCTGTCAATTGGTTCAGCGCTTTGCACACATATTGCACAATCACATCAATCCCTACCCTCATTAAGCGTGCAATCTAAGTTTTCTAAGTCATGTGCTTTTAGTTTTTTATCCAGTAGGATCACTTGTACATAGGCTCCAAAATGATTATTTGAAATTTGGTTAGTAGATCTTACATGATTACAGTAGCTTTTTAAATACTTAACAAAACAAGATATACTGTATGCTCTGACAACTCATGGGGCCCCCGGGCAATAGGGGATCATGGGGCCCCTGTGTCCTTGCCCACATTCAAAGCACACCCAAAAAAGCCTATAAAAGGTACCAGGGGCATTTCATTGGTTGGTTCCCCTTCTTACCCCGGGCCCTCGGGCAGTGCCCAAGTGCTCAAATGGTCAGTCCACTCCTGGATATATCACTCCATGGCTTTCCTTATATTATATGCAAAATGTTAAATTTAAACAATACAATCTATTCCTCAAAATTATGGAATGTAATTTTTTTAAATACCTGAGACATGAGATCATATACTGTATGTAAATTGAATTATTCATCTTTTTTAGCTTTAGGTTTCTCCACTTTCCCAACATAAAACCAGTTTATGACAGCAATAAAACATTAGTTGTCAGTGAGGAGAGTCACTTTAATGGCAATGGGGCACACATGTGAATAAAAGCTGCTCTGGAACATTCATGTGTTATCTATAGCACAGTGGTCAAACCTTTAGGTGGGGAAAGTAATAGTGAAGTCTGGGAATCTCAGAAATTATTGTTTCTGCAAGATAAATATATGAAAAGGTCTGTGCACTGTTAATATGGACTGTTATTTGACTAAAAACTCCTTCACGCTTATGCATATTATTATTAATTATTATTATTATACAGGATTTATGTAATGCCAACAGTTTGTGCAATGCTTTACAACATAAGGGCAGACAGTACAGTTACAATATATTTTATACAGGAAGAATCAGAGAGCCCTACTCATTAGAGCTTACAATTTAATGCATATGAATTAAAGCGTATCTGAACCCAAAACCAAAAATTCATGTATTGTAGTTTAAAAGTCCTCAGAGGAGGTGGCTGCATTAGTTTGTTTTCTCAAACTATTTTATTCAATCCTACCTGATAATCCTGCGAATAGCATTCTTCCTGCCCTTGGGTGGCTACCTTCTCTCCTGCCCTGTATCTATGAAGGGAGCCATGGTTGTTACCCAGACTGGACCTCAATGCACGTTTGCCTTTGTTCATCTCTATTACATTAAAGCTGTCCATACGTTATACAATTTTTATGTTCAATCTCCTTTAGATTTACCTTCAACTATGTAGTATAAGGACCTGCCTGATTGCATACAAATTGAAAGTGTTTAGGTGTGACCTTATTTTATGTGGTTTTCGTAGATCTAAAGGAAAATTGTACAAGAGCATTGTATAATGTATTGCCAGCCTAAGGTAAACGTAATTAACAGGTGACAAGAACACTGAATTTCTGGCAAGGTCAAAAGTTATTTTCTGCACTTGCTGAAGGACAAATTAAACCATCACATATAAGAACTGGTGAGATGATGAACTATTACTACATTTATTGACCTCTGGATGTTTTTTGTTTTGGTTGAGAAACATTCACAATAGTTAAATTCATAGGACTGCATGATCCATGTATTATAGTGCATTTATTATTCATTTAATGAGCCAGCTTAAAGTGGAAGTTCACCCTAAAATTACTCTATGAACATTAAACAACCAAATAATATGTGTAGTTTGAAAAATGTATTGCACCATGTTTAACTTCTGTGCATGCTTCGGTTGTCCAGCAATCTCGTTGTCCAGCAATTGCAAGCCTTTTGCAACTCATGGCCAGCCTTTTGCAACCATGTTTAACTTCTGTGCATGCTCCAGTTGTCCAGTAATATTGTTGTCCAGCAATTGCCAGCCTTTTGCAACTCATAATGCTGCTCAGTCCCCCTTGTGTTATCTATATCTTTGAAAGCATCAGGGCACATAGGAAGCATTTCTCAGTCAGGCTTTACCATCACAAGATGTAGGTAGCATTTGGGGCTAAATAACACCATGGGATTGATTTACTAAACCTGGAGAGGCCAAAATCTGGTGCAGCTCTGCATGCAAACCAATCAGCTTCCAGTTTTTTTTGTCAAAGCTTAATTGAACAAGCTGAAGTTATAAGCTGATTGGCTACCATGCACACCTCCACCAGATTTTGCACTCTCCACTTTTAGTAAATCAACCCCTTTGAGTTGCACTGTGTTGTTGGTAAATGGCAAGCAGTTTCCAATCAACCAGAGCCAAAATTGTACAGATGTCAAACATTGTGCTATCCATTTATGAAGATTCAGAACATGTTTTAATGAAATAATAAAATCCTGAAATTCCAGAAATTTAAATTGTTCAAACCAAAACTAAAAAGATTCGGCTGGAGTTGCTTCAAGGTTCAAGGTGTAGAGAGTTACACAAGAGCGTACACTGGTGTGCTGCAGTGCACAGTGGTATAATCAAATAGTTATACCAAATGTCCAAGGAGGAAAAAAATGGGAGTTTAGGAACTGCAGAATCTGAGGAGCCCTGCTAACCTATTGGGATTGATATACTAAAAGCAAATAAATTACTTTGCAAGGTAGTTTTTCTCCAGAGCTTAGTAATTGAGCGGAGCTCTGCTGACGTCCATCATCTAATCATGTGCAAGCAAAAATATTGTTTTTTCATTTTCCTCGCACGGGATTGGGTATTCTTTGCAAAGTAAAATTTTATCTCATTTACTAAGCTCTGGGGCTAATTCTCTTGTAATGAACAGTCTATTTGCCCTTAGTAAATAAACCCCAATGTGTATATATTAAGTAGGGAATTTTAGGATTATCTTTCATTTGTTTTGTGTTTACAACGTAAAATGTTCTAGCTGTTTTGGTTTAGCCACATAGTAGTGAATAGGATTTCTACTTCCAATGCATTTACATACAGTAGATGTATTTTATTGCAGTAATACAAACAATTTTGCATCAGATTTAGTATATGTATTGCTGATAGGATGCACTGCCAGCTCTCATTGGTAAAATCAGACATTTTCCTCCTATCTAAGATCCTCTAACCTAAGGTTTCAATTATTTTACATTATGCCAAATCAGGGTATAGATTCCTTTGTTTCCTTTTTTAACTACAGCAAGTGGCAGGCACAATCAAATATAACCCAATGTTGTCCATCTATAACAGAACTATAAGCTGTAAGTGGCCTTATCATTCTCCATTGGCATCAGACACCCATCATTGACAGTTCGGTTGGCTGTTGGACTTTCTGTTGTAAATCAAAAACTTCCACAGACAACCTTAAGGCAAGGGCATAGGGAAAAGAGCTGAAAATGATGGACATTTCATAGAGGACAGAGAGATAAGATAAAAGTGCAATCCAGGTCTTCCTTGCTTATACTCATTTATATAATTTATTTATTTATTTCAGGTACTTATATAGCGCTGTCAATTTACGCAGCGCTTTACATATATATATATATTGTACATTCACATCAGTCCCTAACCCTCAAGGGGCATACAATTTAAGGTCCCTAATTCACATTCATACATACAGATACTAGGGACAATTTAGACAGGAGCCAATTAACCTACCAGCATGTCTTTGGAATGTAAATATGCTTGAAAGAAACTTTTTGAAAAAATGCAATAATTTGGCATGAAACTTTGCCTATGAGCTGGAGCATCCTGTAATACAGACCATTCACTGCTGCTCACTTACTTTGATCAGGGTGATAGGTCTTGTCTCCGCCTCCTCCTACAGTTTTCTGCAGGCAGCTTGTAGTGGGTGGAGCCTTCTGGTCCCTCCCGCAGCTCTACTCTCTGCACAGGCTATGTACATCACAACGATGATGTCACCATTATTTTTACAAGGTAATTACTGGGTTTGTAAAGGCATTTGGGATAAATGTATATCTTTAATGACTATTGAGGAATTTATTTAAATGAAAGTTGTGCCTGGTGTTCAAGGTCAGACTGAGATTTAAAGTGTTCTTTTTGTAGTTTTGGATAGTGTAGGGATTATATGGAGCCTCTATCAGGGTTTATTATTTTTATAATTATTGCTTCCATCTCAACTGGGGAAATTTACCATATTGTCATGGTGACTATTGTCCCCGAGACAGAAAGTAGTTGGAAATCCAAAATATTATGGTTGTAAGGCAGGAGAAAATCTTTCAATGAGCATATCTATTCCAATGACAATTGTCTAAGAGAGAAATTTCTACCACTTTCTGTTGCATTTCTAGGACAGGAAGTGAAGGAAAAGCTCCCTAATGAGACACAGAAAGCTAGAAAAATACCTGACGGAGGTTCTCACTCTGCCTTGCTCTATCCAAGATTAAAACAAATACAATACTGCTAGAGATACATTTAATTATTAAAAATACAAAGCAAAATGGGTTACATAAGGTAATCAGCATACCTCTTAATCCACTGATTTAACAATTGGTGGTAGAGAGAGACGTTATAAATATATTGATTCATAGAAGGGATTGTGAAGGTATGAGATGCGGGTTGCATTTTCTGTTAACAAATAAATAACTTTGGAAGATGGGAGTAATCTTTAACCTTTCAGGTCAGTCAGCTCCCTTCTGTTTTGTATTAGTGGAACAGAATCTTGGCTGATTCAGCAGGCAGGAAGAGTTTCCTTATGAGTTTCACAGATTCTGTCATGAGAAATCCGATATCATATCTTAATTTCAGTTGTCATGTTCCCTGCTACCATGTGGGAGAGAAAGTGAACAGGAAGACTGTCTTGAAAACCATCCATCTATTGAAATGTTGCGTACAGAATTATTTGATATAAAGGCTAATATGGAAATGTCATTAAAAGTCATGTTTCATTGTAAATAATGATCGGCTTTTACAGTTCATTGTCTAGTCTTCAACCTTATAGTACCTGGCTTACTAAATATACATGTAAACTTGCATTACATATTTAATACTGTGCTTTTCATATGAAAATGTTCTTTCATATCTCATTTTACCAAGAAATTATGTTATCCCAGGCCAGTCTAATTTAGTTAGTGGTAAAGGCGTGTGTTTTTTATTACCCTTTTTATGAACATTCTTTTTTTTCTGGTTCCAGATAATATAAATGTGATTGCAAGAATAGGAACCACATAATAGTTCCCAGGCCTCATAACGGAACCCCTGCACATTGTAACTTTCCAATATGGGGGTGTTGCAACCTAGCAAGTCCACAGTATTATCTAAAAGTATAAATACTTATCATGCAGATTGCCTTGATCTAAACTATAGATATTGTGACAATACTAGATCCTGCCACTGTATTAGTTGGATGGAACACCATAGGTTACATTTTGAGGGGCTCCAGAATGTCAGTTCTGAGCGGAGAAGCTTGGTTTTTCATCTTTCTCAGGGTTTTGTAATTTCTGAATCAGGGTCAGCAGTACAGAGGCTTCAAAGAGCGTTGGGGCGGAAGAAGCCTCTAATGCTGTGTCATGATCTTGCCGGAGACCAGCAGGGTGAATGTTATAAACAATAGTTCAGGGTTGCACCCTGCCAAGGAGTCCATGAGGCTGTAAGGGGGCAGCCAGTGCTGTGCATGTCAGCTCAGCCCAGGTGTAGTCAGATGGAGGCCCAAAGCCTCAGAGCCTGAGAGCCTGAGTATGCAGAGTGTGTGCTAAGCAAGCTGCTGGAGTGCAGACATTGCATTTAAGCACAGGGGTGCTGTTAGTCAATCTACCTGAGCAGAGACTGCAATAGGTTGCCAAGAAGCAGTGTTTGAAGCAGTGGTAGAAATCCCTGTGTGGTCAACTGTTTTATGTGAATTGTTCTTTCATTTTAAAACTGCAGAGTGCGAAATCTGGTGCAAATCTGCAGAGAAACCAATCAGCTGCAAAGTTTTATTGCCAAAGCTTAATTGAACAAGATGAAGTTAGAAGATGATTGGCTACCATGCACATGTTACAGGATTATCAGATCAGAATGACCTGAGTGCAAGGTATGATAAAGCTGCAGCCTGCAGTATTTGTATCAAGAGGAGAACAGAAAACACATGTGCTCACTTGCTCATTATGAGTTTAATATGGCAAACGGAAAAGAATCACATTATACAAATAATTACTTTCTTTATAGTGGCAGCGCAGGCCACATGGAGAAGAGCATTGTGTTAAAGAGTTACCATTACTAAAATGTAGGAACAGAGAAAGTGAGTGTCAGAACTAGAGATGAGCGAAGAAATGAAAAATTCGATTCGGCTGATTCGGCGAATTCCAGTGTGAAATTCGATTCGATGCGAATTTCTCCGCTACGAAGATGACTTATTTAAAGGGTTTCTAGGCTTCAGAGAGCCTTTAAATTAGTGCAGAACACTGTACCTTTAATTTAAATGCCCTTGGAGATGAGGAAGGAGAAGGAGAAGGAGAAGGATGAGAAGAAGGAGAAGGAGAAGGATGAGAAGAAGGAGAAGGAGAAGGGTGAGAAGAAGGAGAAGGATGAGAAGAAGGAGAAGGATGAGAAGAAGGAGAAGGAGAAGGATGAGAAGAAGGAGAAGGAGAAGGATGAGAAGAAGGAGAAGGAGAAGGATGAGAAGAAGGAGAAGGATGAGAAGAAGGAGAAGGATGAGAAGGAGAAGGATGAGAAGGAGAAGGATGAGAAGAAGAAGGCTGAGAATAAGGAGAAGGATGAGAAGAAGGAGAAGGAGAAGGATGAGAAGAAGGAGAAGGATGAGAAGAAGGAGAAGGAGAAGGATGAGAAGAAAGAGAAGGATGAGAAGGAGAAGGATGAGAAGAAGAAGGATGAGAAGAAGAAGGATGAGAAGAAGGAAAAGGATGAGAAGAAGAAGGATGAGAAGAAGGAGAAGGATGAGAAGAAGGAGAATGATGAGAAGAAGGAGAAGGATGATAAGAAGGAGAAGGAAGAGAAGAAGGAGAAGGAGAAGGATGAGAAGAAGGAGAAGGATGAGAAGAAGGAGAAGGATGAGAAGAAGGAGAAGGATGAGAAGAAGGAGAAGGATGAGAAGAAGGAGAAGGAGAAGGATGAGAAGAAGGAGAAGGATGAGAAGAAGAAGGATGAGAAGAAGGATGAGAAGAAGGAGGAGAAGGATGAGAAGAAGAAGGATGAGAAGAAGGAGAAGGATGAGAAGAAGGAGAAGGAAGAGAAGAAGGAGAAGGAGAAGGATGAGAAGGAGAAGGATGAGAAGAAGGAGAAGGATGAGAAGAAGGAGAAGGATGAGAAGAAGGAGAAGGAGAAGGATGAGAAGAAGAAGGATGAGAAGAAGGATGAGAAGGATGAGAAGAAGGAGAAGGATGAGAAGAAGGAGAATGATGAGAAGAAGGAGAAGAAGGAGAAGGATGAGAAGAAGGAGAAGGATGAGAAGAAGGAGAAGGATGAGAAGAAGGAGAAGGATGAGAAGAAGGAGAAGGAGAAGGATGAGAAGAAAAAGGATGAGGAGAAGGAGAAGGATGAGAAGAAGGAGAAGGAGAAGGATGAGAAGAAGGAGAAGGATGAGAAGAAGGAGAAGGATGAGAAGAAGGAGAAGGAGAAGGATGAGAAGAAGGAGAAGGAGAAGGATGAGAAGAAGGAGAAGGAGAAGGATGAGAAGAAGGAGAAGGATGAGAAGAAGGAGAAGGATGAGAAGGAGAAGGATGAGAAGGAGAAGGATGAGAAGAAGAAGGCTGAGAATAAGGAGAAGGATGAGAAGAAGGAGAAGGATGAGAAGAAGGAGAAGGATGAGAAGAAGGAGAAGGAGAAGGATGAGAAGAAAGAGAAGGATGAGAAGGAGAAGGATGAGAAGAAGAAGGATGAGAAGAAGAAGGATGAGAAGAAGGAAAAGGATGAGAAGAAGAAGGATGAGAAGAAGGAGAAGGATGAGAAGAAGGAGAATGATGAGAAGAAGGAGAAGGATGATAAGAAGGAGAAGGAAGAGAAGAAGGAGAAGGAGAAGGATGAGAAGAAGGAGAAGGATGAGAAGAAGGAGAAGGATGAGAAGAAGGAGAAGGATGAGAAGAAGGAGAAGGAGAAGGATGAGAAGAAAAAGGATGAGGAGAAGGAGAAGGATGAGAAGAAGGAGAAGGAGAAGGATGAGAAGAAGGAGAAGGATGAGAAGAAGGAGAAGGATGAGAAGAAGGAGAAGGAGAAGGATGAGAAGAAGGAGAAGGAGAAGGATGAGAAGAAGGAGAAGGAGAAGGATGAGAAGAAGGAGAAGGATGAGAAGAAGGAGAAGGATGAGAAGGAGAAGGATGAGAAGGAGAAGGATGAGAAGAAGAAGGCTGAGAATAAGGAGAAGGATGAGAAGAAGGAGAAGGAGAAGGATGAGAAGAAGGAGAAGGATGAGAAGAAGGAGAAGGAGAAGGATGAGAAGAAAGAGAAGGATGAGAAGGAGAAGGATGAGAAGAAGAAGGATGAGAAGAAGAAGGATGAGAAGAAGGAAAAGGATGAGAAGAAGAAGGATGAGAAGAAGGAGAAGGATGAGAAGAAGGAGAATGATGAGAAGAAGGAGAAGGATGATAAGAAGGAGAAGGAAGAGAAGAAGGAGAAGGAGAAGGATGAGAAGAAGGAGAAGGATGAGAAGAAGGAGAAGGATGAGAAGAAGGAGAAGGATGAGAAGAAGGAGAAGGATGAGAAGAAGGAGAAGGAGAAGGATGAGAAGAAGGAGAAGGATGAGAAGAAGAAGGATGAGAAGAAGGATGAGAAGAAGGAGGAGAAGGATGAGAAGAAGAAGGATGAGAAGAAGGAGAAGGATGAGAAGAAGGAGAAGGAAGAGAAGAAGGAGAAGGATGAGAAGGAGAAGGATGAGAAGAAGGAGAAGGATGAGAAGAAGGAGAAGGATGAGAAGAAGGAGAAGGAGAAGGATGAGAAGAAGGAGAAGGATGAGAAGAAGAAGGATGAGAAGAAGGATGAGAAGGATGAGAAGAAGGAGAAGGATGAGAAGAAGGAGAATGATGAGAAGAAGGAGAAGAAGGAGAAGGATGAGAAGAAGGAGAAGGATGAGAAGAAGGAGAAGGATGAGAAGAAGGAGAAGGATGAGAAGAAAGAGAAGGAGAAGGATGAGAAGAAAAAGGATGAGGAGAAGGAGAAGGATGAGAAGAAGGAGAAGGATGAGAAGGAGAAGGAGAAGGATGAGAAGAAGGAGAAGGAGAAGGATGAGAAGAAGGAGAAGGATGAGAAGAAGGAGAAGGATGAGAAGGAGAAGGAGAAGGATGAGAAGGAGAAGGATGAGAAGAAGGAGAAGGATGAGAAGAAGGAGAAGGAGAAGGATGAGAAGAAGGAGAAGGATGAGAAGAAGGATGAGCAGAAGGAGAAGGATGAGAAGAAGGAGAAGGATGAGAAGAAGGATGAGAAGAAGGATGAGAAGAAGGAGAAGGATGAGAAGAAGGACAGTTCTGTGACAGTTTCTGTCTATTTCTGACAGTTCTGGGACATTCACTCCATACAGCGGTTTCAACCGCTGTATGGAGGGAATGTCATAGAACTGTCAGAAATAGACTATTAATGACAGTTCTGGGACTGTCCTTCCATGCAGCGGTTGAAACATTGTATGTATTTGTTTCCATAAATGGATCCATTTATGGAAACAAATACATACAATGTTTCAACCGCTGCATGGAAGGACAGTCCCAGAACTGTCATTAATAGTCTATTTCTGACAGTTCCATGACATTCCCTCCATACAGCGGTTAAAACAGCTGTATGCAGTGAATGTCCCAGAACTGTCATAAATAGTCTATTTCTGATAGATCTGGGACATTCACTCCATACAGCTGTTTTAACCGCTGTATGGAGGGAATGTCATGGAACTGTCAGAAATAGACTATTAATGACAGTTCTGGGACTGTCCTTCCATGCAGCGGTTGAAACATTGTATGTATTTGTTTCCATAAATGGATCCATTTATGGAAACAAATACATACAATGTTTCAACCGCTGCATTGAAGGACAGTCCCAGAACTGTCATTAATAGTCTATTTCTGACAGTTCCATGACATTCCCTCCATACAGCGGTTAAAACAGCTGTATGCAGTGAATGTCCCAGAACTGTCATAAATAGTCTATTTCTGATAGATCTGGGACATTCACTCCATACAGCTGTTTTAACCGCTGTATGGAGGGAATGTCATGGAACTGTCAGAAATAGACTATTAATGACAGTTCTGGGACTGTCCTTCCATGCAGCGGTTGAAACATTGTATGTATTTGTTTCCATAAATGGATCCATTTATGGAAACAAATACATACAATGTTTCAACCGCTGCATTGAAGGACAGTCCCAGAACTGTCATTAATAGTCTATTTCTGACAGTTCCATGACATTCCCTCCATACAGCGGTTAAAACAGCTGTATGCAGTGAATGTCCCAGAACTGTCATAAATAGTCTATTTCTGATAGATCTGGGACATTCACTCCATACAGCTGTTTTAACCGCTGTATGGAGGGAATGTCATGGAACTGTCAGAAATAGACTATTAATGACAGTTCTGGGACTGTCCTTCCATGCAGCGGTTGAAACATTGTATGTATTTGTTTCCATAAATGGATCCATTTATGGAAACAAATACATACAATGTTTCAACCGCTGCATTGAAGGACAGTCCCAGAACTGTCATTAATAGTCTATTTCTGACAGTTCCATGACATTCCCTCCATACAGCGGTTAAAACAGCTGTATGCAGTGAATGTCCCAGAACTGTCATAAATAGTCTATTTCTGATAGATCTGGGACATTCACTCCATACAGCTGTTTTAACCGCTGTATGGAGGGAATGTCATGGAACTGTCAGAAATAGACTATTAATGACAGTTCTGGGACTGTCCTTCCATGCAGCGGTTGAAACATTGTATGTATTTGTTTCCATAAATGGATCCATTTATGGAAACAAATACATACAATGTTTCAACCGCTGCATTGAAGGACAGTCCCAGAACTGTCATTAATAGTCTATTTCTGACAGTTCCATGACATTCCCTCCATACAGCGGTTAAAACAGCTGTATGGAGTGAATGTCCCAGAACTGTCATAAATAGTCTATTTCTGATAGATCTGGGACATTCACTCCATACAGCTGTTTTAACCGCTGTATGGAGGGAATGTCATGGAACTGTCAGAAATAGACTATTAATGACAGTTGTGGGACTGTCCTTCCATACAGCGGTTGAAACATTGTATGTATTTGTTTCCATAAATGGATCCATTTATGGAAACAAATACATACAATGTTTCAACCGCTGCATGGAAGGACAGTCCCAGAACTGTCATTAATAGTCTATTTCTGACAGTTCCATGACATTCCCTCCATACAGCGGTTAAAACAGCTGTATGCAGTGAATGTCCCAGAACTGTCATAAATAGTCTATTTCTGATAGATCTGGGACATTCACTCCATACAGCTGTTTTAACCGCTGTATGGAGGGAATGTCATGGAACTGTCAGAAATAGACTATTAATGACAGTTGTGGGACTGTCCTTCCATACAGCGGTTGAAACATTGTATGTATTTGTTTCCATAAATGGATCCATTTATGGAAACAAATACATACAATGTTTCAACCGCTGCATTGAAGGACAGTCCCAGAACTGTCATTAATAGTCTATTTCTGACAGTTCCATGACATTCCCTCCATACAGCGGTTAAAACAGCTGTATGCAGTGAATGTCCCAGAACTGTCATAAATAGTCTATTTCTGACAGTTCTGGGACATTCACTCCATACAGCGGTTTCCGGCAAAAAGTGTATGTGCAGAGTTCCTCTATTCTGCAGATACACTTAGAGGAGCTCTGCAGATACACTTAGAGGAGCTCTGCACATACACTTTTTTCCGGTTTGGAATTATTCTTATTTTCATCCTACTTCTTCTTCTTCTTCTTCATCCTCATCCTCATCCTCTTCTTCTTCTGAGGATGAGGATGAAGAAGAAGAAGAAGAAGAAGAAGAAGTAGGATGAAAATAAGATTAATTCCAAGCCGGCAAAAAGTGTATGTGCAGAGCTCCTCTAAGTGTATCTGCAGAGCTCCTCTAAGTGTATCTGCAGAATAGAGGAACTCTGCACATACACTTTTTGCCGGCTTGGAATTATTCTTCTTTTCATCCTACTTCTTCTTCTTCTTCTTCTTCATCCTCATCCTCAGAAGAAGAGGATGAGGATGAGGATGAGGAAGAAGAAGAAGAATGAAAAGAAGAATAATTCCAAGCCGGCAAAAAGTGTATGTGCAGAGTTCCTCTATTTCTGACAGTTCTCTCACAGCTTCTTCACATGTACAGCGGTTGAAATATCTGTATCCTAAATGGAAACTAATAGATACAAATTGTATCTATTAGTTTCCATTTAGGATACAGATGTTTCAACCGCTGTACATGTGAAGAAGCTGTGAGAGAACTGTCAGAAATAGAGGAACTCTGCACATACACTTTTTGCCGGCTTGGAATTATTCTTCTTTTCATCCTACTTCTTCTTCTTCTTCTTCTTCTTCTTCTTCTTCTTCATCCTCATCCTCATCCTCTTCTTCTGAGGATGAAGAAGAAGAAGAAGTAGGATGAAAAGAAGAATAATTCCAAGCCGGCAAAAAGTGTATGTGCAGAGTTCCTCTATTTCTGACAGTTCTCTCACAACTTCTTCACATGTACAGTGGTTGAAACATCTGTATCCTAAATGTAAACTAATAGATACAATGTTTCAACCGCTAAACATGTGTTCCTTCTGTCAGAGAACTGTCAGAAATAGCGGAGCTCACTGCAGGGACACTTTTGCCGGCTGATCGGGAAATGTTCGATTCGCGCACCCGAAGTAGGCAAAATTTCGGTTTCGACACGAATCGAATATTTCCTGAAATTCGACTCGAATTCCGGTTCGCCTAGTTCGATTCGCTCATCTCTAGTCAGAACAAACACAAACCTGAACAAAGCATAAACCAACTGTGACTAACCTGTATCAAGAGCAGAAAAGGTTCTCACTTGCTCATTCAAAGTTTAATGTGAGCTTGTTGGTTGTTAGTCTCCTGAAGTCACACTACAAATCATTAGCGCTCCTTCTAGTGGCAGACAATTTTACTTGCTACACACAGCTGCACCAGATTCTGAGTGCACAAGGTTTAGTAAATCAATCCCAATGCTCTTTTTGGTTGGAATGAGCTCACTGAAAGCTCTACCCCTTGCAATATCAAAACATAAACTATATTATATAGTTGGTATATGCATTAATGCAATTATGGCAGAGTGATTAGAATACTGCACACCTACTCATGCTGCCATCTCTTTTATGCTCATTCAAAACATGTACATTATATTTTATATACTCTGTTTAAATGTGTAGAGATATGAAATAAGCCACTGAAGTAAAAACATTGCTACTGTCAACTGTACACCAGAAGCAGTACTTTAATTTTCACTGCTGGCAGTGAAAAGAGTAAAGTTTTGAAGCCCCAAACTGTTTCTACTGTATCACTAAATCATCCCCATCACACTTAATGCTTTCCCTGCCTGAACCCTCAAAATGCATCACCTTAACCACCTAATTACCCTTAACTCACCCTATCACTTAACCCCCTCGCTCTATTTATCTCCTTAACAATGAACCATACCATCAACACATAACCCCTAAACTTGAAGACCCTGTTCATACAGTGAGCCTGCGTTTTACAGCACTGGAAGAATGGAAGAATACAGGTCACTGGAAGAATGCAGGTCAGCACAAGGGCACACAGTAAACAATTGTTTTCTATGTGTCCTATTCACAACACTGGTGTCATATGCAATGCGGTTCATTGCTTTAAAATGCTACATGTGTGCATTTCAGTGCAACACGTGTAAATGCACATCAACCCAAGTCTATTGAGAAAAAAAGCTTTTTATTATTTTTTTCCCTTACAATAACCATATGGCTGCCATCTTAGAGGGGAGATAGAGAGTGTGTAGTGGAAAATTGACTAGTGAGGTGTCTCAATGGCAGCGCTTATAGAAAAAGATGAGGGGCATAAGGTCCAAAACTGCCCTTTGCTCTCAGGGTGCGTAAGCAATGGATGCACTCAGTAGTGCCTTTTGGCTTGCCCCAATCTCCTCCTCCTCCTCAATATAGCTAGTGCAATCACAATGACAATCACAATGAGCCCTGAGGAAGTCACATGACTAACGTGACGCAACGCGTAGGCACGCGGTGATGCACTTCTGGTCTGGACGCCATCTTACTACACCCATGCAACTACACCCAGAACATGAGGTTACAAATAAAAATGCTTATACAGAGATGTAATGAAATGTGAGTGCAAACTTTAGAGAGTTTGGCTTTATTTTTCATACATTAAATAGTATTAAGCTATGGGAGATTAGAAAATTGGCCACATCATACCTATCTGCCTGGAGATGAGCTCGCCACTCTTAAGCTTATCCTTGAGGGGGAGATCGCTGCAGGGAGAGGGATGCGGTTACAGAGACGTCTTATTCATGGAGGATCCAGTTTGGTGATCCTACAGGTGTTTTGGCCCTTTGCGGGTCGAAGCAAGAAGGTGAGTGGGTATTGCAGCCATTTGTGGATACCTTCTTGTGGTCACGCACATCCACCACCCACATTCACGGGTGTTTGATATATTGGACTAAGTGGTGTTCCAACACCAATTTGGACATTTCTTCACTTATTATTTTTTTTACACAAATTTGTAGTGTCATGTGTTTATCATTATTTTTTATGTTTATTTATTTTTTATTTTCTCAATATAAACCAGCGCAAAACACAAATATTACAATAATGAATGAATATAAAATTATATTAAAAAAAAATTTTAAATAATCTTTAAAGTCCAGGGATAAATATAAGTGACCACAAACCCGTGACATATAAAAATAAAAATATAAAAATTATTTCATAAATCAAAAGTCCAGTGATCCCCAAAAAAAACTTTCTAAAAAATAATCTTCAGTGCTTCAAATAATTCTTCCACCATCCACCAGTGCCAAAACCAACATAAACCGTACTCACCAGATATTGGTGAGTAAAACACCATTCAAGATTATTTAGGGCTCCTGGACCCCCTTTGAGGACTCCTCTATTTTCCACCTCAGATCTATGGGTATTCCTCCACTCGTCCCCACTCAGGTCTCGAGAACGCCCTGTGGGTGGGGCGAAACACGTTGATGTATTTCCGGTTGGTCTCCCGAACGTCCGACGTCATTTCTGGTGAGTGGAACGCACGCCGAGGGGTGCGTTCCAGGTGGCCATTTTGATTAGTGGAGGAAGTTTTCTCTATGGAGGCTGTCATCCTGCTGTATACAAGGCTGTGAGTTCCTAGGAGCTGTGGAAATTCGATTGCTGTTTGAAAATTCGATTGATGTCTATAAATAAATGCTGGTTTTTATCCTATGAAATGTGAGTGGTTTGGCTTAAATTAAATATTAAGGGGTATAACAGTATTACACTATTAGTCTTTTTCTCCTTTTTGGAACTTGGTGATTTGGCGAGGGGACAAGTGGAGGAATACCCATAGATCTGAGGTGAAAAATAGAGGAGTCCTCAAAGGGGGTCCAGGAGCCCTAAATAATCCTGAATGGTGTTTTACTCACCAATATCTGGTGAGTGCGGTTTATGTTGGGTTTTGGCACTGGTGAATGGTGGAAGAATTATTTGAAGCTCTGAAGATTATTTTTTAGAAAGTTTTTTTTGGGGATCACTGGACTTTTGATTTATGAAATAATTTTTATATTTTTATTTTTATATGTCACGGGTTTGTGGTCACTTATATTTATCACTGGACTTTAAAGATTATTTAAAAAAAATTTTTAGAGAATTTTATATTCACTCATTATTGTAATATTTGTGTTTTGTGCTGGTTTATATTGAGAAAATCGGTTTTGGTTTATATACCTCTGCACAGCAGCATTTCACTTAAAATTGGTTGTTAGTAGATTGGTCCTGGGCGCTGTGTTTTTTCAATTTAAATATTTATTTTTTATGACAGTTATTTACACTATCATGCTTGTGGTCACGTGTGTGTTCTGTTTGCACAAATTTTTGTGTTTAATATTTAATTGGGGTATGTTTTTGGGATTATTTTTTGGGAGGTTTTTTGCATCATTTTGATTTACATGCGTTGTTCATTCATCTTCAGTCCCATTTTTGGACAGAGTTTATGCACTAGTCCCATTTGGACTATTTTTATGTTCACCATCACTTTCAGATCCTTATTAGGATCAATTCACACACACATTATTGTGTGATTACTATATCACTTTCTTATATCACTTTGTGGATTGTTATTCACTTTTTTTCACCTTTAAGATCCCTGGAGGATCAAGTCACTTTTGGACATCACAGTAATATTGCTAGGAGTTTATGAGGTCTTAGTCACGCTGTGTATTTTGTTTGTTTTTTTTTTTTTTAGGGGGGGGGTTATATATTTAAAAAAAAAAATTTATATATAAATTTTTTCACTTATATTCATTTTTTGTTACTTTGGGTATGATATTCACGTATGCATTTAGTGTTTAACATAGATAGCTCCTAGACTGTAAGCTCCAAGGAGCAGGGCCCTCTCTTGTATTGAACTGTTTTGTTGCTGTATTGTCTCTCGTTATATTGTAAAGCGCTGAGCAAACTGTTGGAGCTATATAAATCCTGTATAATAATAATAATAGATAGCGCTACATCATTCACTGTACAATGACTAGGGCTGTTACTCTGTTACTCTAGACATTCCATTTGCCAATGTCACTCCAAAACAAAAATGTGATTGTCTCTGTCTCTGTTTCTCACCCTCACTCCTCTCAACCCACAAACAGGAAAAGAATGTGATATTAAGGGAAATAACCAGCAAAATGCATAGCAATTTTACTTGCAGAAAAACAAGTGTCAGTGCTTGTCAAAATACGTTAAAATGCATGTCAACACAGATAAAAATATGCATCAATGCACATCAGTGAAAGATGCACATCCATTTTTTTAGCATTGTTATGCATTTAAATGCAAGTTTATGTGTTAACAGGACCGAAGTGTAAAATCTAAACCACTCTAATATTCTAATCCTTTCCAACAGTGAATGCTTACTTAACCCCTTCCCGCCGACGCCTCCCGGCCCTTTAAGAGATTCAGACGCCGGGAGGCGGGGCGGTTGTGGCGTGGTTTAGGAATCATGTGACCGCCATGATGGCGCGTCACGGCGGTCACATGATCGGGAAAGGTCCCGTTCGACAGAGCGGACCAGGACCTTTCCGTGAGTACCACACATGTGTGCTGGGAGCGCGCAAGGCGCGCGCTCTCAGCACATATGTATTTAGTTACATGGACGCAAATGTGCGGCCGCTCGGCGTCTAGGCCCAGACGCCGGGCGGCCGCACATTTGTGTGCGGCCGGCGCAAAGGGGTTAAAGTGGTTGTAAATCCTCACATATATCCAGTGACTGGCCTCAGGACATTAACAGAGATTGTACAAATCCTCCTACATATGTTGTACTTGTCTGTCTGCAGTCTTCTCTACTTCCATTCAAAGTGCTGAATTCATAAAGCCTGTTTGAGAAGTCAGAAAACAGGGGGCGGAGTGCTGAAGTTACACTCTGCAGAGCTCAGTAAGGAGAGCTCTGAGAGCTGATTGGAGGGGAGAGATACCCCCCCCCCCTTCACACAGCACACAGGAACAGAGCTAAGACTGTCAATCTGTTGGAGGTCTCTCCCAGTCACCATTTTTCTCTTAGTGTCAGGAAAACTTGTCAGAAGTGATTCATGCTGATAACAAAGGAATGAAGCAGCAGACAGCAAAAAAAAACTGACAAGCTACATTTTAATCCCTTTCCACTCTATCCAAAATTTTAAATAAATTCTATTAGTGATACTCTAGTTAGTGTTATTTTCCCATGCCAAGTTGTTACACCGAGGTTTCAAGATTTCACAGGGCACAGAACTCAACAGCAAAACAAACCTTTTTGCATGCTATAACCACTTTTCAAACCCCACACTGATATGTCTACACTGTCAAGCTACTTCCAAAGCAATACATTGATTTGTTTGCAGATTCAATTGTATCTGTGTGGCCAGTAGATGATAAGGATGTTATAGTAGTTTATTGCAAAAAGCAGAGCCATCTTTAAGGATGAGCAAAAGGGGCAGCTGACCTGGGCCCGGTCATTGTTGTGGGCCCAAAGCAGCTGTCCCATACCTGCCAACTGTACTGGTTTGTATTCCCTTGTCCCTGGAAGTCTTTGTCCCAGGTTGTAACTGATATCTCAGTGTGAAGTGCTGTCACTTATGCTGCCCAGCTCTGTCCTATTGCCATGTGCAGATGACTCACTTGTGCAGACCTTGTCAGCACTCACATGTAAATAAGGACATCATTCATATTTAAATAGCGGCAGCAGTGTTGTATTCATATGTAATTAGCGACATCAATGTGGCATTCATATGTAAATAGTGGCGGAAATGTGACATTCATATCTATATTATGCTCCCACTGTTTCAGCCACCAACACCTCTGCTAGTGGTCAGTGTAAATTCCCCCTTACATTGGTGGGTCCCCTAACCTTCTCAGTCCATGGTGTACAGGCAGTGAGATGTTGTGCTGTAACCTTCAGCAACAAATCAATGAGATGTAATTAAATGCTGTATCTTCTAGCAACAAATCAGTGAGTAGTAAGGATGTGCAATAACCTCTGCCAATCAATGGGTGAGCTGTAATGATGTGCAGTAACCTGTACCAACCAATCAGTGAGCGTTAAGAAATGTGAAGTAACCTCTAGCAACCAACCAGTGACCAGTAATGATGTGCAGTAACCTCTAGCAACCAGTCAGTGAAAGGTAAGGATGTGCATAAATCAATCAATTGCAATTTCTGCTTGATCTGCTGCAGTAAACTGATTTTGAGTTTAGCTGCTATTAAATTATGTCTCAAAGCAGGTGGAGAACGAAATTGCATGCCCCAAGAAAATGTTTGCCCAGGGTCCCATCAATATTAAAGACGGCCCTGGCAGAAAGCATGCATAAAATGCATTTACTGTAAGTGAATAGCAGTAGAGATCAGATTATTTAGACCACTGAATGACTCAGATGAGGGACCAACCTTCCCCTCTCTCCTAGTAATGATAGCACCACTTGACTTAGTTATACATAGGCATTCAACAGACATGCAGGCAAATCCAAGCTCAGTGTTGCCCAATGTATTAAATGTTTATCTGTAAAATAAATACACTACACAAAATAAAATTTTACAAAAAATCTGTAAAAACATATAAAACTGCTATTTAGCTTTAAGATGGGAAACTGAATCATGGAGCAATGGTCAGTAACTGTTCCAAAACGGAAGTGTTCATGTCTTTTCATGGCTTGCATGAGTGAATGAAACCAGAGTACACTCAAGGGACTGTTTACCACATTTCTCCCAAACTCAGCCTAAGTTCTGCCTTTGATTTTGATCACACACAGATTCTGTTCCCCAGATCTCACTGGAGTCATAGATCACAATAACACTGCATGTTCTTTCCACAGATGTGCTGTTGACATACTCTGTATCCACATCATAGTATGCTTTGATCCCAGAGTTTTTGATATTTAAATATGAAGTCCAAACTCAGTGTTGGGTGGAAGCATGTTAAAGCATAAATTGGTAAATTATTTAATTTCTATGAAAAAGCAGTAAACATCCATTGGTTGATGACTGAATCCTCATCTCTACCATATAAAGCCACTATTATGGCATTTACTGAACAACATAACCAAGGGTTGCCTTCATATTTATCTAAAACAGTAAGTGCTCAGTAAATGCTGTAATAGTGGCTGTGGCTCATGGGAAGAGTGAATATGTTATCTTCATATTGATTTTACAAGGGTAGGGAAGCAGGCTGACATTTGCTCCTGCTCTCAACATGTCAAAAGGTTTATCTCAAAAAATACAACTGGAGGGATGAAAAAAGGAGGTAAGGGAGGTCAACAAATTAAATATGAGTTTGCATTCAACTAAAGCAGCCCATAGATAATGCAATTTTTTTTCTTTCAACCATGGGTGGAAGGAAAGAAAATTGCTTAATTGCCCAAACTGTCAGTGTTAATTGGGGGATCCTTCCTGTAGTGCTATCATGTTCTTCAAGTGGGGAGCCTGTCCTGTCGGCAGAACGCAACAATCACTGCCAGTGGCTATAGCCACAAGCAGTGATCATATGAAAAAAATCCAACCAGCTGAAGTCGATTGATGGTTCAACAAGCCAGCTATAGAAGCCAGCCTATAGAAGGATTGAATCTCGGCCAACTATGGTTGGCTTAAGGTAGAAAATATAGATTGGACATGTCTTTTTCTAGTAAGGGCAGCACCTTTGTTCTTCCTTTCTTCCACACTATATAAACAAAGCTTGTTGAATTCAGGTTTAAGGGACCTTAAACCTTGTTGTTCACTGTATAGTAAACCCAAGGGGCTTCAGTGTAGTCTACATCTGTGCGCAGTGAAGCAAAGTTTTAACCACGAAAAAACTCACACCTTCAGGCCAACCATGGCTTATTCAATCCCTGGTCATAAAACGTGTGGTGAGTGGAATCACCACTGTCCTAGGTTCAATCTAGAGCAGGTAGATCATTGAGGAGCACAGATATCAAGACATGTCCCAACATAGTCTCCTCTCCTTTTCAGTCTTGCACTTTTCTCTGCCCCTCCTTTGCACAATCTCCTCTCCCTTTCATTTACATGTCTAGTTTGTCGCTCATTGTCAGGCATACTCTGGGGCACAGAGAATTGAAGAATATGTAGCAACTTTCTAGGCAAATAGCTATAATACCTGATCACATGTCTGAAGGTATATAAGCGGCTCCAGTTGTGCATCTTTTGAATTCAGAACTCAAATGGAGTATGGTGGAATCGAGGGGTAGGTAATTTTTCTGAGAGTATGACTTTGAACATTGTTTTCATGGTTAGTAAGTGTAATCGCTGAAGGTGGGGTTGTTTTAACAATCAAAGGGGAAGTATCCCTCAAAGTCCATTTTTTTGTGAAAATTAAGAACCCTTAAGTTAGTAATAAAATGTCCTGACAGAGTCATTTCATGCTCTGTTAATTGATATTCACCACCCTGAACTGGTGAATCTATTGATTTCCTTATTTCCTACGACTGTCTGTTTGGGCATACACACAAAAGATCTTAAAGCAGAACTCGAAACAACAATAACAGGACAAAAACAAAGAGACCATTAAAAAATACTCAAACTAGGGGTTTTAGCTGCAATATTCACCTTCAATTTAGAAATTGGATCCACAGTAGTAGGTTTTTTCTGCAGTTAGATGTCCTTAGTTTGATGGCCAGCATCATTCAACCCACTTCCCCTGAGCCTAGGTTGTATTGGATTTA
Source organism: Staurois parvus (assembly GCF_062004578.1). Taxonomy (NCBI): domain Eukaryota; kingdom Metazoa; phylum Chordata; class Amphibia; order Anura; family Ranidae; genus Staurois; species Staurois parvus. The sequence continues at coordinate 13,440,516 of NW_028318430.1, read as the reverse complement.
CCCCAACCTGTTACTGGACAGTGGATGGAGAAGCAGCACAACAATGATCTCATCTCTTACTTTCCCTTCCCTATCACCATCCTTTTGTCAACACAAGAACCAACTGGCTCCTTGTACTGCTTCTTCCACTCACAATCCTGTTCTGCAAACAGGAACAGCAAGGGACAGATACCACATCAAATTCAGGCACTTACACGGCTTGCAGTTAAAAATACATTTTACAATGTATTAATTGTGTACAAGAAAGCCACCATGCTATTCATATGGGTTGAAAACAAACAAAAATAATGGAAAATAACAATGTGATACAAAACATATAAACCTGTGAAATCAGCATCTATTTTAAAATGATTACAGTATATTTTAGACATAAATGCATAAACAGCAACTCCAACCTATTTCATATATTACATTATTATTATTATTATTAATAATTTATATAGTGCCAACAGTTTGTGCAGCACTTTATAATGTGAGGGCAAACAGTACAGATACAACACAATTCAATACAGGAGGAGTCAGAGGGCCCTGCTCGTTAGAACTTACAATCTAAAAGTGGCATAAACTGAAACACATTACAGTGCTCAAAGAATCTTTTCATAAAAGCAGCAAACCATGATAAGCAAAATTTGCCAGAGCTGTTGTTTATTTGTTACAGATATTTATATAGCGCTGACACTTCATGCAGCGTTTTATACATATAGTATACGTTCAATCACTCCCTCAAGGAACATCCAATCTAAGGTCCGTAACTCACACTTATACCTACAGTAACAATTTAGACAGAAGCCAATTAACCTCCCAACATGCCTTTGGAGTGTGGGAGAAAGCCCACACAGGGAGAACATGCAAACTTCAGATAGGTTGTGCTGTGTTTGGGATTCAAACAAATGACCCTGGTACTACCAGGCAGAAGTGCTGACCACTGACCCACTGTCCTGCAAGTTGTTAGACCTCTTATCACAGAAGGTCAAAAGCTCAATAATATTTAACTACAATGTTCCCAAAATCAGGTCATCATCTGCAATATTCAGGATTCTCCAACTTTAAAGGCAAATGGTTAAAGGCTGGGCCGGTGCTATAAACGTTTCATATTGCAAAACAAATTCGTAAACCGAGGCATTATTTTCAATGTAAACCATAAAGTTACGTTAACCGAGGTGTTCGTAAACCGAGGTACGCCTGTATCTTTATTCTCCAGTTATAATCTATACACATCCACTATTTCATGGCCCTATAATGTATATTTTTTAATTGATTCTCACTGTGTTTTTCTGGCTCCTTTTAAAGTCCTCAATGAGCTCCCACACCTCTAATTTTCCTCTCACTTCTGTTTTGTTTGGAACAAGCGGTACACATTAGTTATGGTCATGTGCACTGCTCTATGCAGACTACAAATTTCATCGTACATAATACATAGTATCTAGTTTATCTCAGGAGTGAGCTAGAGAGGGTGGCTACATTCCCTCACACAGTGGGCCAGGTGAACATAGCCACCCTTTAACAGGAAGTCAGATCATAGCAGCAAAAAAAAAAATGGAATTTAATGATTCAGAGGTGCTTGAGAGCAATAAAAGGTACTTTTTTGAGTTAAGAATACATATTGAATACAATTTAAGTTTAGTGTCACTATAAAAAGGCACTACATTATTGTTTATTATTTTCTTACTTACAAGCTAAATAAACCCTTTTAGGATATCTAATTCTGAAGTTAGGCTATGAGCTCTTTAAAATCTCTTTTGTTTGGCCATAGATGCGAACACAATGCAAATTGCAAATTTATAATATTTCAATCAAGCATATCATCATATTTCAACAATACATACCATGGAGCAGGGACATGAGAAGGGTGTTTCACACACATTTCACCTGTCACGCATGGGACAGCTTATTCACTTGAAAGGGCTGCCCTATGTGCGTTTGTCAGGCCAAAAAAAGCTTAGGGGCCAAATTTTGGCCCTGAGCCAGGCGTGATTTTAGATTTGTGTCCTGCCCTGTGACAATCGCGGCAAAATCACATTGCGTTTCAGGTGCCATTCAGAATTCCACAATTTGGAATCGCCAAAATGTGGACGAGGCCTTAGGCTGGGCACTAAGCAGGTCATGTAGGGCTTCCATATCTGCTGCCTGCTATATAGATGACCTCAGGGCCAAGAAGATAGAGTTGTGGGTCTTTGACTCTTCTAGGAATGTTGACGTAAAAACAGATTATAGGTCCTGTTTGCAGCATACGATTAAGAGGAATACTGAAAAGAGAGGCACTAAACACCTTTTAAGTGAATCCACATAACATCTTCACCTTAGTAGGCATTGGGTGATGTGTATAAGGGGCACAATGTGTAGAAGATTTCCAGGGTTTTGCTTACATCTCCAAAAATTGGAGACTTCTCCCATGAGAATGAATGGCAGTGGGCATACTGTACCCCCTTGAAATGTCTACTTTTTAAAGTAATTGTAAATGCAAAAATTAAAAAAAACCAAGCAGGTTTATTCTTACCTGCTCTGTGCAATGGAATTAAATAGAGTGCCCCCAAATCTCTTTTTCGTGGGCCTCCTGACAATGCTTCTGGCTCCTCCTCTCCGGTGAGTGCACCTATAGGTAATGTGATCCTCCTGCGCTTCTAAAAAGTATTGGAGATAAACCTAGTATAAGCTGCTAACACCCAAACCTAAACATCTAGGTGTGAATGCAAAATTATATAAATAAATTGGTGTAGCGCTAATCCATATAACACATATGAATAAACATAAAATATATAAACAAATATAATGATAAATCCAAAGTGATCTGATCCAGTAGGGATCTAATTGTGACACTCATACAAGTGACACAGAAACGTGAAATAACAAATTGGTCCCAATTGGACCCAATATGGTGAAAAAATACAAACAACACCAAAAAAAAAAAACAACCCCCCCCCAGATCCCTGAAATTGGGATCAATAAATGAATATAATCAGAACTAGTGCAATCAACAGTGAATCCCCAAAATAAGGGGATAATCCACCTAAATAAAGTGATACGTGCTTAAATATCCCAAAAATAAAAATATATGAAAAACCAGTTGATCAAAGCCATATATAAATATCAATGCTCCAATATGAATAAAAATGATATATAGTGAAATATATGTCAACTATAAATAATGACAATAAATACACATTAAAAGTCCAAAAATCGTGCAAATCAGCAAAAGCAATCCAGTGAAACATAGTCATGCAGGTGATGCGGTGAATGTGCATTCATGCCAATGGTATAAATCCTCAAATGGCTAGATTGCCCCCTCACCTCCTTACCACGACCCACTGGGCCAGCGAGCCTTTAGGATCACACCAGGATCCTTCACGGGCAGTAACTCGTCAGTGGATGGTATGAATAGGAAATCCCCATCAATGGTGGCACTTAAACATCTCAGGTCCCCTCCAGAGAAAGGTACCGCAATATAGCTCACTCTCTCATAAGGATCTTGTTGCCAGATAAACATTATCTGTCAAACCACATTCTATGGGTGTACCTCTGCATGGCTTTCAGGTGTGCCAAGATTGTGTCCACACCGGAACTACGTCACCACGTACCTACGCGTTGCATCAAGTTAACCACATGACTTCCTCAGGGTACCCTGAGGAAGTCACGTGGTTAACGTGATGCAACACGTAGGTACGCGGTGACGTAGTTCACCGCCAGAACTACGTCAGCGTGTACCTACGCGTTGCATAAATTTAACCAAGTGATTTCCTCAGGGTATCCTGAGGAAGTCACGTGGTTAACGTGACACAACGCGTAGGTACGCGGTGATGTAGTTTCGGCGTGGAGGCCATCTTGGCACACCTGAAACCCATGCAGAGGTACACCCATAGAATGTGGTTTGAAAGCTAATGGTTATCTGGCAACAAGATCCCTATGAGAGAGTGAGCTATATTACGGTACATTTATCTGGAGGGGACCTTAGATGTTTAAGTGCCACCATTGATGGGGATTTCCTATGGATACCATCCACTGATGAGTTACTGCCCATGAAGGATCCTGGTGTGATCCTAAAGGCTCGCTGGCCCAGTGGGTCGCAGTAAGGAGGTGAGAGGGCAATCTATTTGAGGATTTATACCATTGGCTTGAATGCACATTCACCGCATCACCTGCATGACTTTGCTTCATTGGATCACTTTTGCTGATTTGCATGATTTTTGGACTTTATATGTGTATTTATTGTCATTATTTATATTTGACATATATTTCACTATATATCATTTTTATTCATATTGGAGCATTGATATTTATATATGGCTTTGATCAACTGGTTTTTCATATATTTTTATTTTTGGGGAATATAAGTATCACTTTATTTAGGTGGATTATCCCCTTATTTTGGGGATTCACTGTTGATTGCACTAGTTCTGATTATATTGATTTATTGATCCCAATTTCAGGGATTTGGGGGGGGGGGTTGTTGTTTTTTTTGTTGGTGTTATTTGTATTTTTTCACCATATTGGGTCCATTTGGGACCAATTCGTTATTTCACATTTCTGTGTCACGTGTATGAGTGTCACAATTAGATCCCTACTGGATCAGATCACTTTGGAGTTATCATTATATTTGTTTATATATTTTATATGTATTTATGCATATTTATTCATATGTGTTATATGGATTAGCACTACACCAATTTATTATTATAAGTAGCCACTTCCGACAGGAGCACTCGTGTGGCTCGATCTTGCTCCCCGCTGCCTGACTCTATAGACACAGACCTGGGATAACCCTGGCCCCTGCTTCCTTGCTGACTTTGATTGAAAGCAGTGGGATCCAATGGCTCCCACTGCCTCAACAAAGCCTGAGAAACCAGGAAGTGAAGGAAAAGAAGAGGGAAAAGAAAAGCTGCAGATGTGCTTAGCACTGAATCGAGTCAGAGCTTAGGTAAGTATTAGGTGGGTTGAAGTGGGATACTACTACCTAAATAGTTTTTAGGAAAAAAATATTTATGTTTTAAAACTACTTTAAATGTTAAATCACCAAGACAGTTGTATAGGTATCTGGTAATTACTTGTAATAATTGTTAGCGTGCATACTTAGCTGTATGATTTGCACTGGTTTCTGTCCTGGGTACTGCCACAAAAAAAACTGAAATAAGAATGGCTATGTGTGCAGTGATAACTGATCTAATTAAGATGATCTAGCAGTAAGCAAAATTAAATATGCTTGGGACCAACACAGATCTATACTCTGAAAAAAAACAGACTTGATAGGCCACTTGGTCTTTTTCTGCCATCATCATCTTCTATGTATATACAGTTGTGTTCAAAATAATAGCAGTGTGTTGAAAAAAGTGAATAAAGCTCAAAATCCTTCTAATAGCTTTTATTTCCATACAAATGCATTGGGAACATGACACATTCTATTCCAAATCAAAACATGAAGAAAAATAGATCAAATTTGTGTTGTTCCTCTAAAAAAATTGAAGAAAAGTGAATATTAGACTGTTCAACAAAATAGCAGTGTTTGTATTCTTCTTTACAAACTCAAACATTCACTATATAAACTGAAAAATGTTTGAAGATTTTGCTTTCCTTTGAATCACTTAATTAATATTTAGTTGTATAAGCACTGTTTCTGAGAACTGCTGTACATCTGTGTTGCATGGAGTCAACCAACTTCTGGCACCTGTGAACAGGTATTCCAGCCCAGGATGATTGGACTACATTCCACAGTTCTTCTCTATTTCTTCGTTTTGCCTCAGAAACTGCATTTTTGATGTCACCCCACAAATTTTCTATTGGATTAAGATCCGGGGATTGGGCTGGCCACTCCATAACATCAATCTTGTTGGTCTGGAACCAAGATGTTGCACGTTTACTGGTGTGTTTGGGGTTGTTTCTTGTTGGAACACCCATTTCAAGGGCATTTCCTCTTCAACATAAGACAGCATGACCTCTTCAAGTATTCTGATGTATTCAAACTGATCCATGATCCCTGGTATGCGATAAATAGGCCCAACACCGTAGTATGAGAAACATCCCCATATCATGATGCTTGCGCAACCATGCTTCACTGTCTTCACAGTGTACTGTGGCTTGAATTCAGTGTTTGGGGGTCGTCTGACAAACTGTCTCCAGCCACTAGACCCAAAAAGAACAATCTTACTTTCATCAGTCCACAAAATGTTGCGCCATTTCTCTTTAGGCCAGTCAATGTGCTCTTTGGCAAATTGTAACCTCTTCAGCACATGTCTTTTTTTCCAACAGTGGGACTTTGCAGGGGCTTCTTGTAGATAGCTTGGCTTCACATAGGCGTCTTCTAATTGTAACAGTACTCACAGGTAACTTTACACCTTCTTTGATCTTCCTGGAGCTGATTATTGGCTGAGTCCTTGCCATTTTGGCTATTCTTCTATCCATTCGAATGGTAGTTTTTCACTTTCTTCCACGTCTTTCAGGTTTTGGTTGCCATTTTAAAGCATTTGCGATCATTTTAGCTGAGCAGCCTATCATTTTCTGCACTTCTTTATATTTTTTCCCCTCTCCAATCAACTTTTTAATCAAGGTACGCTGTTCTTCTGAACAACGTCTGGAACGACCCATTTTCCTCAGAATTTCAGAGAGAAATGAACTGTAACCAGCATGTACAACATTTGCTGCCTTCCTTCCTTAAATAAGGGCAATAATTGCCACCTGTTTTTCAAAGAATGAATGACCTCACTAATAGAACTCCACACTGCTATTATTTTGAACATGCCCCTTTCAATTAGTGATTCAATTATACAGAATCAGCAGCATGCATATCATGACTGTTCTTCCCACTGACCATCATACTAAGGCAGTGATGGCGAACCTTTTTGAGCCCGAGTGCCCAAACTGCAACCCAAAACCAACTTATTTCTTTCAAAGTGCCAACACTGCAATGAAACCTGAATATCGAGCTTTTGGTTTAGAAAAAACAACTCGTACAGTAGTGCAAACTAATTAACAGTACAGGGATGACCAGAGACTGCGGACAGTACAGGGATGACCAGAGACTGCGGACACAGTACAGGGATGACCAGAGACTGCAGACACAGTACAGGGATGACCAGAGACTGCAGACACAGTACAGGGATGACCAGAGACTGCGGACACAGTACAGGGATGACCAGAGACTGCGGACACAGTACAGGGATGACCAGAGACTGCGGACACAGTACAGGAGATGACCAGAGACTGCGGACATAGTACAGGAGATGACCAGAGACTGCGGACACGGTACAGGGATGACCAGAGACTGCAGACACAGTACAGGGATGACCAGAGACTGCAGACATAGTACAGGGGATGACCAGAGACTGCAGACACAGTACAGGGATGACCAGAGACTGCAGACACAGTACAGGGATGACCAGAGACTGCAGACACAGTACAGGGATGACCAGAGACTGCGGACACAGTACAGGGATGACCAGAGACTGAGGACACAGTACAGGAGATGACCAGAGACTGCAGACACAGTACAGGAGATGACCAGAGACTGCGGACAGTACAGGGGATGACCAGAGACTGCGGACAGCACAGGGATGACCAGAGACTGCGGACAGTACAGGGATGACCAGAGACTGCGGACAGTACAGGGATGACCAGAGACTGCGGACAGTACAGGAGATGACCAGAGACTGCGGAAAGCACAGGGATGACCAGAGACTGCGGACAGTACAGATGACTGCTGACCTTTGGGGAGGGGGGGAGCGGGTACCTGAATTTGACAGGTACCCGCTCTTACTTCCGCAGAGTTTTTTTTTTATCTTACCTGTTCCTTTATCCAGCCGCGCGCTGTCTTCCCGGCTTCTGTAGTGTGGGCGCTCGTCGGACAGCCGGATGCCCAGTGCGCATGCGCGAGAAGCGCTGCGCTTTGTGATTGGTCCGGCGGCTTCTGGGATCTGTCATGTGTCCCAGGTACCGCCTTACCATTCACAAAGAGCACTGCTTCTTGCGCATGCGCACTTGGGACCCGGCTGTCACGCACACTACAGAAGCCGGGAAGACAGCGCGCCGCTGGACAGAGGGACAGGTAAGGTCCCACTGCAGAGCTGAGCGGCCGGCCCAGTATTCTGACACGGCGGCGGTGGAAATACCGGACTGGCCGCTCTATATTCGCTCCATAAGACGCACTGACATTTTCCCCCCTTTTTTGGGGGAAAAAAAGTGCGTCTTATGGAGCGAAAAATACGGTATTCTCCTGGCGTGCCCACAGATAATGCTCGGCGTGCCGGCTGTGGCACGCGTGCCACGGGTTCGCCATCACTGTACTAAGGTATCATGAGTTTAAGATATAGTCAATTTTAGCAGGGGTTCCCTGATACTGGAAACTTATTTCAAGAGATCCTCTGTGTTGAGAAGGTTGAGAAAGGCTGACTTAAATGGATGGAGTTTATCTTGAACACATGTGGTTTCTGTATGCTCAAATGTATCTTCTGGGATCTCCTATTTTTGTTGATACATTCAGTCTCGGTTCACACTATTGCGACCTACAAGTCGTGTGACCTACAGTGCGACTTTGCAAGGCGACTTTCGGGCAACTTGAGTACTACTTTGATGCGACTTTGAAGCAACTTTCAGGGAATGCCTGGGTAATCTTCCTGTAAAGTCGAATCCAAATCACATCAATATAGATGAGGATCCTACTTGGAAGCAACTTCCATTAACCACTTCAAGTCCAGACACTTTTACCCCCTTCCTGTCCAGGCCAATTTTCAACTTTCAGTGCTATCACACTTTGAATGACAATTACGCAGTCATGCAGCACTGTACCCATATGATTTTTTTTAGCATTTTTTTGAGACAGATAAAACTTTATTTTGGTGGTATTTATTCACCACTGGGATTTTTATTTTTTTTGCTATACAAATGAAAAAGTCCAAACATTTGGAAAAAAAGTGTTTTTCTTATAACATTTTGCAAATAAATAATCTTTCTTCATGAATCTTGGCCAAAATTTATTCTGTTATCTTTTTAGTAAAAACAAAGTAAACCAAATTAGTTTATAACCAAAAATTATAATTTTTCAAAATGCTTGTTTACATTTTTATTTTATTTTTTATATTATTAATGTTGTTTTTTTATTTACATACTGTCACCCTAGCAGTGCAGTGTCACCATAGTGACACTGTACTACTTGGGAGTGATGAAGATTTTTTATTTTTTTTTACACTGATTGCTTTTACACCCATAACGGCTGTAAAAGCAATCATTTCTCCTTCTCTCTGACTGCATTCTTGCAGCCATTGAGAAATACTGTGTGATCGGCAACCCGCTCCTGCACTGCTCCCGTCTGGCCGTTTAAGTACATGGGCCGGATGGCAAGTGAATAAAGTCTATGGGCACAAGTAAAATAGAAGTAGTACAGGAACCTTTTGTAAAGTCGGAGTGACTTCAGTAGTGCTAATTAAGGCAGCTCTCATTGACTAACATGGGATTTCACATGTCATGGGACTTGGGGTCCCACAAGTCAGATCCCAAGTTGCAGCAGTGCGAACCAAGCCTTACAGGTATCACAGCATATAATGAAACCCATATGATGAAATTGTTACCATACCTTGGCAAACCCCTTATTGGGAACCCACATTATATAATCCAAGAAATATGAAACCTGTAGGTAGCATGTTTTTTTATGTATGCTTGAAATCCCATGACAGTGCAGAATAAAACACATTAAAACTATCTCTTATTCCCTTTTGTAAATAACCACGTATTCATTTAACCTAGGTTAAAAAACCTGAGGCTTTTACAGCAACCTACATTTTTGTTCGAAGTGACATGCTTTAAAGCTGTACCCCAGGGATAAACAAATGTATGTTTAAATGCATCTCTACACTCACTTTGCTAGAATACTTGAGGCTTTCCTCTACAGCTTGCTCCTGTTTTAACAATCTAAAGTGAAAAGCAGCATTTCCAGCCTTACGGATAGAAAACGTCCTGTGTACACGCTCAGTCAACCCCAGCCATCTCTGTGTGTGCTGGGAAGACCGGTCCTCTTATTTTTTTCAGTATTGGCAACCTGGCACTGTTTCTATACACACAGGGAGTTATTTACTAAAACTTGAGAGTGCAAAATCTGGTGCAGCTCTGCATAAAAACCATTCCATTTCCAGGTTTTATTGTCAAAGCTTAATTGAACAAGCTGAAGTTAGAAGCTGATTGGCTACCATGAACAGCTGCACCAGATTCTGAGTGCTCGAAAATAATTTTTACATCTTCCCCCTTCCAAGCTATACAGCACAAATGGTGGAATTTCCCGATGTGGCTAATGTTTTTTGACAGTCAGCCTTGCCAGCTGTCAAATACCCGAACATTGGTAATATTTGACTGGATAAACCTGTATAGTATGCCTGCCTTAAAATCCAACTTCAGTCAAAAACAAAATTTTTCCCTTGGGTTGTGCCTGCACTGCAAGGGTTAGATGCTTGTTTTCTCCAGGGGAGAGGATAAAGCCTTATACTCACCTGAACCTTTGCTCCACCTGCAAACGGTTCTTCCCTATGATCCAGCTGTGGACTATTCCTGGTGTTCTTATGTCCAGAGCAGGCCTATGGAGCTTGCTGTTTGCTTGATGACATTAGCACTCAAGACCACTAGAGCTCAGAGGAGAATCAGGTAAGTACAGTGAAGGAAAAAAAAAATTGATCCCCTGCTGATTTTGAATGTTTGCCCACTCACAAAGAAATGATCAGTCTACAAATTGAATGAAAACTCAAGGGAAATAAGTATTTGATCCCCTATCCTTCAGAAGGTATTTTGGCTACAAGGTGTCTTTCATACAGGTAACAAGCTGAGATTAGAATCAGTCTGCTAAAGGGAGTGCTGATAATCTCATTTTATTACCTGTATAAAAGACACCTGTTCACAGGAACAATCAAATAATCAGATTCCAAACTCTCCACCATGGCAAAGACCAAAGAGCTGTCCAAGAATGTCAGGGACAAGATTGTAGACCTACACAAGGCTGGACTGGGCTACCAAACTATTCCCAAGCAGCTTGGTGAGAAGTTGACAACAGTTGGTGCAATAATTCGCAAATGGAAGAAACACTAAACAACTGTCAGTCTCCCTAGGTCTGGTGCACCATGCAAGATCTCACCTTGTGGAGTGTCAATGATCATGAGAACAGTGAGGAATTATCCCAGAACTACACGTGAGGATCTTGTCAATGATCTCCAGACAGCTGGGACCACAGTCACCAAGAAAACAATTGGTAACACACTATGCCGACAAGGATTGAGATCCTGCATTGCCTGCAAGGTCCTTCTGCTCAAGAAAGCACATGTCCAGGTCCGTCTGAAGTTTGCCACTGAACATCTGAATAATGCAGAGGAGGACTGGTTGAAAGTGTTGTGATCAGATGAGACCAAAATCGAGTTCTTTGGCATGAACTCAACTCACTGTTTGGAGGAGGAGGAATGCTGCCTATGACCCCAAGAACACCATCCCAACTGTCAAACATGGTGTTGGAAACATTCTGCTTTTGAGGTGTTTTTCTGCTAATGGGACAGGACAACTGCACCGCATCAAAGGGACGATGGACAGGGCAATATATCGTCAAATCTTGGGTGAGAACCTTCTTCCCTCAGCCAGGGCATTGAAAATGGGTCGTGGATGGGTGTTCCAGCATGACAACGACACAAAACACACAGCCAAGGCAACAAAGGTGCGGCTCAAGAAGAAGCACATTAAGGTCCTGGAGTGGCCTAGCCAGTCTCCAGACCTTAATCCAATCTGTGGAGGGAGCTGAAAGTTCGAGTTGCCAAACATCAGCCACCAAACCTTAAACACTTGGAGAGGATCTGCTGAAGAGGAGTGGGCAAAAAATCTCTCCTAAGATGTATGCAAACCTGGTGGCCAACTACAGGAAATGTCTGACCTCTGTGATTCCCTCATGAACATGCAAATCAGTGCATAATTTGTTAGACATGCATTTCTTTTTAATTGTTTTTATTGCTATTCTGTCTCTCAGTGTTACAATACACCTACCATTCGATTTTTAGACTGATCATTTCTTTGTGAGTGGGCAAACATTCAAAATCAGCAGGGAATCAAATACTTATTTCCTTCACTGTAAATCTCCTTTCATATCTCTCCTACACAAAAACAACCTGCAAGAGAAAACTTTTTTTTTGCTCAGAGTTCAGCCTTAAGGTGGCTGTAAAGGCTCAAGGTTTTTTACCTTCATGCATTCTATGCATGAAGTTAAAAAACCTTCAGTGTGCAGCTAGACCCTCACCCCCCCCCAATACTTACCTGAGTCCCATCTTGATCCAGCGATGTGCACAAGAGCAACGGCTCTCCAGTGTCTCTCCCTCCTCATTGGCCGAGGCAGCAGCAGGATCCATTTGCTACCACTACTCTCAATCAGAGCCAATGAGTAGAGAGCAGGAGTAGGACCAAGCCATGGTCTGTGTCTGAATGTACAGATGGAGCAGCGACTCGGGACAGAGCTGCTTGCTATGGGGGCACGTGGCAGGAGGGAGGGGCCAGGAGCGCCAGCAGGGGACCCGAGAAGAGAAGGATCAGGAATGCTCTGTGCAAAATGAATGCACAATGCAGGTAAGTATGACATGTTTATTTGCAAAAAAAAAAAACAGACCTTAATATAACTTTAAAACTAAGGACAATGAGAATAGAAATAACACAGTAAGCAGAACATTGTGTATTAAAGGTAAATAAGCAAACAAAGTAGCAAGGAGAAGTTTGATAGCCAACTGTGTTATCTCTATTCTCAGTGCCCTCAGCTTTGAGGCAACTAACCACTACAGGATGCTGAGCTTTGGAGGAGAGAGTGGCTTCCATTTACTGACTACAGAACAAGCCTCTCTTCACTATTAACACAGTATCTACATTTAGTAAATGAGAGACATAAAGGGTTGCTGTATTTACAATGTACAGCATGTCTGCAGAGTATGAGCTTAAAGTTGTTGTAAACCTCAGACATGAAATATAAATAAAGCAAATCCCTCTGTAGTGTGTGCGTGTGTCAATACAAAGTACTAAGTACTATTCCTGTCTGCTGCCTCGTTCCTCTGCTACCTACGTGAAACACTTCTGACAACTTTTTCTGACATCAAGAGGTAAAAAAGGTGACAGGGGAGGGAGCTCCAGCCTGTGATTGACAGCCTCAGCTCTATTCCTGCATGCTGTGTGAAGGGGGATCTGTCCCTTTCCTCCAATCAAATCTCAATGACCTCTGCAGAGTGTAACTTCAGCTCCCTGCCCCCTGTTTATTGGCAGCTCAGACAAGCTGTATAAATTGTAGACTTTGAATGGATGTAGAGGAGAGAGGACTTCAGATAAACAGGCGCAACTTATGTAGAAGGATTTGTTTCATCTCTGTGTATCCCTTGAGGCCAGTTCACTAGGTATATGTAAGGGTTTACAACCACTTTAATACAGGTGTAAGAACCATGTAATGCACCACCACTAGAGATGAGCAGAGTAACACTGCTCTCTCCTTCTTAGCTCTGAAGCAACTGATTGTGGCAGAACACTGAACTGTGAGAGCAGAAAAGGGATCATCCCCTTTTCTCCTTGCACTGACATGCCCCCTGCCTCTGATTGGTCACTGGTCACAGAGATTAGGATTGTAAAAAAATGTAGGGTGGCCTGTGGACCCATTCTCCTGGCTCTTGAGCATAGAAGATGTTATACAGCCCCTGTGATGTTGTCACAGTGGCTAAAAGAAGGATTACACAGCATAGGGACAAAGTATATTAAAAAAAATTACAAAAGGACACTAGAGAGGTCAGTTTGAGGGTTCTTTAAGGTGGTAGCTGGAGTTCAGCTTTAATTATATGTTTCTGTTGCAAATAAAATACATATGAAATAATGTGTGAATTTGACTTTATTTGAAATATAATTTAGTTGTGAAGACTTATTATTGTGACACTAGATGAATATCCAGTAAAAATGCTCCTTGGAAGCATCATTCAGCATGCAAGGGAGGAAAATAAGAAGGTGGTAAAAGATCCTGAACAGAAATTGTGGAAGAGCCCTACAGCCCCTGGTATATGGTGGCAGTATTTTAAGTAGCAGGAATTTTTATCTTGTTCCTATCACAGTTCTTTCTTATGTAACACCCTCCAGGTTAGCTAGATATGATGTTTGTTTTGTTTTTTTAGATAGAGGCTAAGTAGCAGCCTGGGGATGAGTCAGCCTGGAAGTGAGGTAGTGAGGTCACCTCAGAACAGGCTGGGGGGCTCTAACAGGTCAGGGCTTCTGGAGCACTCCAACCTTTCCAGAAACATGAGAACTTTCTAGAGCAGGAAAGAGGATGCACAGATCTACATGTTTGATGGACTCTGGCCGATCCCCTGGCAGGAGGCTGGGCATGATGACCTGTTTACTGACTCCAGTGTGCAAAATGTGGAAATGCGTGCTGCCTGGCCGTGCAGAGCATAGGGGGACCCATTGAAATCCAGCAACTCCTAAGAGGGTAGTGCTACACCTATGTAAGCTTAAGATTTCGTAACACTAAGATGTTATAAATTATTTGCATCCATTATATGTCTGCATGTTGTATATGCATTATCGGAATAAGTGGCCTCAAAGACTTATGTTCATTCATAAAACAAAGTAATTTAGGGATCTGGAATATGACTTTGCCAAAATTCTCAGAACAGGCTTACTTCAATAAAGATTGTTCATAAAAGAACATTTAAAAAGAACAATATTTGTCATCTTTGCCATGGACAGTTGTCTCCATGTCTCATAAAAAGAAAAGACTTTTCTTTCATACAGTTTCTATATTAATGTTTTCAAGATAGCATTTTTATGAGTTCTCTGAAAAAAAGCAGTGTGAGACTGAAACTGATATGCTAAATGTCATTTCCTTGTTTGTTAAAACACAACCACTTATATTGTTATAATGAAAAAAGACATTGCTATTTATAAATCACACTTTGAGGAAGTGCACAAAATAATGGAAATATGATGTGACAAAGAAGTTTAAATTTTAAGTAAGCATCTCACAACAAATTCCACATCTGCAAGGGTAAGGCATGCTGGGGAGATTACCAGTTAGCAGGGTATGTCAGTTATAAAAGTATTGTGTTTTCTAACGCTTGGACATGTGTGCTTTCATTAGACCTACTGTAGATGATCACAGCTTATGTCAAAATCACATTTGTAAAAATGAAACAATTAAATCACATCCAATCTCACCAAAAGATTTTGACAGCAACCCAGTCTAAATTCTACAAATGTACAATTTCCATATAAAAGAAAGATCATCTCTGTAACCTAATGGCCAAGAACTGTAGGTTGTGGGCTTCACAAAACAGACATTTATGGCAAGGCTGTTATTCAGAACTCAGTTTTATTACAGATCAGTTGACAATGACACACAAACCAGGAGGACCATAAACCCAAAACTGTTAGAAATGGACAGATTTGTGGAAACCCAAAGGTTATCCTCATCCAATAATTTAACTTATCAATTTTTAAACATGCAGGGAGTGTGTAATAGACAGACATCCTTTTGGAGCTATTAGGCCTATTGATCGTATGGTCATATAATGGCCAAGGGGAGCATTTAACATGACCTGTGGTGCAGTCCGGTCTTTATGAAAGGTTTCCTAGAAACATTGGTAAATACATTTCAAGACTATTTGTATGAACACTGGGATAGAATCAGATATCTTCCATGCTAATTCACTATATCTAAACACCAATCAACATTTATAGTTGGTGACGTTTGGAACGCAGAGTATAAACACACTTCTCCTCATTCTTCATCCCTTAAGAGCCAAAAGTTTTTTTTTTTGTTCCTCCAAAATGGTGCAGAATTTATACTTTCAAATATTTATTAGAAACTGTTTTGAAGACAAATGGTAATACTTCTTGTTAGGTTTGAGAATAATATATTTTTGCCCAAGCTGTGCAATGGTTCAAGAACATCAGGCAACAGGAGACAAAAACCTACATCAAAACATGTTGAAAACAGATCATATAAACCCATGCTGTAAGTATGGATTTTCTGTGGAGAGAGCTAAGCTGTTCCTATGTGATTACACAGCAAGAATCTTGTTTTATACTTTGAAAGTCTCCAGCTGACCGTAAAATAAAAAATACACACACAACTAGTCTTGATCAGTTAATGGATTTCCCAATCTCTATAGAAATGTTTATTTTATAATCTGAAACTTGCATTGCATTAGATTCTCTCTCTTTATTCAAGCATATATCCGAGGAAAGCTGCCAAATGAAGTCTCCACATAAATATACATACACTCAGCCCCTAATGGCCATCAATAAAAGCTGATCTTACCCTTTATTATACACAAGGTGAAAACTCGGCATGAGATCCCTGGACTCACACAATCTAAGTGTCAGCTTTCAACTTCATATCAGTATAATCTTTGTTATTCAAGCCTTGGTACATTATATTGGATTCAGCTCCTCTTTGAGGTTTTCACAGAGTTATAAATCTAGGCTACATCTTTTGTTTCCATAAATATTAGAACTGAAAATTGAATGGAAAATACTTGCCGCAGTTGTATATATAAAGCCTCCCTACTTGGAAATGTCTATATCAAATTAGTAAAAGGACGTCGGAAACTAAACTTCAGTGTACCTTATATAAACATTAAAATAGCTACTGTACCCAAATGGCATAATCTACATAAACTGGTTTATGTAAAAGAAGTTTTAACAATATTCACAGATCAAGATGTAAACATTTCAGAAGGCTTTTAGAGCAAAAGATATTTAAAACCAAGGTGGCACAGCAGGGAGCAATATTTTCTTCTTTCCATTCCAATCATAACCATTTTATACAAAATATGGGACTTTAAAGGTATCTACACTATGTGTTAGAGTAACTTGAACAAAATAAAGAATATCAAAATATATACTTTTTGTCTGTGTTCACATAAAAAAAAAAAAACACAGATTAACAAAGTGCATGTTGTCTTTTGTTGCTTATTACAAATATACAATATAATCAGTCATAAAGACATTTAGAAATCTCAGTGCCACATATGTAAAGTGGTATCAAAGCAGAAAATCGTCATAAGATGGGATGCTTGAATCACAACATTTTACATAAAAAATACTAATTTGTATTACACTTTTAACATATACTAAATTTTCCCTTTCTTACATAATCTTATAAAAACAATAAAATATACAATTTCAGTATTGATTTGACATAGTAGGGCATCATTTCCAGAGCTACTGATTTTCCATGACCCGTTGCGATTCTTGGACTTTGTCCACTTCTTCAGGAGCCATAGGTAAAATTTTAATAGAAGCAATCAGAATGATTAAATTGTTTTCAATCATTATGATTGTTTCTATTTAGATTGCTTTCTGTGCATAAGCATAATGATGGCTCCTGAAGAAGTGGACAAAGTCCAAGAACTGTGTAGAGCTGTAGAAAGTCAGTAGCTTTGGAATGGATGCACTACTATGTCAACTCAGTACTGAAATGGTGTGTTTTATTGCTTTTATAGGATTTTGTAAGAAAGGGAACTTTTGAATGTGTTAAAAGTGTAATACAAATTAGTCAGCATAGCTGACAGCAATTGTACCTCATATTTCAGACTTAATAAGGTTTGAAGTACTAATCGTAGACAGTTCAGTGTTGCATGATACATACATTCCCCCCTTCCCCATACAACCGCAAACATAGTGCATATTATTTATTGGTTATGTGTGTTTGTTTAGTTTTTCATCCAAAATTTCACCAAAGACAGCTGTTGCCCACCATTATTTACAGTTTACTTTCCTTTTACAGGTGTTTGTCAAGCATGTTTATTGTCTGCTGCCCAATAGGAAAGCTTTCCCAAAATAAATAAAGGATGTGAGCTTAATTAAATGGATGTGAAAGATGTGTCAGCTGACATGGTTTGGATTAAACTGAAAGGAAGTTAAATATTTATCTGTTTATATGTCTTAATACAAGTGGTTTGCACAATAATAACAGCATTCTTGGTTTCTGCAGATAAGCACATCTTGTCCCTAGGAGTGTTTCATAACAACGCTTAGTATTTTAGCTCAATATTCAAGTCATTCATTGCAGCCATTTTGTTCAGTAAAACAGTTTATCGCAATACAATGCAACCTATATTTTTTTTTGTTTATGATGAACATAATGTCACATTCCTAAGCACAGTAATTCATGACTTGATTACTTGCTCAGGTTGTATTTTACTGAAACCATATATAAAGATTTTTTTTCCTATAAAGTATATTTATTTCAGTTCGCATTATATACATTGAAGGAACAGAACAAAAATGGAACAAAACATCACACAACTGGTGCTTATAAATATCACAAATCTAACAATAAAACCAAATATTAACTGCATCTGGTGCCTTGCCACATTACATTTTAAACTGTATGAATAGTTACATGAGTCTGTCTCTCCCCAACAATTATCAGAATTACATTTGCTATTTTCTTCTTCTTCCCTGAAGCATCTCTCGCCTGAGTTCCTAGAGCACATACAAGTACATTGTAAATTAGATCACTTCCAATTAAGTTGTTATGAGATACTGGTTACTAGTAATAGGTACCCAGGTTTGGGTTAAAAATATCCTTTTTAAAAATGTCCTTTTTAAATAATAAAAAGGACATTTTAAATATAGGATTAGTTCACCAGCCACCTTTGCTGTGGTCCATTCAGTTTTAACCACACAGGGCTCTATCAACCCAAAAGTTCAATAACTAAACCAATGTTCTTTTATCCTAGGGTGAGGAGTAAAACAACAATAGTTCAAAATGGAGAATACATTTTCAGTCTTATTCAGCCTTTGAGTATGGGGGTTGACCAATCCATGCCATATTTTATTGCATAAGTACTTTTGAAACGTGTTGGTGGGATCTGGGATCCTACATTTAAAGTATGACTAAAGGCAAACTTATTTCAATTTGGATAGAGTGGAAAAGGATTAGAACATTTGCTAGATTTTATTGTTTTCTATTCCCCCACTAGAGAGATTCACTCTACTTGTCCTTTTTACCATTATCATTGAAGGTGAAAGTAAAATAAAATCCTAAATTTTGAGCTAACACTAGAGCCGGCATTGAGGGAAAGTCTTCCAATGAGGGCACTAGTTCTGGTGACCCTGGTGACACCCTGTGATTCCCTTATTTTGGCTATGGGACAGTGAAGTGAAGGGAAATCTACACAATAGGACAAAGATCGCAAAAAAACTGACAGGGGTTAGAAGCCTACCTTGTTCTATTAAAATTTTAAAAAAAATAAGTTTTTCATATAGTTCTACTTTAAGAATAATAGTATTTCTTGAATGGTAAAATAGTAGGCTTAACCTCCCTGGAGGTATTCCTGAGTGTAGCTCGGGGTAAAGTTTCAGTGCCAAAAGCGGTAACCCTGAGCTACACTCGGGCTTACCATGCGGCGTTGCTCAGGGATTCCCTGCAGCGCTTACCTTGTCCTTTGCTCCCACAATGCATCCCCTGCAGCGTCCCCGGCCATCTCCTCCAGCCGATGCCGGCTTCCGTGTTCCGGTCCCTGTGAGCGTCGGGACGTACGGGAACATTGGCAAATTTAAAAATTTTTGAAACTGTAATTTTCTTAGAAATTAATTTGACATAGTAAAACATTACTGTATCAAACCATTTCACATACATTTTGTCCCTACTGCTTTGTCCTGTGCCCTGCCTGCATTTTGACTGTTCTTTCTGCCTGGAAACTTAGAAAAGTCCACGGCGTCCAAAAAGCGCCCCTTTTGGTCAAAAGCGGTTTTAGACCAGCTAGAGAACAGCGATAGTAAATCAGAACCACTTGCAGAATTGAGTGATAATGATTTGTGGGGAAATTCATCATCAGACACTGAAAACGATTTTGCGACTTTGCTCAGTGATGTGCGAACTTGGCGCTATATTTCAAATTTCAGTGTTTTTGGTTTAATTATATTATTGAATTAAATTTATTATTATTATTATATTATTATTTTTATGGTTATTTTTTAAATTATAATTTATGATTTAGTGTTTCAAATTTTATCATACCCGGGATGTTTACTAGACTCTTGTTCGGACAGATTTCAGTGAGTTATTCCTAAAAATTACAGGCCTATGATAAAAAAAATACATATTTCCATGCAAAAAAATGTACCGCTTTCAGCACAGAAATATGGACATAATCATACAGCTAGGGAGGTTAAGAGTGGTTTTGTTGGGGGCTAAGCCCCCAACCAGACAGAGAAGACATATAGAAACACTAGGTGAAAACTGTAGAATGGTTAAATATATCTACATATTGAACATGGATACTGATTGCACAAACCATAAATAGTGCAAACAAAAACCTAAAAATGTAATGTAATATTAATGTGTAATATGTGTTTGTTGTACTAAAGGGTACTAGAGTTTTGTTCCATAAAGACTCATGTTCTTGTTGTTTAAAATCATTTGTTTTTATGGGCATCTTAACAAACAAACCTAATCAATATGTCAGTGTGCAAGTCTTTAACCTATCTGACTGCAGAAATCTGATTTCTTTGCACTTTTGTTTTATTGAATATCCTAGAATTCTTTAAAGAGGCTTTCTACTTGCATATAGTTTATACTTGGTGAATGTGTGCCTCCTGCTTTCTACATATATTGATAATTCCTTACTGGCTTCTACTTGCCAACATCTCCTCAATAACCCACTGTACAAAATAGGACCTGCCAACAATAAGTCCAGAAGCATTCACTCTCCAGCTGTTATCGAGTCCAACCTCTTTGCACAATGACAATTAAAGTAGAACTATAGTAGAACTTTTTTTTTAAATATTGGATAGAATAAAAGAGGACTCTAACCCCTCTCAGATTTTTTTGCCATCTGTGTCCCATTGGGGAGATTTACCTACACTTCCTGTCCCATAGCCAAAAGAGGAAGTGAGAAAATCTCTGCAAATTAAGGGAATTCCTTGGGGACCCCCAGGTCACTAGTGTCCCCATTGGAATATTTCCCCTAAAATAATTTTCTGAGGACACCCCACAATTTTGGGTTTCTTTAACTTTAACTTTCTATGATAATTGTAAAAATGACAAATAGAGGGGGTGAAAATCTCTAACGGGCATAGACTACAATAGAAAAACCTAACAGGTGTTATAAACCATCTCCACTCTGTCCAAAACTAAAAAAAAAGGTTTGCCTTTAGTTATACTTAAAATCTGAATAAAAAATACAAATTATAAGCTCTGTAATTACGTAATACATCATTAAATGTATTTTTTAAATGCAAGCAGTATAAGTACCTGATATTGAACTGGCATCACATTCTTGCAGTCCCTGTACAGTAGGGCTGGCATGTGAGAGGAGAAAGAAGTGCAAGGGGCCAATCAGTTCATTACCTGTCAAGAAGCATGCTAATAGGAGAAAAAGAAGAGTGGCAAATAGATGAGCTCATCGCTGTGCTGCTTCTCCTTTCACTGCCCAGTCACAGGTTGGGGAAGGTCTAGGATGACCTGGTCTCAGAGGATGTGGTTGAATAATGCTGGCTATCAGATTGAGGACACCTAGTGGAAATATTACTGTGGGGGAAATTTTTGGATTAAAATTGAATATTGCATCAAAAGCTAGCTTTGTTTTTTTATCTTTTATGGACTATTTATTTTATCTTGTTATTTGTAGCTGTTATTGTACTTTAATATAGCAATACCTTTGGTAGTAAGAGGAAACTTAAATACACAAAAAGTAGCAATGAAAATAAAACAAAATGTGTTGTTAAGTTACAGCAAAATATGTATGCAACAAACCTCTTTACATTTATTTACACTCTGTCGACTGACCCATCAGTACATTGTTGAAGAAAAATTACCTCGGAAAATGACTTTTGATGTTAAGAAGCAGAGATGTATAGAAATATGTAAAATATAAAAATTCCTGTTTACGTGCACTGTTAGGTGCACACTATTTATAGTACAAAAGGCATCTTATATTCAGAATAGTAGAACACAATGTGTAGTCCTCATGAAGGTATAAGGGGAACTACATTAAACATGCCTTCCAGATATCTTTGTACCTTGAATTCACCCATTGTATTAAACCTGAGAAAAGACAATAGATCATTCTTGCATATAGAGTATGAAGCAAAAGTCTAGACATGCTTTCTACTTTTCTTCTGTACTTTTAATTTTATTAGTTTGGCCAGGTTCAGTACATGCACTGTACATGTCAGAGGTTAAACTTAAATGTAAAAAAAAAAATAACCTACAGTACACATAAAAGCTAAGTTCACCTTTTAAAAAAAGATAATAAATAATAAATGCACATTATTTGCAGGTAAAAACATGCAGTTATTTTTTTTTCTTAGGAGCCTGTAAAGAATTGCACCCATGATCATCAGATTGCAGGTGCAATGCAAGGTTCCTGTAGACTCATTGTAACTGTCTGCCCATATCTTACTAAAGTCCAGGAAGATCAATGAACTATGAGAATGCTCGCCAGCAATTTCGTAGTTCATTGGAAACTACAAGCCATCTACCACAATGGCTGCGGTAGTTGTAGTTCATTCATTCATTCGCAGAACTCTGTAATTCAATAATGCCCCTGTGTGGGCAGTGCCCTGCATAGCCATGCTGTTTTCAAATTGTGACAGTGGGTGTTGGGAGAAGGTCCCCTGCCCACTGTCACAGGGAAGGGGGGATCGAGAGGGTGATTCGGTGGATGTTGAATATGTTACATGTTACACTCTCAATACGGGTGTAACATGTTCAAAAAGGTGAACTTATCCTTTAAATAGTCAGGTTACTAAGTTAATTGGTAATTTTAACTTTGTTGTTCTTTCCCATAACAATGTTTCCATCATATCTTTTGGCCATTTGCACAAAAAAAATAACTGTAATGATGTGTGGCCCACGGCTGCTGCAGTGTTTGTTACATATCTTACTTTTACCTAGCCCACAGTCTTCTGTTGGTGCCTAACTTCCATTGTAGTAGTTCTGGCTGAAGTATACTCAGTACACTGGACACTGTGGGTCACTCACTCACATTCTCCTTCATTCATAAAAAGTCTTGCATTTTATTCATTAAATGCTAGGTGTTCTGTTGTTGGAGGGGGAGAAATTGTCACTTTCATTCCCACCTCCTACAATCACAGGGCACCATATAATCATTGCCTAAAAAGTTTCTATTTTGTGCCTCTACACTAAACCCGTGTTTATGTAAGCATCAGAATATACCCAAGTACATCCATGCACATCTATTCTGGTGTATGGATGGCTGTACGCAGCACCTGGGTTTTCCAAGCAGGGCAAATATTCTAGGAATGTACATTGCATGGGCTCAGGTAACCATGTGCAAGTAGCCTAAACTGTTTAGCAGCATTAGATGAAAATGCCACTTGCAGTTTTCTTTTACTTTATCATTATTATTATACAGCATTTATATAGCGCCAACAGTTTACACAGCGCTTTACAATGTAGGGAAACAATGTAGTAACAAAACAATTCAAAACATGAGGGTTAGGAGGGCCCTGATGCCAAGAGCTTACAATCTAAAAGGCAGGGTAAAGTGGAATAAAAGGTAATAACTGTGAGGGATTAGCTGATGGGAAAAATAAAAGATTCAGTTGTTAACCGAAAGTAGGATATGCTTGCCCTAATAGATGAGTTTTCAGGGATCACCTAAAAGTGGACAGAGTGTGACATAGTCAGACATGCTTGAAACAAGACACACATTTGTATTATGATTAGTGAATTAATGTTTTGATATAATGTTAGGTTAATAATTATCTTTTAATCGGGTAGTAAAGTAGAGGTAGTGAAGTTATTTTTACTAACGTAGTGTATGTTCACTTTGCAAGGAATGTTTCACTTAACTTAGTAAGTGTGGAAAAAATGTACAAAGAATACCCAACCACACACAAGAATTAACAAAAAAAAAAAGTTTTGCTTGATTGGGTGATTGAAGGCAACACAATCCACCTCATTCATTAAGCTATGTACAAATTCCCTTGTAAAGTAAAAGTTGATAAGTGAAAAAACTCTACTTCTGTAGAACATTGACCCCAGTGAAGTTACGTACCATGGCTTGCTTATTCCCATATCCATTTACTAGTTAAAGGATAGCTAAATCACTCAAATATTTACTGCAGCTTACCAGTTCTTAGATGGTTAGATAGTTCTTGGTGGCTGCATTGGTTTTCTTCTTTCAGGCTAAGTACATTTTCTTCAAGTATAGAAAATTACCTCAAGATCGTGTCAGGATCCCATTGGGGTTGATTTACTAAAGACAAAACAGAAAACACAAGCCATTTACTTTGCAAGGGAAATGTTCCCATAGCTTAGTGAATGAACTGAAGCATTGCTGATGTCCATCATCCAATCTAGTGCAAGCAAAAATGCTTTTCTTTTTTTATTTTCCTTGCACATAATTGCGTATTCTAAGCAAGCTGAAATTTCACCATATTTGCTAAGCTCTAGGGTAAATACACTTGCAAAGTACAATTTACAAGGAAGCTGCCTATTTGATTTAGTACATCAACTTCTGTGTCTCTGTAACTTCCTGTGTAAATAACTAATATCTCAAATAATGTTATTCTGTGAACTTAAGTTTACCCATGTAAAGGAGATAAGGAGGGGTTTGTAGTCCAAATCAGGAGAGCAGCCTAAAGTGATAATTCTGCGTCTCCTTAATTACAGGACATAAGAGTGAGTAAGAAGTGTATAACAGAAAGTGTGTTTTTTGCATTATTATCAGGTGAAATTACATTTTAAAAAATGGAAAAAATTAAACTAATGCAGCCACCCCATCTAAGGACTGGTGAGCTGCAATATATTACTTTTTCTAGGTTTCTTTAAAGTGACACTAAATTCTGCTTTAAAAAGTAACTCAAAACTTTTTTTTTGCTAATGTGATCCAATTTCATAATAGAGGGTGGCTACATTAATTCTCGATGGTTCCACTGTATGCAGGAAGGTAGCCACTCTTGCTTGTTTGCTTACATGATGGTATAGGGACTATGAACTATGGGATTTGTAGTGTGCATAGAACAGAGCACTTGACTACACCTTCATCTGTTCCAAACAAAAGGAAGTGAGGTGGGAAAGAATAGGATGTTACAAGGAGACAAAAAAACACAGTAAAAAACTATTTAATGAAAGATAGATTTTATGCCCATCAAAGTGGTTATAAACCCATAAATTGAAAAGTGTACAGTGCATATCTTCATATAGTCTGTACTAGCCTCAATCTATAGCACTTAGTGTGGATCATATCTGATTTTTCCACCCTCTGCTATCTGCATGAGCCACTTTTACAGTTATTCCAGGCACCAAGCAATCTTTATCAGCTGTAAATTATTCTCTACAAACTGTGTAAAGGGGGGTGTGATCATTTCCTCCACTCAGGTTTCAGATTACACTCCACTCTCCTGTCTGTGCTGTGCAGTGTGTGACACCGGATCACCACCCCCTGCCTCCTGCAAGCTGAGACATACACTTTGGTCTGTGTACCATGAAAGGCTGTAGAGGAGAGAGGGTTGCAGATAAACAGGTACAGCCCATGAAGGGAGATTTCATTATTCACTGTGAATCCCACAGGCTATCACTTCAGTGGGCTTAGTTAAGGGTTTATTTTCACTTTAAGCAGTGGATGTGTATGGATTACTTTTGGAGAATAAAGCAGGCCATAGATAAAATCAAAATTCAGCCAGTTTAGCAGGGACTATTCGAATTTCGAACCATGTATGGGCAAGGTGGTCATACAGAAGTCAATCTACCGATTTACTGAGTTGCAGATTGTAACCACCAATCAGTGCCACCGGCTATACCGAGCAGCACTCATCAGTGTATTCTTACAGTGGGGAAGTCTCCTCCGGTGTCAGAATACAATAGCTCAGTGAAGAGGGTTCCCCCATCCACAACCCCTTGGTTGAACAGAAAAAAAAAAGAATCATCTATGGTCAGCCTAAGAATATTGTTTAGTGTCACTTTAATTATAGTAACTTACAGAGAGTAGAGCTTTTGAAAATGTTAGATAATGAAGATTTATAAAAAAAAAAACTAAGAGTACCGTATGGAAAACAGATGGGATTTTAATCCAATCTTTTACAGATATTTTATTGAAACAGATCTAAAACAACTTTTCATCAGCAAAATCAACAATATGTGGTTCTCAGGGCACATGTGTTACATCATGTTGAATCTTTTATAAACATTGTATCCAATTTACTGTACCTTGCTTCTGGAGTTACAGTTGAACAAATTTGAATATGTTATATTTAACTGAATAGGCACAATTTCAACAGGGCTGTACTTAGAGACCACGTTGCCCTAGGCACACCTGAATGCACTGTTGTTCAAGCTCTGTCTTTTTTTTTATTATTTTGGTAATAACTACTGCTGGAATAGGCTGTTGGGGACATCATGTTGTTTGCTATATATGTAGAGCACCAAACAAGAAAAACAAGAGATGGCTTCATGTTTTCTAAACTACAAAGATGGGAACAAAACACATTATTACAATGTATAGATTTGAAGGTTTAGCACACCACCTGTAACCCTACTACCTTAGGTAAATTCCTACTGGTGTCATTATGGTAAATATAGGCTTGGTAATCTTATTACATGGTAATGTGTGATATTTCTGAAAATATGCCCTAAGGATGCTTACATGGCATGCAAAATACTGATTAATTTAGTTATTGGTTGTTTGTTAAGTGCAATAGCAAAATAAAACCCTATATGGCAACAATATCAATAAACCCACCAACTTGCCACTAATCTACATTGGGGTTGATTTACTAAAACTGGTGAGTGCAAAATCTGGTGCAGCTGTGCATGGTAGCCAATCGGCTTCTAACTTCAGCATGTTCAATTAAGCTATGACACAAAAAAACCTGGAAGATGATTGGTTTCTATGCAGAGCTGCACCAGATTTTGCACTCTCAAATTTTAGTAAAATAAATCCCACTTTATTCGACTGAGCTCAGACCTTCTTAGCTTCTCAGCTATAGAAGATTTCCCCTTTAGCTAATGTGGACCAGCAGTTACCACAAAAACATGTTGGAAAATGACTGGGCCAAGAAGTGCTTGGAGCAGGAACCTACAAATATATATTCCAATCTCATTTTAACCCCCCACCACCCCACTCCCAACTGAAAACATTTGATAGAATTAACTTTAAAGTGTATGTTAGGGCAAAATTAAACATGTGCAGTACATTTCCACATAAACAGAAAGTACAAAAAAATATCTGTTGATCTGGGAGAAATGCATTCATCACCTAAAGCTGGCCATAGATGGTTTGAATCTTGGGAGGTCCAGCAGAGACTGGACGAGATTCAAACCATCTATAGGCAGGCGTATTGTACCCAATTTGATTGTTGTATGACTTGGGTACAACCAGCCTGTCGTATTTTTCATGCAATTATTGCCAGCGGCTATAGCCCCCTCCCTTTGTTAGGAGAACACAAAAGCTCTGTGGGAGGGATTCCCCCATCAACACTGACTGTTCTGGGTGGCAGGAAAGAAAATCGCAACATCTATGGCTGCCTTAAGTCCTATTGTGGGCAGTCAATATACAACATTTTTTGTGAATGAGTGCTGTCAGCCCTGCCCAATTTTACTTTGCTAAACTACAGAGACCCACTTACTGTCCCATCTTCACAATAATCAGGGGCGTACTGACCATTTGGAAACCCGAGGGCCTGGGGTCAGTAGGGGGCCCCATGAGATGCCTCTGGTGCCTCTGGTACCTTTTTACCTTTTTTGAATTTGGGCAAGGACACAGGGGCCCCATGATCCCCTATTGCCCGGGGGCCCCATGAGTTGTCAGTCCGCCCCTAAATAATCATTCTGTAGTTCCAAGATACCAACTGGGAAGGCTAACACAGGACAGCTCTGAGTTCTGCCATGAAAACAAATATAACAAAACATGTCCAATGGTATATTTAACAGACCAAAAGGGAGCCAAGTAAGAGAGGTTCATTGGTATAGTTTGCATACACTTTAAGCAAATTAATTTCATTATGACCCTTCTTTAAAAAAAAAAAGGAAATTTCAAAGCAAAATTATTACTTTTCATAGATGTATATTTGAACAGAATTTAAAGAAAAAATAAAAAATAGACCAAAATGATCATAGAATTCTGTACACATTTGTCACAACTTTACACGCCATGGTCTCTTTATTAATATTATTTGTCTTTCTGATCTTAGGGTGGAAAGTCTTACACTGGACCTTGTGGTGGAAGGGACTGCAGTGAAGGATGTCAGTGTTATCCAGAGAAGGGCAGCCGTGTAAGTAGCAATTGTCATCTTTCTTTGAGCTTGCACTAAGATTTTTATTCTTTGGAATTCATCTTTTATGTGATAGTAATTTTGCCTTTTGGGAAGGAACACTAACAGTCAAAACTAACATATGAACAATCAAATATACTTATCTGCCTTTATGCAGTGTTTTGTGCTGCTCTAAGTCAAATGTCTTGCCATCTGAATAAAAGCTTTAGACTTTATTCACATTAGCGCTTCTCCAAAGTCGCACAATTCAACTTTGGAGCGTGACTTTGATGATACTTTTGGTATGACTTTGATCTGACTTTACATTTTCTGGACCAAAGTCGCATCAAAGTAGTGCAGGCACCTTTTCAAAATCACTGCAATTTTAAGTTGCACAGATTTGAATGGGTGCCATAGAAAATAATAAGCTGCGACTTGCAAAGTGATGTCCAAAGCCGCATGACAAGTCACGCAAGTGTGAATGGAGCCTTAAAGCAGATGTATAACTTTGCAGATGTGAGTGAACAAATTCCTGATAGGTCCCAATTTGCAGCATCTGTTTACGTTCTCAAAAAACTTTACTGTTCTTTGTGAAAAGCAGTTCTTGTGCTCCAGATAATTAATTGTGCCTGAGCATGTGAAACTTTTATGTATACAGTCAAGAGCACATGGATTTACATGATTGTGTCCTCTATAGACCAGAATCTTTGTACAGGGATAGAAACTGACCCACAATGATGCTTATGAGAAAGTAGATGAAGTAATTATAGGAGTAAGTGATGTTTCTGAGAAACAAAATGTACATAAAACACTTATATATTAGTTAGCCTACCCATAAAAATATCTGACACTGAATTCACTTTAAAATAAAATAAACAGGAGTCAGCTCCAAGCCTTTCATTCCATTTTGCAACCTTATTTTATAGTTTACAGTGCACGCCATTTAGCTTGGTGTAATCACAATCTCAATATTTATTTTATTTACTTCAGGTACTTATATAGCGCTGTCAGTTTATGCAGCGCTTTACATATATATATTGTACATTCACATCAGTCCCTAACCCTCAAGGGGCATACAATCTAAGGAAGGTCCCTAACTTATATTCATACATACACATACTAGGGCCAATTTAGACAGGAGCCAGTTCACCTACCAGCATGTCTTTGGAATGTGGGAAGACACCAGAGTACCCGGAGGAAACCCACATAGGCACAGGGAGAACATGCAAACTCCAGGCAGGTAGCACAGTGGCTGGAATTTAAACCAATGACCCTAGTACTGCCAAGTACTAACCATTTAGCCACTGTGCTCCCATATTTGCTAGTGATCTTCACCAAAATGGAGAACTGAGCACATGATTTAGGGACAAGTTGGGTAAACTAAATGGCATGAGTTGAAACTTCAGAAAATTCAATTTCATACTAAAAAAAATAAACATATTTTTACTTATTTACATATGTTTTTATTATGACGTATCAAACTGTAGATGTTTAAAAAACCTATGAGACAGTAAGGGGTTATAAAAAATTATCAAAAGAGAGAAGAAGTTGGAACAAAGGAGAAAAGAAGAGGACCAACAAAGCTATCTAATGACTGACTATTAACACTGACATCCAACACTGTGACTCCTGGCACCCCATACTGGTACCTTACACTGACTCCTGACTCTGACACCTTAAAGTAGAACTAAAGGCAAAAAAAATGTTTTCTTCATTTTGGATAGAGTAAGGAAGGGTATAGCCCCTGTCAGCTTTTTTGCCATCTGTGCCCCATATGGGAGATTTCCCTTCCGTTGCTGTCCAAAAATAGCCAAAACAGTAAGTGAGAGGAAATCCCTCCAAAGAGAGGGAATCTCAGGGTGTCACCTGGGTCACCAGAACTAGTGTTTCTATTGGAAGTTTTCTCTATTACTGTTCCAGTGTCAACCCAAAATTTGGGATTATCTTTAACTTTCATCTTTAATTTTTGATGATAACGATAAACAAGATAAATAGAAGGGTGAATCTCCCTAACAGGGGCACAGACAGCAATAAAGACTGATGGGAGTTCTAATCCCTCTCCACTCTATTCAAAACAAAAAAAAAGTTTTGCCTTTAGTCACGTTTCACAAGTTTGAGTCCTGACAAGTTTGACTGTGAAGTGATGCATTATTGATCAGATCGACCATACGTTAATGCCTGACTAAAGACTGAAGGAAGATCATGAAGTAAACTGAGGTACATCCTATAGTGGACGCCGAATAAGTGTGTTTCCACGCTTCGTGTTTTGTACTTGGGTATTGATGGGCATATAGCTTTAGTTAGCATGGTATGATTAGTACACCTTCTGAAAACAGTCCTACAAGAACATTTTATTGGTAGCAAAACACATATCTGCAGCATTGATGTGAACTTGCTCAGAACAAAAATCAGTCATGTCTATGAGCACCTGTTACTAACAGCTCACAGCCACAGATTTCATTGTTTTCATTAGGGATTGAGTTACATCATTATATAGAACACTAAAATAGGAAGAATGCATCCTTTCACTGTGTAGCTAAGGATACGCTTTACCATTTATCCAACAATATTGCCATTTCCTGTTAAATACGGCAGTTGGTCAGGAGGTGGGCAGCCTTCCTCCAGCTGTGTCCTGTCTCTCTGTATCAGTAGATCACTGGTAAGAATGACTTAAAGCCTATTAACCAAACTGGACCAGTGAAGATCCTATTACAAGGTTACAGTATATACAGTATAATTTAAGCATACCCTGGTTACAGTAGTTACTGTTGTGTTTTCCCATACCTTACAAAGATCAGTATAAAAACAGTACAGCGCAACCAACTCTATATTATTCAAATGTAAATACAATTCATCAAATCAATAATAAACTAAGGTATTTATAAATGTTTCCCATGCGTACATGTATGAACAGCACAAATATAAAGCCATACATAAAAATTTATCAAGTGTCCACACTACAAAATATTCAAGCAAAAAGTCCAGAAATATCTTTTTCAGTGATTATTGATATTAGTATGTTACCCTGTTCTCCTTTACCATAAATGTGCCAAAATTATTAAGTGATCACAACCAAAATTGGGCCAGTATTCCTGGTCACCCCAAAAGTAACTCTCTACTATGCTTCTCCATAGATCAGGGGTCTCCAAACTTTTCAAACAAAGGGCTAGTATACTGTCCTTTGGACTTTAGGAGGGTCAGATTAAGGCCAGTAAGGATAGAAAATGTCCTGGCCCCAGAATCAGTGAGAATAAGCATGGCCACAGGGTTGTTGGTCAATAGGAGGAGGAGTAGTGCCCCACTATTGGCATTAGAGGGAAGAATAGTACACCATTATTGGTTTCATGGGAATTCTTGGTCTCAATGGGAGGAATAGTGCCCCAAGGGCTGGATAAAGGGTAGCAAAGGGCCACATCCAGCCCTCGGGCCTCAATTTGGAGACCACCACCATAGATCACCATATTAACTGTATTTGACCTGTTATTAGCCTCTTGCAGTTCCCTGTAGAGTAGAGCTGGAGTGTTAAGGAAAGAAACAGCACTAGAAGCTAATCAGTTCATATGCTCACAAGATACATGCTAATAGGGGGAGGAAGTAGAGTAATAGAAAGTGAGCCCATCACTGTTCTACTTCTTTTATTGTCCCATTATAGGATTTGATGGGATCAGAAAGACCTTAGAAAAAGTGCACAGTGAAGTTACCGAAGGCACTCAAATTACTCAGATGATGCTGGTGTAAGTGCAAGAGTCAAACTTTCATAAAATCACCCTGAAGCTGCTCAAAATCCACCCTTCTCCACAGTAGATGGCATGTCGAATGAGAGTGTGGAGACGTAAGTCATGTAGACATTCCCACTGTTGAACTTACATCAATTGAGTAACTTGAGTGCCTTGAGTAACTTCACAGTGCACTTTTGCTAAGGTCTTCCTGGACTCATCACATGCCTCTTGTGAGCACATAAACTGAAATGTTCCTAGTGTTGCTTCTTTCCTTTACACTCCAGCTCTACTGTACAGGGGACTGCAAGAGGCTGATACTAAGTCAAATACAGATATTGTGGTGATGTACAGAGAAGCGTCGATGGAATTATTTAAAGAGCAAGGCGCAGTTAGACCTGACTATACAATGGGTCAATATCCACAGGTAATGGGTTATGTTGGAAGGTGGAGGAATACAGTTTGGTGATCAATTAATAATTTTGGCACATTTATGGTGTAGGAGGACACAGCAACATAATTATATTATTAATCACTGAAAAGGAGATTTCTGGACTTTTTGAATATTTTGGAGTATAGAAACTTGATAACTTTTTTCTGTATGAGTTTATACTGTACATGTGAAGTTCATACATGTACGCCCAGAACACTACTTATACTTTTGTTTATTGCTAGTTTGATATATTTTATTCACATTTGAATAATATAGAGTTGGTTGCTCTTTGGTCTTTTTGGTGCTGATCAGTGACATAATGCTAACTGATAACAGCAGAGAATAGACTGCTAATAAAGCTACAACACATGCATCAGTTGGGTTGTACAGTCTCTATACAAGCTCCAGTGTGCAATTGATGCAGAAGGTTCCTCTAGGAATGTAATTTTCTACACATTTTCCAAGGGACTGATCAGGTGAATATAGGAAGATGGTTCCACTCAGCAAGTTAGAAGCTGCTGAAATGAGTAGAATGTGACTAGAGTCCATGTTAAGTCCATGTAGATGGCATGTCGAATGAGAGTGTGGAGACGTAAGTCATGTAGACATTCCCACTGTTGAACTTACATCAATTGAGTAACTTGAGTGCCTTGAGTAACTTCACAGTGCACTTTTGCTAAGGTCTTCCTGGACTCATCACATGCCTCTTGTGAGCACATAAACTGAAATGTTCCTAGTGTTGCTTCTTTCCTTTACACTCCAGCTCTACTGTACAGGGGACTGCAAGAGGCTGATACTAAGTCAAATACAGATATTGTGGTGATGTACAGAGAAGCGTCGATGGAATTATTTAAAGAGCAAGGCGCAGTTAGACCTGACTATACAATGGGTCAATATCCACAGGTAATGGGTTATGTTGGAAGGTGGAGGAATACAGTTTGGTGATCAAATAATAATTTTGGCACATTTATGGTGTAGGAGGACACAGCAACATAATTATATTATTAATCACTGAAAAGGAGATTTCTGGACTTTTTGAATATTTTGGAGTATAGAAACTTGATAACTTTTTTCTGTATGAGTTTATACTGTACATGTGAAGTTCATACATGTACGCCCAGAACACTACTTATACTTTTGTTTATTGCTAGTTTGATATATTTTATTCACATTTGAATAATATAGAGTTGGTTGCTCTTTGGTCTTTTTGGTGCTGATCAGTGACATAATGCTAACTGATAACAGCAGAGAATAGACTGCTAATAAAGCTACAACACATGCATCAGTTGGGTTGTACAGTCTCTATACAAGCTCCAGTGTGCAATTGATGCAGAAGGTTCCTCTAGGAATGTAATTTTCTACACATTTTCCAAGGGACTGATCAGGTGAATATAGGAAGATGGTTCCACTCAGCAAGTTAGAAGCTGCTGAAATGAGTAGAATGTGACTAGAGTCCATGTTAAGGCTTCAATATAAATGGCAGCAGGTATGGCTGTGCAAAAAATGTGCGCTAAATCATTTCAGTACATGCAATTGACCAAGGGAGGATTCTGTTTCTCAGTAAAAATGAAATTAAACTTTAAAGCTAGTGGGACATAAAGGGGTTGATTTACAAACCACAAATGGACAGATTATTTTAAACGGTAATTTTCTTTAGCTTGGTGAATGTGGTAAAATTCACTTTGCAAAGTATACTCATTCATGTGCAAGAAAAAAAGTATTTTTGCTTCCATGTCCTTAAAGGATAGATGTCCGCAAAATCTCCCCGCATTTACTAAGCTAAGGGAAAATTCCTTTGCAAAGCACAGATTCCCTTGCAAAATGAACTGCAGTTTTGCCTTTAATGATTCAACCCCAAAGCATCTGGAGAAAGCTAATCATGCCTAATAAGCACATTTGTGGGACATTTCAAACTGTTTTGTTCCAGCCAAAAACTTATTCTTTCAACTTAAGGGCTATGGGAAACAATTTGTCAAATCTCTTATAAGGAAGACTTTTGCATGGATGTTGCCGCCTCAACATCTATTCTTTGTCTCAGTCTCTGTCTTTGTCCCGAGTGACTCCACTTTTGGCAAGAACATAGTTTGCCTCTTTAAAGTAAACAATTTTTCTGAGAATTAGATGCATTTGTATATTAAATTATGACATTACAGAAACATCACAAAGGAAATGTCATTGTTACAATATTTAGGACATGTCCCACTTACTTAACTAGGCCCCAACTAGTAAGTTCACATGAGTTTTGCTGTGCCTGTGAAGCTTATCTGCATTTTCTATGTTCAGTATTCTCCAAGGAAAAGTTATTTCAGGTTACTATGTAACATTTTCACCATGTGAGTTGTCAGTTTATGTCCTATAGCCAGAATGCTGCCTGTGGACAAAATGGTAAATGTTGCTGGAACAACACACATTATCATAGCAGTAAAGCATTATCTGGTTTTATGAAACATATTGATAATACTAGCTCAAAGAATATAATTATTTTATGATATGTCTTTTCAACATCAAAAAGCATAATTCTATTTCTCCTTTTAAAAAGCCCCTAGTTTAGTTCCATAATGAGCCCCTACACCTAAGTCACTTATTGTTTACAAATCAGGTGTTTTTAATGCCATTCATTGTTTAATATTTAAACTTTTTAAAAATCCAAAGCAGAAGATATTTCCAAATTAAGAGAATATTATAAGAGCAATATTTTCTGACATAATGCTTACATCAATTTCAGTAATCCCTACTTCTTACATTTCTGAAAGTCATTTGCTTTATATGCTATGTGAAGCGTCAAATTCTATGGAAAGTAAGGTGGGATGAATGTGAAATATGAAGTCTAAGTGGTGCAGACCCTACACCACACCCTGAAAAAAAAAATGTTCTACCCTTCTTTAGAAAAGAAAATGTGATGTAATTTCCTGTGTTCACTCAGCATCTTGTGCACTTGTGCATGATAGCCAATCAGCTTCTAACCTCAGCTTGTTCAATTAAGCTTTAGCAATAAAACCTGGAAGCTGATTGGTTTCTATGAAGAAGTGCATGAATTCTGAGTGAACCAGCGTTAATAAATAAACCCCAATGTGACTTCTTGTATCAGAATCATACATCCTGGGGTTCAAGTGTTTTACTTTCTTTGTCTCTAAAAGAATGGCCTGTGTGTAGTTTTAGTAAAAATGGAATCACAAAGAAACCCAAGCCTGTTTAGTAAAAATGTTTTCACATGGTCCAACTGATTATCTCCAAGAAAAATCGTATCTGCAATATCAATTAGACTTCTTAAAACATCCTGTACATTCACAACAAATAATGCTACATTTCTACTCATTCCTTTCTGCACTATTCTGCTGCATTAAGGGCTGTGGCTGCCAAGGCACCCTGTGACTCGATATGTTCTCTCCCCTTCCCTTGTGGGGGCAGCTGCAGTGCTAACATGTTACACCCTGAACACATGTTAGGAAAGGTGAAGTTATCTTTTAAGGTGATTATATGGAAAGTAGATTTGTTTACAATGCATTCACGTTCCAATACAGCATTCTGCATCTTTTCAAAATGCATCATATAAAAATGGCAGACTACTTCTGAGTATGTGTCAATCAGCAGCATTGCAGTTCTGTTCTCCATTACCATTATACCGGTTGTCATAAATCCAGCAAGATTCAAGCCTGTGGTTTGCTTCTTTTATATGTTCTATTTGCTTCTGGGCTAATCTGGAGGTTTGATTCTTCGCTGCACCTTTGTTATTTCCAGCTTTCTGGCATTTGTTGGCTCTAGTCTGCCTCTTCACCTCTTCTACACAACTCACCTTTTCCTTGCTTGTGGCTTTTTAGAGATTTCATATTGACTTTTGATTTCTATTGATACTGATATTGACAGTTTGTCCTAGTTGGTATTGACTCAGCCTCCCAGCTAGTTTCTGTTTCTGCTTTTGGGCTACACCATTCTGACCTGAATGATTCCTGACCTGGCCTGTTTTGGTCTTCTGAATATGATCCTGCCTGGGTATCTGGACCTACTATCTTTATCCAGAACTCTTGGCTGTGACTCTCATTGGTTCTCTGACTATGCTGGTCTGTCACTTGTGAATTTAACCAAACTATAATTTTGTTTTACATCATCACACCATTCCATTTGTACTTTGAGCTGTCAGCAGCAAGTTAAGCCTGGGGGATACAGCCCAAACACTGTTCTGCAGTCAACTTCATCTTTGCCACCCATTTTTTTTTATTGAATATCATGTACGTACAGAACTTGCTTCCTCTTCAGTCTGTGATTCTCTGCACCTATCCACCTATCGTGAATAATAATTAAAGCAGATCTTTACCCCCCCTATTTTTTTTTCTAACCCCTGTTTATTGATAGGTGTCTTCCACACAATTCAAATACTCACCCACCCAACAGATTCATTGTTGTCCTGCTGAGATTCTCTTCCTTTTGCCACCCCTCAGTCCCACGCCACCATGTTTTTCTGTGAAATCATCAGGAGAATAGCTCAATGTTATTTGTATTAAACTAATCATGAAAAATCAGTGAAAAAGTGCTGGAATATTTAGGACTGCTGCACCAGAGCCAAAATCCAGCAGGATATACTGTATATAAATCCAATCAACATACATGTTTGATGTCCCTTTAAAGAACAATCACAGTTCATTGTGCTTAAAGAAATATAAATGTGATAAAAACACCAATGAATCCATAACTCACAACTATAAATAAAAATTCATAATGTGCAATTCATAAGAAATCAGTGGATGGATAAAATTCATAATGTGTAATTACACAAGCAATCAGTGAAAGGATTAAAAATGGAAAAGTGCAAAAGTTCAATTCATCATAAATACATTAATAAGAATCCACAATTCTCCAATAAATCCCCACTGCATATAAAAAAGTGAAACAAATGCAAATGAAAATTAATGATAGTCCAAGTTCATAAAAAGTGCCCAAGGATAGCCAGCTTCTCGGTGAAATAAACACGTAGTCATAGTGCCACAAGAAAGGAAGAAAGGAAGGTGCCTCAAGACCACGCCACAAAAAGGTTAAGTAGGCTCTTTATAAGATTAGAACCCACAAAGAGCTCATATAGTGCCTTGCTGCCCCACAGCACCACATGCCCTGGCCATGGCAAAACAAGCTTCCAAGTCTTGGATCAATACGCTCAGCAAAGAAGAGTTAAAATAAAGAAAGGGCTGCACGTTTATGCACTTCCATCGTACAGAGATAAGGCCCTCACCCGAATGAATGCACGTATGAAAGTGAAATGTGCAATGGGGCTCATTAATGCAGGACAATGCACAGAAGAAGGCAGATTATAAACACATTGTAAAGCACACAACATAGGTATAAATGGGGACTTACAGCTGTCAACATTGAATATCAAACACATATAATCCATATGTCATAACTTTGTATTACCTCTCTAAATATTTGTTTCTGCTCAGTCTTGGATAGCTACAATGCTCCTGCCATCAGGTTCCCCACCCTAGAATCCTTCCCAAAAATGTATCTAGCTGTTTGTGACAAAAAGATGGGCAAGAAACACATTTATGGATGTCGGAAATATAAAAATGTGTAAAAAAGTCAGACTATACAAGTCACCACTAAATATGTGCTGTCTACATAAGTGACTCCGCCATTTTTTTACTGATTTCTCAAATATGGTGGGTACAGACTGTCTTTTGCTGTTATACCGCCCATGTTTCAAAATCAACTGTTCAATAGTTTTTGGTATTTTTTCATGGAAAATAACTACCAGCTTTCAATTTGTTGGTTCTCTTTTTTCTTACTTAAATTGCACCTTCAGCAGCAGCACAGCAAAATTACATTAACATGAGCCATCGCACATTTAACACTGTACAAACAAGTTGCGTTTTCCATATAATTTTATGATGTTGAATATGGCTAGATAGTAGCTACATAGTTCAAAGTTATGGCCTGGAGTAAAGACATCTCCACCACTGTTCATTTCAGTGGAGACATCTTAAAATAGTGGATTAGGCCTCGTTTACACCATACATGCAGAAAAACTGATGGAGACTAGCAGATTTCACTTGCAAAGACATCAGTTTACATCAGTTTTCATGTGCATTGCAATGAGTTTTAAAATTCTGCACATGATATTAGTGTTGTGGTGTGAACAGGGCACATAGAGAACAATTGATTTTATTGTGTCCTTGCAGAACGTGTTCAGAAAAAAATGATGTCTCTGCACCATGGTGTGAAAAAGCCCTTAGACTTCAGTTTAGGTAAAGGCTGAGAACCCATTGGTATGAGAAACACCCTAGCAGAACAGTGCTGTACAGAAACAGTTTGTTTTTACTTATGGACTCTCGTCTAACAGTACCATTTCATTTGTAGTCCTTTTTTAACTTTCCTGTTACAAGTACAATGTGTGGCCTGTGTTTTAGTGTCAGTCACATGGTTAAGTAACTAAAATTTTCATTTACTTTAAAAATTCTGTAGTTTTTCTCATAGCCACAAGTCATTACTAAATAATCACTTGCAGTTTTTCATAATAATGATTTATAGTAGGCATTACGGTATCTGGTTTTAATCTTTCTGCTTTTACTCCCACTTTAAAAATACACCTTCTGTAGACAGAGAGGTCAATGGACAAGGGATTACCATGAAGTGGGGCCTACTATGGGATCCTGTGGAATGTTCCAGTGTTTCCATTGCTTATTTTGCAATTTAGAAGCAGGGAAGCTTTCAATTTAAGAGGCTATGCCATATGGCACTAGGACTTAAAAATGAAGAACATTCTACTTGTAAATTAGCTGTTCTTAGATATAGAAATATTTATCCTTTAACACTTGACTGGCAAAGATATATGGTGTTCTATTATTCTAGGCAGTGAAGGACAACACATTTATCAAGGAAAAGAATAGTAAAAATAATGGACCCTTACCCACTACTGACTTTATTTGTTCACAATGGCAAATAAGACAAGTCACTTTAAAATAAAAACTGAAAGCAATGTAATATAAGCTTAAAAAGTAAGACTGCCTCAATCACTTATTAGGAAAATATGCTTTTGCTTGCTTTTTGTGATGTGCTAAAGGGTTATTATCACATAGAGATTTTCATAATTATTTTGTAATGTCTCCCTACAAAAGGGCCTGATTCTCTACTCATATATGGAAAAAAGAGAATAATTCAAAGTACTGCATGTGGGGTCCTCCATAAATGATTTCACTATCCAGGGGCAGGTTAAGACTTTATGATGACGTGTAATGATGACGGTGTCATAATAGTTTGAATCAGTAAAGACAATACCTACAGTATATGGCGATGAATCTGTTTTAGATAGAATGGGGAAATCTCTGTTGGGTTTCTACTACTTTATGGTGCTCAGTTAGACAAACTTTGTTGTCACATTCTATCCTGTGGACAACCATTTTACCAGATGGGAAGTAATGAATAAAATGAACACAAAAAGCAGTAAAATGCTTAAACTCAGCAAAAAAAAGTGGGATTTTTTTCCTCTCTCTGTTATAATTGGATAGTTATCCTCACTTCCTATATAATGAAGGCAAATCTCTATAATGGAGCATCTGATAACAGTGAAAAAATTACATGGGTTCTATTCCCCCCTTTCTCTACTAATAGAATGCCAAAAGTGTTGACTAAACATACACTTAAGTAATGGTGAGATATTATTTTTTAGTTTATTTGTCAACACTTTGCACCTTTTCTTGTAATTTTTGTGATCATATATTCCAATGTACTGTACATTAGATTAGCAGCATTCACAGCTGTAGTAAGTGTGCAGTGATTGCAGACAGGAGACTTCCCTAAACTCTTGTGATCAACCTAAATTCTGACCACACCAATAAAATTAAACAGTCATCAGAAGATGACTATATGCACTGTGCAAGTGTGTATAAATCCTTAGGCTAGGTTCACACTAGTGCAGTGCGGTACATCGCATGTGAATCGCACAGGAACAGCACCGCATTCCTGTGCAAATCACATGCGATTTGTGTGAGGTGCGAATGGAGCCATACATTAGAAGAAGAAATACCTCTTTTATATGTCTTTCTTTCTTTCTTTTTCTTTCTTTTTCTTTCTTTCTTCCTATCTACAGTATCTCTCTATTTATACATTTAAAACTTTTCTTTGTTGCTTTGTCATCATTCCACTACAATGCATTTTAGTAAGTAGTAGATATTTTTTATTTATTACCTCCAGGCAAACCACTCTCCCTCCCCAACCCGCCCATACACATTCACACAAAAAAAGTAGCAATTTTTAATACCCCTAGCCCAATGTCCTGTGGCCCTCCGTAGTGCTTCTTTTTCTGCTTAAGTTCAGTGGTTCCTCGCAGTAGTCTGAGCCCTCCACTGACCCATTGTGTTGCCACCCCTCGATGTGATGTCATCATGCCACTCTAGTCTTCTTTAACACAGGAGGACGTTACTCATGAACAGCCAAAGGGTAGTGTTCAAAAGTGGCATGGGCATTTCAAGAAGAACCATCCCACCCTGCATTCTAGAAGAAGTAAGACTTGGGACCCAGCATGTTACATGACCATGGATATGTTAATGGGGCATTTAGATAGATTTAAAAAAAACTTTGTTAAAGAGGGTGGTGAGGAATGTATTAATATATTTTTTGGTATGCCAGAGACTGACTTTAATGTAAAGTTTTCTAAGAGGCATTTTTTCAAATGGCTTGCACTTCCATATTATTATGATTTTATTGGTAGACCAATTGTTTGACTCTCCTTCTAGTGGCTTCTCTGTTGGCATGTCTTTAGTTCAATATGTATTAGCTTGAACAAAATGTTCAGGAATAAAACAAAGTTAGATAAGAAAAAGAAAAGGGCGCACAAGCCTTGCACATTACCTCACACACAAATCTTTTATTTGGAAGTAACAGATGTATACTCAGAGCATGGACACTCAGAGATGGACACATAGAGCATGGCTGACACGTTTCGAGGGGGGAGTGTCCATCTCTGTGTGTGGCACTCGCACAGTACTCCGGACTATGGACTATTGAGGGTCATGATATGCTTGTTTTTACTTGGCATTTGTGAGTTTACATCTGTTACTTCCAAATAAAAGATTTGTGTGTGAGGTATGTGCAAGGCTTGTGCGCCCTTTTCTTTTTTTTATTTTACAGTGGCTTTATGGGCTTCCCCAGCCTTCAGGGGGCTGCACAGGTTTGCCAGACTGAATTGAATTGAATAAAATAATTCATGAAGATCTTTCCACACATGCCAGATCTGATCTTGAGAGTGCAGGAGGTTTTTTCTTCTTTCTATAAAACAATGTTAATCTGATGAGCCCACTAAAGAATGTATTGCTCTTGAGAAGAAGAGAGTCTGAGACTGAAAATTCTGAAAAGAGTCTGAGAAGACTGATAGACTTGTACTTTGAGGGAGACAGTACAACATAATCATTGTGCAGCAATACTAAGCAGGAAGCTTCACATGGTCATGTCATTGATGAATATAGCTGTCCCAGTAAGCATTTAAAATGACAGTATGCTAAGTATAGATAAAAACATAAACTGATAGATAAATACAGAAAATGGTAATTCCCACAACCATAGATAAATGTACTTCTAGCGACCGTAAGACACTTTCACAATTTATCTGCTTTTTTTGGGTAGATTTTTTTATCTGCTGGTCTGCTGGGTTAATTGTACTATTCTGATGCTGTAATTCTTTAAAGAGTATCAAAATGTTATAATAAGTCACAACTCTGCATTAAAATGTATTCATATTGCAGGGAAAACACCCCTTAGATGTTTTATCTTCCTATAAAAATCTGGACCTTATTCAGGCCATTAATAAGTGGAAGTCCATTCCAGAGCTCTGGTTCATGGGCCACATGTTCCTGGCAGAACAGTCTGCATCATCTGCATTATCTACAGGGACTCTGCGATTTCACAGCACCGTACTTTAGGCAGAGGAGTTATCACATGAATGAAGAACACATGGGATGTCTGTATAGCTCTGAATTGCACTCATTTTGCCTAAACATGCTTCAGAATTACTCACACACAGATGTAATCGTGCACCTGTTTTATTTTGTTCCCAATGGATACAAATCTTTCCACATAGCTCTGAACTAAATGTAAAGAGGAAATGCCTTATGGTTTTTCACATTAGTTTGTCATTTACAAGGAAAAAAGAATAAATTGTGCATATGTTCTGAGTGGAAATCTTGAGTACATAACAGGGCTGAACATATGGACATAAAACTTTGGTGGTAAATCTATTTGGAATTCCCCCCTAAGAGTCACCTATCCCATATACAGTACTTATTCTTACCTTTACATTTAAAGTGTAGTACACTATGAACTGTAGCAGTGCATTCCACTATGCTTCACAGTTCATATAATGAAATCTATTATTAATGTATTTATTAAAACCTGGACCAAATATCTAGTGATCATGCCGGTCCCATCCACAATCCTCGGCTTCCTGGTCTTTTTGACAACATATCCATGTTAGTGAAATAAGATTGTACCCCCCTCCTTTCCTTGTAACCTACAGGCTGCTTTTTTTACATGCTATGTGGTTACAGTTCCATTGTCAACATATGACACCACAAGCTGACAAGCTCCCTTCCCAGACTTGCAGAGCCTGGTTGACAGTAACTCCTGAAGGAGTCATGCTGTCATCTGTTGGAGATATTTGTGAAGTGGACCAATTGTCATTAGCATTCTCCACCCTGAACCCTTAGATCTTGAGGAGAAAGAGGAAACATATGGTCATACTATATGACCATATTCTGGGTATAAAGTAATAGGACAAATAGGAGGATAAAAAGAGCAAGGTAATGTCTTTTGGCACCATGATCTTGGCAATCTATGATGTAGGTGTTGGACTTGCATAGTGTTTGAGCAGAGTCTGCCATTGCAGGATGTGATGTGTGTGTATAGTAGAATAGATAGATAGAAGATAACCTGTGTTAAGCATAGTTTACAGGTTACGTAAATGTAGTATTAGGGGTTAGGGGTTAGGTTAAGTGCTAGGGCTGGGGTGGTTGGAAGTGTTAAGGGCTCGCTTTAGGATTTAACAGTTGAGGGAGAAGTGTTAAGAGGTCACTTTCCAGGTGGATTTAAACGTTAAGAAACAGGTTAATGGTTTGTGTGTAGTGAAAAGGAGGCCTCTGCAAAGTCTATCCCTAAGGCCTAGTCATTTCCTGGTGTGGTGTATGATGTAGTGCCAGAGGAAAGGGTGGGTTTAGTCAATATAATACCCCGGTGATTTTAACATCGTGTAAGTAATAACTAATTCTCATGACAGGAAGCTTAAACAATGTACATATTTTCATTTGTTCTCTGATATATGCAAGCTGTTATTCATTTATTCAATTTGTTGAGTACTGGTACTGCTCAGTCAGGAATACATGGTGCCCATCTGTAATGGTACTACAAGATCTTTCACAGAAACTACAATGGGGGTTAAAATCATAGTCATGTACAGAAAATGGGTGTATTCTGTTGGACCTGTTTGAAGTAGTAATATTTTAAATAGAAATAGTATTCATTCATATTTCAAATCAAAAACAATATAAGAATGCTACAAGAAGAGCTAGACACAATACATAATATTACTGTAATAATGGAGGAGGCAGTCCCTCTCTTTTTAAATAATGCCATTCTTCTACATACCTGTGGCACTATGGTTTTATATTTTAATGCTGAGAACATTGGTTCAGTTCCTAACAGGAATTTTTTTTCCGCTGTGAGTTTGTAGGTTCTCCATGTGTTTGAATTTTCTTTCCTTCCAAATCTGGTATTTCTGGTTTTGCACAAGATTGTTTATGGTGGGAGTGACTGTCATGGAGACTGTGGGCAGTGAATATCTTTGGTGTCATTCACTGCCCACAGTCTCCATGGCAGTCACTCCCACCATAAACAATCTTGTGCAAAGCCAAAAATACCAGATTTGGAAGGAAAGAAAGGTACATATTATTGGTTCTTTTTGCTTTTGTAACTTTTGTAAACTTTTGAAACTTTTGTAAAGTTTCAAGGAAACATCTGGTTCTATAAAATGGTTTCAATAAAACAATATTGTAGGAGATGCTTTGTTGGCAACTTGATCTAAGCCAAGCAGGAAGAAAGCATGCAGAAAGAAGGTAAAAATCAGTGGGCTTTATGTGCAGGACCTGATAATGTAGGAGCTATAGGAGCTGCAGCTTCAGGTCCCTAACTCAATATAGGCCCAGCCAAAATGGACTAACGGGGGGTCTCCCCTTATGGACTGGCCCTGCATTCTGTATGCACTACCTGGGCTGGGTGGTGGGATTAATAATGGATTGCAGGTGGACAGGCCTAATGGAAGCCTGGTATTTGGCTTCCGTAGT
Source organism: Staurois parvus (assembly GCF_062004578.1). Taxonomy (NCBI): domain Eukaryota; kingdom Metazoa; phylum Chordata; class Amphibia; order Anura; family Ranidae; genus Staurois; species Staurois parvus. The sequence goes on along the minus strand of NW_028318430.1, from coordinate 13,395,868 downwards.
GTTGTGGTAGACTTGCTGCCCCCTTCCACCTCACCTCAGGGTGTGCCACACAAGCTGATGCAGGGCTCATAAAGAAGCCTGGGGTTTCCATTGCATTAGGGCTGCACCCTTTCACCTCAGGGAGCACGCCTATGGACAGCCCTTACAGAAGCCTGTCAAATCAAATGCCAGGCTTTCATAGCATTACACCTGCACGGCTGCGCTCTTTTACTTCATGACTACCAAAATCCTCAGCACCATGATGCTCTTAATCTGGCCCTGCTTATGCATGAAAGTATCTCTGTATTTGTGAGGAATTGTTTCTTAATATGGAAACATTTAAATCAGGATGAATATTCCATGTGTTAGATGCAAACATTTTAGGCACCAAAAATGTTACGCAACATCCCTAGTCTCTTTAGCAACAGATAAATGCAATTTGCAAAGCGTTGATTTGCATGCCTCTATAACTTTTACAGAAAATGTTAAATTTTACAGAATCTGAGAACTTTTTTTGAACAATAGAAAGGTTGGCCCATTTCGGATGAAATACTGAAAGACATTAGATGCTCTGTGCATGGTGCTGTCCACTTCTTGTTTTGTGGAAAAGCAGTTCCACCATTTTCCATGGATGATGTCAGACAGTAGGATTTCTGCACGATTCTGCTAGTGTATCTCTTGTTTATTCTTTCAGAATGGCTCATGCATTGTAGAAACAGATTTTGTTTATTATAACGTGTGTTTGGATTTAGAGGAATGTAAATATAATTTTCGTATGCCTTTGAGGATATGGAAAGAGTAGAGTGTTTTTCCCACATAAACTAAGTGTTTAGAAGGGTGTGGGTGTGGTGAGCCTAGTTTCCATGTTTTTAGACCACAGTTTTGGAAATGTGGTGATTGGTTCAAAAAGCAGTTTCTCAAATAGAGGTCAGGATCATAGTTCTCTGATTTTTAGTGCAGTCATTTGTCCATGTTTTGTCTGTGTTTATTTTTATTGCATGCTCAAACATTATAAAGATTTTCTCATGACATCTGCAAGACTGTATATTAAACTCCCAGATTATAAAAAAAGCAATGATCCAGAACACTGTGTAGATATATTTGAATACAAACCACATAGAAATGTATGGAGACAACACTAGTTTGGCTTTCAGCTCAGCTCTCAGCCAGTCATGGCTGTTTCAGGGATGCCAGGAAATCTCCCTGTGGAGATCCTGAACAGCTGTGTAAAGGCATCATTCTGATCAGTGTTGTTTAGGCAGTTCTGTTATTTTCATAGAAAAAACTCAGACAAGTACATTTAACAGAAGGAGGCTTAATACTACCATTACTATAGCAAAACAGATCCATGCTTGTCATGGGTTACCTGATCTTGGCCCCAGATCACACCCAAGCAGGGGCAGACTGACCATTTGGAAACTCGGGCACTGCCTGAGGGCCCAAGGTTAGTAGGGGGCCCCATGAGATGCGCCTGGTACCTTTTTCAAGGAAAAAATGTCACCAGCACACCGAGGATCACCAATATGGGTCCAAAGGTTTTAATAAACCATCACATAGTTACAGCAAGGCAACGTTTCGGAGTCTCGCAGGACCCCTTCATCAGGCATGGTACCTTTTTCATTCGCTTTTTTGAGTTTGGGCAAGGACACTGGGGCCCCATGATCCCCAATTGCCCGGGGGCCCCATGAGTTGTCAGTCCGCCCCTGCACCGAAGTGAAACTAACAGCAACGCAATATATACAAAACAGGGAATTTATTTGTGGATGAACATTCTTTGAAAACAGTCTCTTAGAGTTGCCTATACCATTTATCAAGCAGGTGGACTGGCTAGTATTGTAAATTCATCCTATCCACTTGCTCCACAAAAGATCCAAAACACAAAAAATTATAAAGAATCAATTTTTATTTTGGCCAAAATAAGTAAACTCCCCACCCACGCCAAGGGCGCAAATGTCTGGCAAGTCTTGCACTAACCCTTCACTAAGTACAAAACACTGACACTTTTTAGTTGGTTACCTGAGCCTGGTCACATTGAATAGTAGAATTGCTTTATAAATATGTTATTGTGTGTTTTGCCCTTACCAGTAGCTTCTTCAGAGATTAAGGATCGCTAACCTAAATTAAGTCTAATGTCTTCCTATCTTAGAATTTAACTCTCTTTTCCAGGATAATATAATAACACTGATCATACCATGAAACACTATTCTCCATTGTCAAGCCTGAGTTTAGGATATGTAGGAGTTTAGAGCAGGAATGCAGATATGTTCAAATTGACACTGTAGTGTAGATGTTCTATCTACTGACATTCGACTATTATATTTAGCATAACATATCTCCCAGGCAACCCTCCTTTCCAGTGTGGAGTATGGGACTCACTTTTTAGATTGTCCTTAAATGACACTTGAAACAGTCATATCAGTACTCTCTTGATAGAAGGCTGGCAACATTTGAACGTGGAATTTGTGTGGTTTGACATGTAAGCTCATGTCTATTGGGAACTATGAGATTATCTAATTTCAGCTATCAGAATTTCAGCTGGGATTAAATATGCCAGGGTCATTACTTTCACACACAGTAAGCCATCTACTAAACAGAAATGCATTTCCTTCTTTATAATGAATGAGCATTGATATGAATGTATGCTATTTTAGTGAACTTTACAAAATCAATGATAAATAACCTGCTGGGTTATTACAGGGCGTTTCCTTTCTCATCTCTTATGAATATAGCTGTTATAAATTGTCATTTGTGCTGTTCTTAATTTATGTAATGTTCAGTGACATACCAACAGCTGATAATACAGTAAGCTCTTTATGGCCTCTTGCGCATGGTACTGATATTTGAGCATCTACTTTTTTTAAAGTAATTTATGGCACTTGTTTTGCGCATAATCACACTTATTTATGCACCTATTTGTGCACATGTGCGCATATTTACATACATGCATGTGTGTTCCTGCATTTGTGCACACAATATATTCTTAGGGAAAATTATTATTTATGCTCATACATACTTATTTGTGCACAAATCCTGACCAAAAAGCAGATTTTCCTATATTTTTTTTTCTACTGAGGAATACACAGTGCTTGTTTACATGCCTGTGTACAAAGGCACATTGTAAATAATGGGATACATTTTACCGCAGTAAGCTGGAGTGTGCAAGAGTCCTATTTGTTTTCTATAATAAAAAATGGCTGTCTATTTACTAATTTTGTGTAGGCTCAGAATGATTCACCTAGACTGGTAAAATGTATTATTTATCAATTACAGGAATTTATATAACACCGTCTATTACACTTTTTATAATGCTTTACATACTGGTGATTCACGCCAGTCCCTGCCTTTAAGGAGATTACAATCCAAGGTCCCTCTCTCACATGCATACATATACACATACATACTAGAGATAATTTAGACAGGAACCAATTAACCTCTTTAAATTTCAGACAACCAATATGCATCAAGTGTGAGTGAAAGGATCGCCGCTACTCCTGACCAGCCCATGTTGATGTACAGTGAGGCGTGGCCTCAGCATACATGTCTCTGCTAGACCACGCCCACTGACATGTTTCACCCCGCCTACCAGGGCGTAATTCTAGGGTCTCTATGAATAAGCCCCAGTGGGCAAGGCGAAACTCGCCAGGGGACATGGTCTAGTGGAAACATGTAGGCTGAGGCTGCTCTTCACTGTTCACCTACATGGGCTGATCGGGAGTAGCAGCAATCCTTTCACTCACAAATGTCTGCTCACTGTTTTGGTATCAGAACATGCCAGCACGCTATCTTCTGGAATCCAGGGATACATTCCTATCTCTGCTTTGAGTGGTGCCACAAGTATCATTCTCCAGGTCTCAACTACATGTGCATCAACTACAGATGTCAACAATTACATTTATAGATCAAGGAAAGGGAAACTAAACAAACCAATATTAATAATTGTTTAGAACAATCATGTTTGGAGAAGAAGCTATATTATTACTTTTTGTGAGGGATTCTAAAGAATAAGGTGCTATTTTAAATATGTGATGTTGTCTTGTATGTGCAAGACTAATTTTGAAATTTACTTTTTAGTTCTATTTTAACTTCATTGTAATATGTGTATTTTTTATAGTCATCCGTTCTTTCTCTTTTGGTCATGTTCCATGATTCTTTCTGTTTAGTGCCATTAAATTGATGATTCCAGTGTTGCTCATTTGAGTGCTGAGTAAGCCGTCATGTTGTCCTGTTGTTTGATTCTTAACACAGAATATGGAAACCATGATGGCTGTTCTTTAACTGTTATGGTTTATCCCCCATCTTTTCAAAAAATGTTGTGTGTTTCTTAAGTCAGGCACTGTTTATATAGAGAAAATTACACAAATGCCTCTTAAGCCTGGGTTCACATATATGCGGTGCGGTATATCGCATGTGATTCGCACAGGAACCGCACCGCATTCCTGTGCAAATCACATGCGATTTGTGTGCGGTGCGATTGGATCTGTACATTTTGTATGGCTATAATTGCACTGCACCCCCACCAAAAATGTGCAGGACCCTTTTTTTGGTCTGTACTAGAATCGGATCGCATGGGCATTCACACCTATGCGATCCAATTCTGCACATCACACTGTGATTTGTGAACTGCTTTCGGGGTGTTATAAACGTAATATATACACCCGCATGAACGGGGTGCGATTCTGATGCTGTGCGGAATTTGCACAGAAAACGCTGCAAATTCCACACTGCATCAGTGTGAACCAGGTCTAAGTCTCCATACTCTGTCCTGCTAACAGTCCTTCAGTATTTACACTGGTCCCACAGCAACAGTTCCACATCTACACATTGCCACACCAACAACTTAACTCCCAAACAAAATCTTTTGTTTTAGTCAGAAAAAAAGTTTCTCACCACTGACTAAACTGGTGTTTGAGGGAACAGGAAAAATGTGACGTCAAGCTATATGCAATCTTCTTGAAAAAACAATGAGCTAATTACATGGCTAGAGAATAGCAACTTTTGAGCACTTACTGTATATTGCTGTTGTTGCTTTGAATAAAAAGTATCATTCTTTGTCAGTTTTAGAAATTCATATTTAGCTGTAGATCAAAATTCAAAGACCCATTTTAATAACATTAAACACTGTGAACTTGTTTTTGAATGTGGAAATTTAAGATCTGTTGTCCTTCATTACCTGATAATTTATTGACCTAGAGCGAGCAAGCCAGATCAGGTGGCGAGGCAAGTAATATGCACATGCCTGTTCTGGATAATTAAGTTAGTAAATTGCAACCTTGTACCTTAAACAATAAGTCAGCAATAGCAGCTGCCGTTTTTGACATATTCTATATTATTTACAAAAAGCAACAATAATATATATAATTTTTATTAAAGGTGAAGATTTACTTTAACAACTCTTTGGTCCCAATGTGTGGTTTTCCAATAAGCCCTCAGACCAGTTTGCTACTGTCTCTGTCCATGTCCTGGTAATTTAATATAATGTAGTTTAATATAGTTTAGGTCTAGGCTTAGTACACTCTTGAAGGGGTTTTTCTACTTACATCTGTACATGAACAAGTGCTCAACTCAAAAGGAGAAATATAACCAAGCTACATATCTTGTCAATTTCTTTCTGGCAGTATCATTTTGTTGTTGTTCGCTCTGCCATCCCTGTCCCTTGCATTATGTCTGTCTATCAAGAACCTATTTATAAATACAGTCCTGGTACTTATTGCCTCCATGATACCATGGCTCATGATGGTCTTTGACACCTTGATTAGGCTTCACAACAGTTTTTTCTATTTGTTTTACTGAATGGGATTGTAAGGCCCATGCCTAACCCCAAACTTGAAGAGCAAGACTATGTTTTTATTTAAGGGTCATTGCCAGAGAACTTTCAACATGGGTGGTTCTGCTGATACTTATACTTCTAAAATTCTAGGGATCATTTGACTATATAATCCCCATCACTATATGAAAGTAGAGCTACCATTGAGAATAGAGGAATTGATGCATAAAATTACAATAACAAAACATAAATAAATGGAAAAAACTTTGCAGGCCTATTACCCAGTTATTATAAAGACTGTGTAGGCTGAAACGCTTCAACTGACTGTATTTGCATACTGTACACTGTGGTTTTCTGACAAAAGCAGGATTTTAGACTAACATCAGTTGTGCAGATCATCTCTATGGACTATTACCCAGACCAGGACAAAAAAATCAAAATGAGTAAAAACAAAGTGTATATTTTGGGGTTTTACCTCTTCTTTAACTTTTCTGGGGCACCATGTATTGTCTAGTAAATTCAGCTCTAATCCTTTCCTGACATAATTTAAACCTTTTACAAAAGTGAATAAAAACAGATGAAAACTCCTAGATTGTAAGCTCTAACGAGCAGGGCCCTCTATTTTCTCTTGTTCCAAATTGTATTGTAACTGTAATGTCTACCTTCATTTTGTAAAGCACAAACTGTTAGTGCTATATAAATCCTGTATAATGATAATAAAAAGGCTTAGGAGCATATAGCAGGTGGATCTAGACACATTCATATGCCTAGTTTAATCTGCAGTATATAGCATTTGCCTACCATTCGCTTCGTCCCACATCTGGAAAAGTTAAGAACTTTCCCACTGGTAAGAGCAAAAAGTGAATGTTAGCAAATGCTAATTGGGATTTTAAGAAATACTTCTTTTCAGAGCATAAGATCTGTGGCAAATGTGTGCAGTGGGACATGCACTTAGAAGCAGAGAAGCATGACAAATTCAACATCAGAATAAATAGATGAGCCAAAATCAGTGATTCGCCCTCTCCAAATGCTGAATGTCAAAGGACAACTTGAACTTGAAGGCTATAACATATCCTATATTCATTATATTACTGACACCTGAATCTATCCATGAAGGATAGGAATTTAAATATAGAGAAGATGCCATTTATTTCAGCAAATGGATGACCATTGGCTATTCTCTATAACTATGGCAAACAAATTAGCCAGCAAAAAAACATGGAATAATCATGTTACACTTTAACAATATGCTCTTAGATTACTGACTTGCATATTTGTGTTTTTGTCTTCAAACTGGATGACTGACAATAGAAACAGCAACAAAGCCAGTTACATTGTATATGCTACATATTGTCCACCCTAAAAATAAGTACAACATATATCATGCAGAAAATCATTCATGCACTTATAAGTAACTTCCCTCAAAATGTGTACAAATATAAAAAATATATTGTTAAGCTTTGGCTTATGCCTGTTGTATAAACAGTGCTGAGATCTGTATTCCTCTATGAAGATTCTCGTACTTCTTATTATCTGTAAGCATCACGATGGGTATAAGTGCACTATGCATTACTAGAAAAGGGAATGATTCTGAGACTTGTGGCATTGTGCATTAGGCTCTATCAATCCAAACAGCAAGAATGCATTCCTGAGCATTCATTGTACGTAGAGATGTCAGTCCTGCATACTGTCACACGTTTGAATATTCTTGGAAAGAATGTGCTGAGACAAGGCTTATGCCTTCTGTATCCAGGCTAAACAGCCTGTCAGTTGAGAGGCAGGCAAGAGCAGGGTGGTAGCTGGCGAATGTCAAAGGGGCATTAGTGCTGACTAGTAGCTCCAGTTAACTCCAAAGACATGTTGCATGGTGACACCAGAACTAAGTGATTTAAGACTCAATTCAGTAATCTGTAAAATCGTTATTTGCTGTAACTACCCTTAGTTTAATTAACAAGAGACTAAAATAACAGCCATAATGCTGAAAGTATTGTAATGTTAAATAACACACACATTAGGCTTCATTTACACCTTCCTGTTTTGGGAATGTGGCAAAAATTTAAAATGTGCACAGGGGCTTGTGGTGCCATTATTTCTTAGTGTCACTCCAAATGCGAGTAGCAGTAACACGTGTTGTTGTGCGAAAAATATGTCAAAACGCGCATCCAAAAAATACACTTGGCTCACTGCCAAAAAGAGGTACAGGCAGGGGCGGACTGACCATTTGGAAACTCAGGCACTGCCCAAGGGCCCGGGGTCAGTAGGCGGCCCCATGAGATGCCCCTGGTACCTTTTTCATAGGCTTTTTTGAGTTTGGGCAAGCACACAGGGGCCCCATGATCCCCTATTGCCCGGGGGCCCCATGAGTTGTCAGTCCGCCCCTGGGTACAGGAGCTGCTTTGGCATGTTTTATGCATAGGGAAGCCCATTCAAGTGAATGGGCTGTCCTATGCTTTTGCGCTACAAAATGCACCAAAAATGTGGGCAAAAACACATTTTTAGCAAATTTGGCATATTGCTACTTATTCACAGGTACTTGTAATAATAAGTGCAAACCAGATTTGTCATGAAGGACCCCTGGAAGTAAAAACCACTAAGCTATTTTGCTTTAATGAGGCTGACTGCAGAAAATTACAAGCATGACACCAGCAGTTTCTATTGCTGAATACACATTTCTTCATCAATAAAAAGACCTCAGACAGCTGTACCATATGAAGGAATGTGAAGACATGCTGTAATCGCAGCATGTTACAGGTTGTGCAGAAAGTACATTATTCCATTGCACTGTAGTGTGGTCTTTGCCTATTCATTTGGGAATTGACAGTGGATTCTCATGCCCTTTAACTTCCTCAGTTTAATTCAGACTGTCACATTCTTGGAATATATTCAACAAAAGGATCCTTTATATCACAGATCTCAATGTAGAGCAGGACAGACAACTGCATTTTAGCTTAGGTTGGATATAATTCCCTGTTGTTTTTTTATTTTTTGTGGTTACAGATTCCCACAGCATCTAACCATTTGTCAGCATGGGTCATCTCAACTATTTAACATGTACAATTCTGCTCCTCTTGAAAATAAATGTCCTTGAAGGAATAACAGGGGAGCTGGGAGCAATTAATTGCACAGCTGCAATGTACTCAGCATTGAAGACATATTTCAAAATGTGGTTTTCAGAAGGAAAACAGCATTATCTAAACTAAGCCCAGATATGGAAATCCATTAGCAATGTTATTGAGGGAGAATGCCACACACAACAATTGTTAGTAATTTGGCTAGAGCATGTCTAGTGCACCTGGTGTAAAGTACCTAATAGTGAAGACATTTTCTGTGAGGATTGGCTGATGTGAAGTTCCTCTGCCTAAATCCCCCCCTCACGGCTTTGAATGGCCCTATGAATTTACACGGGCAATCACCATGTGAAGAGATTAGCAAAATCAGGAGAAAAACATTACTCCAAAAAATCTTGGCACTTTTCTCCAGACGCAGACCACTGTTTCCCCAGGCACCAGGGAAAGAAACACGATCCTGCCTGAAGCCCTGTGCCCAGTGGACCCCGATGTGTTTGTGCAAGCTGCTATGATGACGCCTTTGAAACAAATATCATTTTAGATTCAGCACTGGTCTTCAGATAAGCATATTACAAGAAAGGACACAAGTCTCACACAAGTCAGGCTATTGGTTAGACATGTGCATGCTGGAATTTTTCATCTCATTTCGGATGAAGTCAGTCATGGAAGCATTTCGTTTCATCATGTTAGTTATGTTGAAATGATTTGTTTTCGGAATTTATTTCATATCTTTGGAATTTGTTTCGTATATTTGTTGGTCTGGGTGGATTCGAAAAATGTAGCATTTCTCCCAGGAGATTACTATACTGTATATTTGATATATTATTGAATAGGATGGATTCGAATTGGAAGGATATGATCTTTTCAGATGCTAATCCAACCACCAAGAGAAATGGCATGAGCTGATTGGACAATATCAACTGGCATCTTGTGCATCCAAATTAATAGAACAAAATTCAGATCCATTAGTTATCCAAATCCAAATTATCAAATGAATTTGAAAATTTAATTAATTTCCCCATGGGCCCGAACACTATGATATCATGTGACATCATTCAGACCTTCACTTGCCGGCATGCAACTGAACAGCTAACCAGGCCTGAAACATATGCATCAACCTTAAAACATACACATGTACCAGCTAAAGATAAGAAAACTTTATACTCACCAGATATGTGCGTCCGCTCACTGATGGAGTATTTCAAAGAACCTTCAGTACCACTCAAGCAGGGCTTCAGACTTCATGAACCAGCATGAATCTTGTCCACAGCAGAGATGAATGCCTTCAGTTCTGGGTCCCTTGTAGAGTTTTGGACTTCTTAGCTTATAGGAGCTCCAAACAAAATTACATTAGGGTTTGGGTTCTGTGCGGAATTTGTTTCCACACTCCTGCTTGTAAATACTTGCTTTTCCTGACTCTCCAGGAAAACATTCAATAGGCCAAATAGTTCTTTGACAACCAGGCAGTAACAATCCACAAGAGTCTGAAATAAAAAATATGTTGCCTTCCAACAGAACTAAACAAATGCATTCGTTAATTTCGGTATAACTTTTTTCGGCTCTATTTACATTTTATTACTATGACCATTCGGAGATTCATATACAGTACATACGAATATCAGAAAATGACATTTTCGTCTGAAAAATTAATCGTAACAAAATGAAATGCATATGTCCACTATTGATATTATATCTTTAAAAGTGTAAACAGTTTTATTGATCTCTTATAAATACCATCATGATCACTTTATAAGGGAACTCCAGTCAAAACATGAAGGTTTTTAGTACTGTCTGTGTTCTCATGGGGAAGAATTCACCTTACCATCACTTTTGGTAATAACAAATGAAGCAAGAAGAACATAGCCAAGTTTTTATGAAATCCCTCCTTTGACAGCAGTCAACTAAACAAATGTTCTCATTAGGATACTACGTCTATAGTCCCACTTGAATGACAACTGTAAGAAATTCTAAACATTACGTTAGAAAAGTCTGTTTAAACATGGATCCCCTAAAAATACATACACCACATGTGTAGTGCTAAAGGTCATTTCATCTCTAATCTTTCACTGTTACCAAGTTCTAAGTGACATGCAGCTGAGCAGAACAACACTGCTGCTTGGCTACGTAATAGGTCCCACCTCTAGAATTACATGGATAGAAGTAATGAAGCAACTCACTTTCTTTTGTGTTTTGTGGTGTGTTGTGTTGCATTGGGCAGTCATTCAAAATAAATAGGCAGTCATCAGACATTACTGCATGTTATAATGTAATGCTTGATCCAGTGTGAATGAGCTCTAGCACAGGCTTATTTATTTATTAAATATCAGCTGTATATATATATACAGTCATGGCCGAAATTGTTGGCACCCTTGATATTTTTCCTGAAAATCAAGTATTTCACACAAAAAAGGTATTGCATTAACACATGTTTTGCTATACACATGTTTATTCCCTTTGTATGTATTGGAACAAATATAAAACAGAGGCAGAAAAGCAAATATGACATAATGTCACACAAAACCCCAAAAATGGGCTGGACAAAAGTATTGGCACCCTTAACTTAATATTTGGTTGCACACCCTTTGGAAAACATAACTGAAATCAGTCGCTTCCTATAACCATCAATAAGCTTCTGACACCTCTCACCCGGAATTTTGGACCACTCTTCCTTTGCAAACAGCTCCAGGTCTCTCTTATTGGAAGGACACCTTTTCCCAACAGCAATTTTAAGATCTCTCCACAGGTGTTCAATGGGATTTAGATCTGGGCTCATTGCTGGCCACTTCAGAACTCTCCAGCGCTTCTTTGCCATCCATTTCTGAGTGCTTTTTGACGTATGTTTGGGGTCATTGTCCTGCTGGAAGACCCAGGATCTTGGACGCAAACCCAGCTTTCTGACACTGGGCCCTACAGTGCGACCCAAAATCCTTTGGTAATCCTCAGATTTCATGATGCCTTGCACACAGTCAAGGCACCCAGTGCCAGAGGCAGCAAAACAACCCCAAAACATCATTGAACCTCCACCATATTTTACCGTAGGTACTGTGTTTTGTTCTTTGTAGGCCTCATTCCGTTTTCGGTAAACAGTAGAATGATGTGCTTTACCGAAAAGCTCTATCTTGGTCTCATCTGTCCACAAGACGTTTTCCCAGAAGGCTTTTGGCTTACTCAAGTACATTTTGGCAAACTGTAGTCTTGCTTTTTTATGTCTCTGTGTCAGCAGTGGGGTCCTCCTGGGTCTCCTGCCATAGCGTTTCATTTCATTTAAATGTCGACGGATAGTTCGCGCTGACACTGATGCTCCCTGAGCCTGCAGGACAGCTTGAATGTCTTTGGAACATGTTTGGGGCTGCTTATCCACCATCCGGACTATTCTGCGTTGCAATCTTTCATCAATTTTCCTCATCCGTCCACGACCAGGGAGATTAGCTACAGTGCCATGGGTTGCAAACTTCTTGATAATGTTGCGCACTGTGGACAAAGGCAAATCTAGTTCTCTGGAGATGGACTTGTAACCTTGAGATTGTTGATATTTTGCCACAATTTTGGTTCTCAGGTCCTCAGACAGTTCTCGTCTCCTCTTTCTGTTGTCCATGCTTAGTGTGGCACAGACAGACACACAATGCAAAGGTTAAGTGAACGTCTCTCCTTTTTATCTGCTTTCAGGTGTGATTTCTATATTGCCCACACCTGTTACTTGCCCCAGGTGAGTTTACAGGAGCATCACATGCTTGTAACATTCTTATTTATCCGCAGTTGTGAAAGGGTGCCAATACTTTTGTCCAGCCCATTTTTGGAGGTTTGTGTGACATTATGTCGAATTTGCTTTCTTTCCTCCCTTTTTTTGTTTTGTCCCAATACACACAAAGGGAATAAACATGTGTATAGCAAAACATGTGTTAATGCAATACGTTTCGTGAGAAATACATGATTTCCTGGAGAAATATCAAGGGTGCCAACAATTTCGGCCATGACTGTATATATATATATATCAGAATTTAATATCATTGCTCAAATATAATTATACCTGCACTAACTACATGACATTCCCCATTGTCCTAATGCAGCTGCTGGAAAATTAAACACCCCCACAGTGTCCTATAATCTAATACTGTATGTAAATGTGTACTCTAACCCTCAGTCATAAATGCTTTCACCCAACGCACAATGTACATATCATACTTTTGACGTGAATATTGATATCAAATAACATCTCAGTTAACAGGAACAATTTAAGAATAAATAGGTGAAGTCCATAAAGTAAATAAATGAAAAAGTCTATTCAAATGTATCTGTTCAAGTCACCGCAATTGTTCCCCTGTGATCTCTGTGAACTGATTATATAGATGGAAGCTCACCAGAAGAACACTTTCATCAACTGGGTATTTTAAAGTAGGCAAATGATCACGTCTAGTTCGGCATCAACGGATTCACACTCAAAAATGGGACTCAATCTGTCTCTGGGATTATCCTCTTTCTTCCAATCCAACACTCACACAGTACAATGCACCTTTTGCTCGGGGTTAATATAAAGTAAAACGAATGATATAGTGTAGTATGTTGGTATATGCTCAGAAATACATAAAATATTACACACAAGGATAGTAAGGCATCAATCCAATCTATGAAAATGTACCCAGCTTACTAAACATATTACCCCTTCACCAAGAAATGGGTGGAAATATCTTTCTCCACACAGAAAGGAAAAGGTGTTGTGCCTCTTTAAGATCAATGACCACCAGTGAACTCTTATACAAAGGAGGCTCACCAAGTTTACCGCCTTCCTCAACAAGGTGAGTCAGAAACCACTTTGTCGTTATTTTACCAATTGGTAACCTTTCCCTCATAGAAAAACTTGAGATCCAGCAAAAACTTTTTGGTTTTTCATCTATTCCTTTTATGAGCGTAAAAAAAAAGAACTACTTCCATGGTGTAAAGCCATTAAAATCAAAAGAACATTTTTTTAAATATTACTCACATAATAAAACACATACAGTCCAATTAGCACTTCCAGGTACCCTGCTTGTCACTTCCAGTTGATGCATTTCAGCATTACAGCTTCCTCAGGATGTGTTTCTGTCTCACCTCAAGGAAGGGAGTCAACTTGGTCTAGTGAGCCTCCTTTGTGTAAGAGTTCACTGTTGGTCATTGGGTAGTAACAGGTTTACTTTAAATGCAAACTACAAGTAGTTTCAACATCTAATTGTTTTTTACCCTAATGCATTCCCTGCATTAAAGTAAAAAAAATCCCACTAGTTGTTGTGCTCCCCCCCCCCCACTACCATCCCTAAGCACTTACCTGAGTCCTCCACCGATCCAGTGCTGTCCCATCTGCAGCAGTGGTGCTTTCTCTTCCTGCTCTCACAGGACACACTGAGAGCAGTGAGAGTCATAGGCTCCTGTTGCTGTCAGTTAAATCCTATGAAGATTGAGTGGGAGAGGGACTCTCTGTGTGTCTATGGATGTACACAGGAGTGCACCCACACGGGTGCCCCCTCCGCACCACTCTTACTGAGGGAGAGGAGGAGAAAAGAGCAAGACAGCACCTGAGGAGAACTCCAGTAGAAGAAGTAGGATATCGCTCTGTGCATTATCGTTACACTGAGCAGGTAAGTATAACATCTTTTTTTAGTTAAATTTTTTTTAAATATCCTTTAGAATCACTTTCAGACCAGACATTTCTTTTCCTACATTTTCCATATTCAGTTGAAAAGTTTTAAAACCCCTGTGAGATGTTTAAATGCCATCAGTGTCCCTGTTGAGATTTTCCCTCACTTCCTGTTTTTTTGTGAAAAGTGCACCCCCAGATTATTGAGCTCCCCAGGTGCACTGAAGATGATTTGTTTATTATCAAAATTGCATGCAGGCACCATGTAATTAAGAAGGACTGCTAGTTTTCATTTTCCCACTTGACAGGTTCACTTTTTCCTTATTCTACCATATTCTGTATAAGAAGAGTGGTTAGAAAAAAAATGTTTATCTGCAGGATTCGGCTAATTCGGGAATGTGCTAGAAATTCAAACGCAGCTGCAGCTAAGTTACAACACAGCAGTGTGTATGTTCAGCCAAAACCTTTTTTGGGGGGGTTTGGATAGGATAGGGTTGGGAAGGTTTACAACTTCTGTTGTATTTATTTTAGTAGAATGGTTAAAGGGCAGAGCCCCTGTCAGGTTTATATTGCCATCTGTGTCACTCTTGCAGATTCCCCTCACATCCTGCCTGGTGAATCCATTGGTTATGTGCCAAAAAGTGAGAAATCCCTTAACAAAGCACTAATAGAAGTAACATAAATGTATTGACCTAACGTTTGGATTGATTTTCTCTGTTGCTAATAGTTAACCTAGTTAGTCATTATAGTACTTGGATTCTCACATCAAGTTTCCTGTAGTTAAACCAGAACTCAAGGCCTTATTGATGTAATAAAAAACTTCTTAAGAATAAAAGGGCCCATTCACACCATTGCATTGTCGTAATGCACATTAGTTTGGTGAGTTGTGTTCTATTAATTCTGAATGGCTCCCCACATCTGTGTTGCAACACTCTGCAATGTGTGGTAATGATTACCAAGCATTATGGTTCATTGCACTGAAAAAATACTTTAGGTACATTTTCTGTCCACGGTGGTGCATTGGCAGCCCATTTAAAACGCATAAGCTACCTTTAAGTGATTAATAAAGGCAAGTGGACCTTTGGACCTTTGGACCTTTTCTGTTAAAGTGGAAGTCCAGTAATATACTAACTATACCTAAACCGGCTCCCACCCCCATTCTAAGCCATATTAATATTTATTAATTCATTTATTTATTTATTACAGGTTTTTATAATGCTCCATCAATGTATGCAGTAATTTACATATATATTGTATATACAGTCAGGTCCATAAATATTGGGACATCGACACAATTCTAACATTTTTGGCTCTATACACCACCACAATGGATTTGAAATGAAACGAACAAGATGTGCTTTAACTGCAGACTGTCAGCTTTAATTTGATGGTATTTA
The DNA here is from genome assembly GCF_062004578.1 of Staurois parvus. Taxonomy (NCBI): domain Eukaryota; kingdom Metazoa; phylum Chordata; class Amphibia; order Anura; family Ranidae; genus Staurois; species Staurois parvus. The sequence goes on along the minus strand of NW_028318430.1, from coordinate 13,380,052 downwards.
CATCCAAATCAGGTGAACGGTGAAGGAATTACAACAGTTTGCATATGTGCCTCCCACTTGTTAAGGGACCAAAAATAATGGGACAATTGGCTTCTCAGCTGTTCCATGGCCAGGTGTGTGTTATTGCCTCATTATCCCAATTACAATGAGCAGATAAAAGGCCCAGAGTTCATTTCAAGTGTGCTATTTGCATTTGGAATCTGTTGCTGTCAACTCTCAAGATGAGATCCAAAGAGCTGTCACTATCAGTGACGCAAGCCATCATTAGGCTGAAAAAACAAAACAAACCCATCAGAGAGATAGCAAAAACATTAGGCGTGGCCAAAACAACTGTTTGGAACATTCTTAAAAAGAAGGAACGCACCAGTGAGCTCAGCAACACCAAAAGACCCGGAAGACCACGGAAAACAACTGTGGTGGATGACCGAAGAATTCTTTCCCTGGTGAAGAAAACACCCTTCACAACAGTTGGCCAGATCAAGAACACTCTCCAGAAGGTAGGTGTATGTGTGTCAAAGTCAACAATCAAGAGAAGACTTCACCAGAGTGAATACAGAGGGTTCACCACAAGATGTAAACCATTGGTGAGCCTCAAAAACAGGAAGGCCAGATTAGAGTTTGCCAAACGACATCTAAAAAAGCCTTCACAGTTCTGGAACAACATCCTATGGACAGATGAGACCAAGATCAACTTGTACCAGAGTGATGGGAAGAGAAGAGTATGGAGAAGAAAAGGAACTGCTCATGATCCTAAGCATACCACCTCATCAGTGAAGCATGGTGGTAGTAGTGTCATGGCGTGGGCATGTATGGCTGCCAATGGAACTGGTTCTCTTGTATTTATTGATGATGTGACTGCTGACAAAAGCAGCAGGATGAATTCTGAAGTGTTTCGGGCAATATTATCTGCTCATATTCAGCCAAATGCTTCACAACTCATTGGACGCCGTTTCACAGTGCAGATGGACAATGACCCAAAGCATACTGCAAAAGCAACCAAAGAGTTTTTTTAAGGGAAAGAAGTGGAATGTTATGCAATGGCCAAGTCAATCACCTGACCTGAATCCGATTGAGCATGCATTTCACTTGCTGAAGACAAAACTGAAGGGAAAAAGCCCCAAGAACAAGCATGAACTGAAGACAGTTGCTGTAGAGGCCTGGCAGAGCATCACCAGGGATCAAACCCAGCGTCTGGTGATGTCTATGCGTTCCAGACTTCAGGCTGTAATTGACTGCAAAGGATTTGCAACCAAGTATTAAAAAGTGAAAGTTTGATTTATGATTATTATTCTGTCCCATTACTTTTGGTCCCTTAACAAGTGGGAGTCACATATGCAAACTGTTGTAATTCCTACACCGTTCACCTGATTTGGATGTAAATACCCTCAAATTAAAGCTGACAGTCTGCAGTTAAAGTACATCTTGTTTGTTTCATTTCAAATCCATTGTGGTGGTGTATAGAGCCAAAAATGTTAGAATTGTGTCGATGTCCCAATATTTATGGACCTGACTGTATTCTAACTAGCCTGTAGAGGAACATTGTCTATACTTACCTTTTATGAAGGTATTCTAGTCCGGTCAAATGGTCGGCTCCCAGTGCTGGCTTCAGTGTAGAGGAGAAACAGCTGACAAAAAATGTTGTATAGTAAGCCTATGGGTGACATCTTTGCCCAGGCTCTGCAGTCATCGTTGGGGATTTCCCCTCTTAACTGGAGCCGGCAGCTGGGTAGATCATGTGACCAGACTGGAGCGCTCTCAGAATATGTAAGTATACAGAATGTTTCTTTACAGGGTATTTAGAATAGGGCTTAGAATGGGGTAGGAGTAGGTTTAAGTATAGCTAATATTTGACTGAACCTTTACTTTACCTATAGAGCCAAACCCTTTATTGTTTGCAATAACTGAATCACTTGATTGTTATAGGTTGTTATATTATTTCATATAGTGTAGGAGTGGCAGGAATACTACCCAGGTCTTCCCCACAAGCTTTACCCTGCAGACAGGTACATAGGCTCATTCACACATTTCTTCACTTACCTGTCTAGGGCTGTTGTTTTTGTTGTTTTTTACTTTTGGTGAACTTGGATAGGTTTGAGGGAATTAGATGGGCTACTACAAAGACAAGAACTATGTACATTTGAGGACTTAGGTATTCTTCAGGGCAAGCTATAATAAAGTCTGTGCTTGTAGCAAACAGTAGACTTCAGGTTTAAGGTGCTAGTAGTAGTGGTAGTAGTTAACTATAAATCTCTTTCTTAGAGACACAAGAGAAGAGTCCCTTTAAGTAGAAGATTAGATGCACAAAGATCTTCAGGACACCAGCCAGTGTCCCCTTTAACTAACCCACAGCTGACTCTTTAGCACCAGAGAGGTGGAAAAAGCACAAAGGTCCCCAAGATATCTTAGAAGCATCTGGACTCAAACATAGCCCAAAGACAGCTGGCTGCCTCCATCCAATTTCCAAGCAACACCTTAATCTGGTTATACCAGACCAGATATTCAGCAGGCAGCCCCCCTCAGTCAGCTCTCTTTAGTTCCAGGGTCTCAGCATCTAGGCCCTCAGGTAGCCCACCTGAGGTCTCACGACAGTAGACATAACAGCATTGCCTGGAAGGGCAGAGTGCCCCATCCAGGCTGGACCAATCCTATCCAGTAAAAGACCCTGAACTCAATGAGCTCACCGAATATATACAGTCTCCCAGCATTCTATCAGAGCCTGCCTCTCTGGGATAGGCCAGGGCTGTATCAATATTCATGCTGTCATCTGCATAGCTCCACACCCATCATCCAGAAACTTATCAAGCTCTCTGGATGCAGAGGGAGCTATCAGACAGCTGAACACACTGAGCAGACCTGAGTAGCAGAATGCAGCTTCACTGAATACAGTGAACAAACTATGCTTTTACCTAGAAGACAATCACAGCCACACTGACTAGAGTGTGGCAACGAAATGTATCTATCAAACACATACTAAATCTATCTAAACCTAGCACCTATCTAGGAGGATGCTACTATATTGTGACATGGGCATGCAAATGGTATGCATAATCTATATTATGACACCATTCAGGAAACAGCAAATGCTCCTGTATTCCAGTACTAATTGAGATTTAGTTTAAAAGAGTATAATTAAGGACATTATTACCAGAGGTCGCTCATACCAAATCAAAGAGTGATTTAAAAAGAAGATAAACACAAACCCCCTCCCACTGATACCTTTCCCCTGTTAACCCAGCTCTCCATTGCACCACCAGAGCCCTCCGTAAATGCCAAATACTTACAAATATGGTGGGAGCATGTTATCCTATTCCAAGACACAGTTCTTAGACCTTGGCAGCCAATCACCAGGCTTATCTGAGGAAGGAGAGCTCTAACAATCTGACCTGAAGTTTGAACAGGATTGGGACTCCGAGCTTTTGGAGCATCTAGTGAGTGAGGAAGAAGATGAGTTTCAAGGCGTTAAAGGTTGTTCCTTCAAGAAAACCTGTCACTTTGTCCTGAATGGGCAAAGTGACAGTGTCTCCTTATAGTACAATGCTCAGAACCCTTCCTACTAGAGAATTGCCAACACATAAATACAAGAGTAACACATGCTTATTTGTTTTGGAAGGTGCATTCTCTGGAGCTATCTTTCTTATCCATATACCACTAACTAGTAAGCTACTGCTTAGAACAAGCATGTGTATATTTGGAGCATCAACACATGATATACTGTACGTACGTATATATGCTCTAGGTGAGTATTTCACCCAGTAGTGAAGAAAAGAATAAGATGACAGCCACAAAACATACACTATCAAAAACAAGTTTCTTTTCTGGCAGGTCCCTATAAAGGGTTCAGGTTTTTGCTTCTATTCAACACATCTAAATGAAAATCACTTGTGACCCTAAGAAAAAAATCCAGCTTTTGTCTCCAGTGTTTGCTCTCTCCTATCTTCTCTGTTTGATGTCTGTATGTGGTATATTATTGTACAGAACCTCCTGAAACATGCAACTGGCTTCAGTAAAAATAAAGCATTATTTGACATACTTTTCATTGACATTTTTTATGTGAGGTCAAACATCAAGTGTTATAAGAAAGAAAAACCTGATGTCATTGTCTAGAAGTAGGCTTCATTTCTAGAAATAAATCTATGTAAGCATATTATGCCATTTATAGTAGTACAGTAGTAGAGAGCACTATATATGGAAATACATTACTAATGTCTTGGTATCTGTGGCATCTGAACAGACAGCAGGCACAAGCTAAAACTTAAAGGTTAACCTTGAAAAATCAGTTTGATTTAATTAAACCATAAGTAACATGATGGAATTTCTCAGCGTTTTAACATTTCACATGAATTGCAGATTGCTCTCTATGCTGGCTTTATATAATTTAATACTGCATTCTTATATATATTATGTCTTTAAGGGAATCATGTAGGCAATTTTACACCTGAAGCTCTAAAGCTATATAATATTTGGATCTTCCTGGAAAACTTTGGCTGAATTCATACTGACATGCAGTAAAATAAAGTGAAAATGGATGTACATTTCCATCTATTGACACGTTTTAGCACGCGTTAAAATATTATGCATTTTGCAGGTTTTCCCGTAACATCACATCCTGTTCCTGTTTGTGGGTTAGAGAAGAATTGAGAAAACACTGTTTCATTTTTTTGGAAAGTTTTGGAGATTTTTTTGGTAAATAGGATGTCTAGCACAGCAGCCCTAATCACTGTGACTGCTCTAGCTATATTGAGGAGGAGGAGGAGGTGTATGAGGAGATTGGAGAAAGCCAAAAGACTCTATTGGCTACATCCATTGCTCTCAGAACGTGAAAGAAAAGGGCAGTTTTGGACCTTATACCAGGTTTTATAAAGTGTCTGAACATAACTTAAAAAGTCAACAGCATCAACAAATTCTGACATGCTGACTAGAAAGCACCTGCTCTGCATACACTCCTCTTCTCTTCACTTTCCAATTCCCCAAAGATGACCTCTGATATGAGTGCTTGTAAAGGGAGCAAATTAATGACAATGCAAAGTTTTTTTTTCTTTACTTGCATTGTTGTGTATGTAGCAATCATGCACACAGAGATGGACGCGGTCCTCCATCTTGTTAAGGGTCTTCCATCTTCTATCATGTCCTACTCCCAAATCAGCTTTCCTCATCCCCCCTCCCTCTCTGTTGAGTGACATGTGGTCTGGATGAGGTAGAGGTCACAGGCCTCAAGCTCAGCGGGAAAGCTCCAGGGCTATAAACCTCAATTAGCTGGTCCCCAGATGTCTGTCAGACTCTTGCTAGAGAGGGCTCATCAGGCCATAAACCAAGTCCTCACTGAACTTCGGTTTTAGATTGGCTAGTCTTTCGGTCACGAGTTTGGTGAGAAGGACTGGGGTCTGACGCCACGATCGTCAAGGCGTACATGTTGTATTTTAATGCAACGCAGGTCAATGTAGCATTGTAGTGTGAAAATAACATATAAGAAACAATTGTTTTCTATGTGTCTATACGTTCACCTGCATTTTACAGGTGCACTGAAATGCAGATCAATACACTAGTGTAAATTAACCCTTGAAAGTAAAAAAACATTCTGTGTGCTACTCCCCCCACCGCCCCCAAATACTCACCTGAGCCCCCTCTCAAGCTAGCGATGTGTATGGGAGCCTCGGCTGTCCCAGGTTTCTCTCTCCTCATTGGCTGAAACACAGCAGCAGGAGCCACTGGCTCCCTCTGCTGTCAATCACAGCCAGTGAGGAGAGAGCAGGGGGTGGGCCCGAGCTGCAGATCTATGTGTCTTATTGACACTTAGAGAGGGACTCAGGAGCAAGCACACACCAGTGCCCCCATAGCAAGCAGCTTGCTATGGGGGCACTGGTCACGGGGAGGAGCCAGGAGCACAAGTAGGGGACTCCAGAAGAGGAGAATTGGGACTGCTGTGTGCAAAACCATTGCACAGAGCAGGTAAGTGTAACATGCTTGTTATTAGAAAAAAAAAAATACCCTGTAATATCACTTTAAAGCAGCTATTACCTGCACTGTTTAAAGGTCTTTATAAAGGGGAACCTGGAACTATGATTGCTGTGCTGTTTTCATGCTCCACGGCTGTCATCCTCATTGTTCTTAACAAATTAATGAGTACCTGCTAAGACAATTGTGTGTATATCAACACCAGTCTCTGACTGCTTTCTGCAGCATGTCTCCAGTCTTTAACCAAACCTGTATTATGTTCACCTTCTCTGACCATTTCCTCTAATATGTCTGCAGTCACTGACAGTCCCTTACATGTGGCCCTTTGGTGTCAGGGTCTACAACTAGAACCCAATATACTTTGAAAGGATTCAACCACTGTTCCAAATTAAGAAAATTCTAAAGAAAGAAATCCTCACATAGCTGTCACCGAACCCAATGTCTCCATTGGAAAATTTCCACCTGTCCCCTTTCTAGTGACAACTGTAACTTTACGAATTTCCCATCACTGTCAGACCTCATGACAGTGGACAGACAGTAAAAAAGTTTAATCTCCCCAGTGAGCACAATTAATTTGTTATGTTACGTATGTTTCAGTTGGTTCACAATAGTGTCAGTTTAGTTTGGCTTATTTTTTCTTGTTGAAAACCATAAATTAAAATGAAATGTAACATTCACATTGCTTTCATTTTAAAAATAATGTAATATTTCACATGCAGTGTCACGAATAATTTTTTTACAATGAAAATAAATTATTCTAACGGGACTAAAAATCTGCTGCACTGCCTAACTAGCCAAAAATAACAAAACCACTGTTCGAAAAATTCTCGATTTCACCATGTAGACTTTTATTGGATGGGATCCTAAACTTCTGTCCAACCTCAGCTTCTGGATTTAATTATTCATTGCAGTGTTGTTGGAAAGATCCAGTTTGTTTACTTCATAACACATGCGCCATTGGCTTTTTCTTTCCTTTTTTTCAGTCTTATTTTATTTTCTTCTGATAATATAAACATTGCTTTATTGTTTTTTTGTTCTGTACAGCATTAGTTCAGGTTTCTTGAAAAAAAGGACATTGTATGAAAGCAGGACACAGCTGGTATGCATGTTATATTAACAGCAAGACTATTTCCTAAGCTGCAAAGTTCAAAGGAAATAGCGCTATACATCACTAGGTTTCATCAGTGTGATATAGCAGAGATCAGGGGTCTCCAAACTTTTCAAAGAAAAGGCCAGTTTACTGTCCTTCAGTTTTTCGGAGGGCCAGATTGCGGCCAGTGGAGGTATAAAAAGTCCTAGGCCCAAAATCAGTGAGAATAAACATGGTCTCAGGGCTGGTAGTCAGTAGGAGGAGGAGTAGTGCCACATCATTGGTATTAGTAGGCAAAATAGTATTCCGCCATTGGTATCAGGGGAAGAAATAGTGCCCCACTGTTGGTGTCACTGCGAGACATAGATCCTCAGTGGGTAGAATAGTGCCCCAAGGGCCGAAAAGGCTAGCCATGGGCCACATATGGCTCTCGGGCCACAGTTTGGAGATCCCTGGCATAGATCACGTTGTATGTAGTAATTATTATTATCAAAATACAGGATTTATATGCACTCACCGGCCACTTACTAGGTACACCTGTTCAATTGCTTGGTAACACAAACTGCTAATCAGCCAATCACATGGCAAAAACTCAATGTATTTAGGCATCTAAATGTAGTGAAGACAACTTTCAGAAGTTCAAACCGAGCATCAGAATGGGGAACAAAGTGAATTTAAGTAATGAACGTGGCATGGTTGTTGGTGCCAGATGGGCTGGTCTGAGTATTTCAAAAACTGCTGATCTACTGGGATTTTCACGCACAAGGGTTTACAGAGAATGGTATGAAAAAGAGAAAATATCCAGTGAGCGGCAGTTTTGTGGAAGAAAATGCCTTGTTGATGTCAGAAGTCAGAGGAGAATGGGCAGTCTCGATTTCAGCTGCACCATTCAGATGGTAGGGTCAGAATTTGGCATAAACAACATGAACGTATGGATCCATCCTGCCTTGTATCAACAGTTCAGGCTGGTGATTGTGGTGTAATGGTGTGGGGGATATTTTCTTGTCACTAGCAAGTTGTACCTAATAAAGTGGCCGGTGAGTGTGGAGCCAGCAGTTTGCATAGTGCTTTACAAAATTACATAATCCATGATCTGGATTTGTAGTGGTAAGAGAGTAAGTGTGGCTTTTGGAAACTTTAGAAAATGTTCAGAACGAGGCTGAGGCACAAACAATAAAGTTGTACAGTGTACAGTTTCTTCTAATGTGCAATATAAAAGTCCTTAAAGGGTAACTGCACAAATCAGTAGAATGGGAAAAGGTAAGTGCTCAACCAATTCAAATTGGTTGTTTGTCATTTATTTACCACTGTCAGAATCCTTTAGTCTGTAATCTCATATTTCTAGGTTTGAAGTTTAAAAAAGTCAGTGCAGAAATCTTTGACACCCATCAAAATGAACAAATAGCCATTGGAATCCAAAAGTACTACAGTGGATCACCAGAGAGTGAAACATAACATTTCACTTGTCTCCCAATTTCTTGCTTCGTGCTATTGTCCTGTAATTGTACACTTTTGTAAATTCTGAGTTCTCCTGTCACATGGGCAGAAAGGTAATACCTATAGGCTAAAAATGAATTGCAGCTTACCAAAAAAGACCATAATCATGTTTTCAGTTGGCCCTGAGAAAAAGTAGCTTTTCTAAGAAAAGCAGTTCAATAGACAAATCTCTGAACACTGAGACTATTAGCAGCTGACTACAAAAACACATTCACATGTAGCCAATTGTTTAAAAAAAACACATTCATGTGAACAGGTTTTGCGCAACAGTATTTTCCAATAGTCAAAATGATATCCTAAACCTTGCATAATGCAAAAAAAAGTCTCAAAGAAATACAAAAACATAATATTATGTGGGATTGTTTTTCCTTGTTAGACTACCAGATCAAATAATGGGTATGCCAGAAACAGACTTTCTACAGCTAAAATAAGTTGTTTAGCAGAAAAGAACATGGGATGGATGTAACATTTCTGAATTATCTGGTGTATTCATATGGACTTGTTTGCCATGAATAGTCTTTTGTGGGAAACGTTAATGAGGGAGTACATAGGAATTGTGTGTGGGAGTTGTTTCAGTTCAGTGGCTGCAATGTATGTTAACACTTTCATAGACGTAAAAGCACCCCATATATTGCTTTTTTAAATTTGATTATATTATTTTTTTAAATTGATTGCATTTTACACTTCTTGGTGCTCGTTTTAAAGGGTGGGCCAGATTGGATGTCTTGTAAATCCACTTTTTTTTTTCTTATCTTTTCAATACTTTACAAATTGTTGAAAAAGCATCTTGATTGCTAACATTTTATTCTCATGCACATTGCAGTGTTATGTCACTGAGGGAGGCATTAGAAGGTGTGAAAGGAAGTATGAGGTTTATAGACATTCAGTTTTATTTATTATGATAGCCCAGAGTGCAATGATTATGTGCAACTGTCAGTAACGTGTAGAAAAATCATGTTTCTGTACAGATTTACAGAAGAATGGTTGTTATATAATTCTATATCTTACTGCACTTTCTAATTCATGTTTACTAACAGAATAAACATTTTGATGGCCATAGTCATTAGATAGTGGTTAGATGCGTGGGCATGGTGTAACCAGTAATAGATATTTTATCCACCAATTGTTTTTTAAACAATTTAGCTTGGAGCACCTAACTATGCACGTTCATGTTGGTAGAAAAAGAACGGTAGAAATAAAATTCCAGTCTCATAGGAGAATCAGTGGAGTTTTCCAACATCACTTTTTTATCCTGAAATATGCTGATACTCATATGGGTCAAAATTCTTTATTTTTGGCAATAGTCATTTTATGTCCACAGTACCTGAACACTGAAAGCTCCCATTGTAATGTACAGCGCTGAGCAAACTGTTGGCACTATATAAATACTGTATAATAATAATAATAATAATATACATTTTAAATTGCTCCCTAATTCCCTAAAGCAATGCGAGCAATGAGAGTCCAATGAACATGCATCTAAGCACACCACAATGCACAGCAACATACTACTAAGCATTGTGATGGGCTGCTTCAAGAAAAAAAATCAGTTTTTGGATCTGTTGTAGTACGCATTATAGAGGTAATGAACTATGGAAGCTGTGCCCCAAAAAAAAGTCAGACAGAGGGCTAGTCACCAATATTGCCTGTGATCTTTCCTTATTATTGACTTAAGCTTTGTTCTGAGCTGTGTCTCTGTGTGGAGGCACCCATCTTGGTAGAGGCAAGGCTTTGCTTCCTTATGTTGGAGACTCCAGCTAGGAGAACGGTGAGCAACATAGTAATGACATCATCAAATCACACTCCATATCTCTTAAGACTGCTGTATTATTTAGGAGGAATTCTAGACAAGGTAGATTTTTTTAGGGTACCCCCTTAACACAATTAACATTCCTAAATGTTCTCCATGATATAAACCATAGCAAATCTTCACTTTTTGAGGTCTATTTTAATGCACTGTAATGGACTGCCTTGATGTAACTAGGCCCTAAGTGAAACAAAAAAAAGCATAAAATGTTAATATAGAAAAGTATAAAATATTTATTTCTTGACATGATTATTTTTATTTGTTACTTGATAAAACAGATGATGATTAGTAAAAACCCATCCATCTAAAAAAAAGTTAAACCTCAAAAAAAAGTTGAACAAAAAATTAAGATACTTACTGCACACCTCAGCTTCTGTTCCCCTCAATTTCGCCTGGTGACATCATTCAGCTTTCTGGCAGGAAAGTCGAGAATCTCAAATCTTGTGAGAATGCACTAATGCACTGTACAAAAGTATTCCCAGGTTCCCATCAGAAAGCGGAGTGACATCACCAGGTCCAAAAAAGGGCAACAGAATGTGTGTGCAGTAAAATTTTTAAAAATGGATCTACATTACTGTCAACTAGGGTCAAGGTTACCTTCACATTTCCTAGACTGTAATTTTAACACAATGAACCCGCTATATTACCACAACTGGTAACTTGAATAGAAAACGTTACACATGGGAAAGCCACACAGAATCAGGACATCCCAAAAAAAAAAAAGATATACGATTCAGCTGCTTCATGGTATCATAACTGAATGCTGCTGCACAGATGTGACTTCCAGCAATTATGTTCCATGGCAGGAAGAAGTTCCCATTAATAAGGGAATAACACCAGGGAGATCAATCTTCTTTTATTTTACTCTTGCCTGGTGGAATGCTTTGTGTATTTTATAAAAGATACCGGCTGTGAGTCAACAGAGTCTCCAGGAACTAGCTGCAATTGTTGGGCCTCCTGTGCACATCATACACATCTTCTCATTATATGGCGTATCATCAGCTCCCCCTTGTATGGTGCAAGCTCATAATCTCCCCCTGAACCTGGAAACATGTGGACTGGCAGAAAGCTGCCAGATGTCTGCAATGAAAGCATATACTTTTCATATTTTCTTAACCGGGGAAGTTTATGTTGAACGTGGGAAACTTCACTAATCGTTTTCATTCACATACCATGACACGGGAAAAATTCTGCTTGCACTATGTAGACCAGCTCCCAAAAGTTAATACTTGTTTCATTCTGAGTGCATTCCTGTCATAGCTATGTAAAACTACCTCATACAGGGTAAAAAACTAACATTTATTCCAGGCTCTGCCATCAGAGCAATATTTTATGCACTATTTTCCCTTTTTTTTCCCTATTTTTTGCGTTATTTTAACTGACAATTGCCCGGTCATACAATGCTGCACCCAAATGAAATTTACATACTTTTTTTCCCACAAATAGAGCTTTCTTTTGGTGGTATTTGATCACCTAATCTAACTATTGTTAGCTGTCAGTGTTAAATGGTTTATATCAACCCTGTAACTACCACTTTTGTTGGACAGCTAGGTCTGTTGAGAAAAAAACGGATTACTGACTGGATCAGATCAGAAGGCTACAAAAAAAAAACAAATGCAACCACCTCATCTAAGGATACATACGCTGCAATATAATACATTTTTTTTTGGGGGGGTTAATACCCTTTTAACTGAAGCAGAGAAAAATCAGGTGCCCTGTGTGCCAGACAAACCCGTGTGGCACAGCTGTGTAAATGTCAGGACTGGATGACCAAAAATACAAATTCTTTGGCAGGTAAAACAACTCTCATATATGTATCTCTGTAGTGAACTGTCTGCCTGGAAATCAGATTAACGTACTCCTTGCACTGTTGCTTGGATGGCAAAGAGTTTACTGTAATAAACCAGAGAAGCAACAAATGCTTCATAAAAGGCCTCTATTAATTTTCAGGTTTACAGAAAATAGACCTGTATGCAGTAAACATAATTCCATTTTACCATAACTATTTAATGACTTACAATATGGCCTACATTGGTTACATTTTTCATTAGAAATCAGTAAATTTTGAATATTGCAAATACAGTGTAGAAACCCGCTTAGACATATGCAGAGACCCTCTCATCTGACTCTCATCACAGGTATTCTGATTTATTAACATCTCACTGTTAAATCCAGAGAATCTCCTCGATTGTGAGCTCCAAGGAGCAGGGCCCTCCTATCCCTCTTGTATTGAACTGTATTGTTGCTGTATTGTCTCCCATTATATTGTAAAGCGCTCAGCAAACTGTTGGCGCTATATAAATCCTGTATAATATTAACATAATAATTAACATGAATTTTTCTATTGCATCAAAGAGACCTGCACTGCCAGAATGTTTCAGCATTCTTGCCTTTAACTCAGGTCTATGGGTTCATTTGTTGCTCCTGATACTGTTTGCTTGAAGTTTGCAGGGATTCTAACTCAAAACTGAAATGTAAAGTGGCTCAGGCAGCACCTATAAAAGTGGCATGTACATGTTTATTTTTTCCGCTGCCTACATTGCTGAACTCCATTCTGTTCCAGAGAAGTGGTCCACCAAAATTCACTGGGAGACTAACTCTTCCAGTAGTGTTGATTTCTGTAGTCTATATGCCCCCAGCATACAACACTAGAGTGAACACTAGAGTTCTCAGTGCCCCCAGCAGTGTTCAGTTTAGATCTCAGTGCCCCCAGTAGTGAACAGTAAAGTTTTTCAGTGCACCCAGTGGTGACTCACTGTAACTGTGCATCCAGTCATGTTCCGACCACAGTGTATAGACTACCATGGACACCACCTTGTCTTGTCTCTTCTGTTCTCCTCCGGAAATATGATAAGTCTGAGAAGTGCGCAGTAGCCAGGGCATGCGGACAGACTGTTCAATCCAACCAATGAATGGAGTCTCTGAGGCGCTCAGGCACTCTTATTGAGCTGCTGAAAAGTTTGTCAGTCGGACCTTGAACCTCCTGTTCGAGCCAGCCTTCAGTTGAAAACCACAATGGCAGTGGGTGATGTGCTTCAGCCAGTCCTACTTGGGCTGGGCTTCAGTACCCCATTATGGGGATGGCTCTGCTGATTCCACTGATCCTGGGGGGAGGGTGAGACTAAAATCTGGCAGGTGTCCACCCCAGCAGACCCTGAGGCATTGGGTCCTCCTTTTGACCTCAGCATCACTACTGTCTCCTGTAATGACATGGAAGTGAGCAGGAGGAAGAGATCCACACTCCCAGAGTTTTGGTCTCCCAGCCAGGGGCGGACTGACAACTCATGGGGCCCCCGGGCAATAGGGGATCATGGTGCCCCTGTGTCCTTGCCCAAATTCAAAGAAGCGTATGAAAAAGGTACCAGGGGCATCTCATGGGGCCCCCTACTGACCCGGGGCCATCGGGCAGTGCCCTTGTTTCCAAATGGTCAGTCCGCCCCTGCTCCCAGCACACGTTATAGGATCATTCTGGAGTGGAGCAGCAATTAGCAATACAGATAGCAGGTAAGGTAAGTATGTACACTGTTCTTTTATTAGTTTTTCTTGCCTGAGTAACTTTATGATAGCGATAGGATTCATCCATCCTAAAATTATGGAAATAAAGTCTGATTCCCAATTATAGTTCCCCTACATTCATTTATAAACAACACAACACAACCTTGAGAACTTTACAGCATCACCATGTGTAATCATAATATATAAAATAATAAATCATATTATATTTGAGCAGACCACCAGCCATCAAAGTGATGAAGGGCTATTAAATCTGGTGTAAGTATTTTAGGAATTTTGTGTGGGCTGTTTGACATTTCTGGGTATCACACTGTGCAGATGTTGTTAGTTTATGAATGGAGGTCAACGTGTTTATTGGAGGAATGCTATGAAATACAAAGAGCCATGTCAAGTGCTGCAAGATCAATGCACTGATATCCTTCATTGGTAATAACGTGAACAAGCAAAAGAGTAAATGATAAAAAAATATTCAGATGGAAATGTGATTTTGCTTAACAAAGTCATGACTTCCAGACACTCTTTTTTGACTGTAAACAAATGTGTTTTTCAAATTATCAAAATATTGTTTGATGGCCCTACTTCTTGACATGACATACCATCCTTACTTATGGCAAAATATATTGCTGACTGTGTAGATGGAGAAATTCCTTTCTCCTTTTCTTTCTGTGAGAAAGTTCAGTCTCTGTAATGAATTTTCAGTTGCATCTGTGATTTATATGGAAATGGAAAGTTAAATCAATGCCAGAACACATGGGAGAAGTGGTATAACAGTCAATAAAGAGAAGAAAAGAAAAAACGTACAGTACATTGAGCATAAACTCTAAAAGAATTATATAAGTTTCCTAAACACAAACATCTTGTATCAAGATATAAGTCCATTTGTTTGGCTTGTAGGATTTGCTGCAAGATATTACAATGATAAAAGTCAAGCTACTCGTTGGGTTTGATTTACTAAAAAAGAGAATATTCTCTTAGTAAATTAGATGTAGCTTTGACCACTTAAATCATCCAATCATACGCAAGCATGATTTTGTATCCCAAGTGATCATAGTTCATTGTCTTTGTAAAATGGTCATTTTTATTACTTTTGGCTAGGTTTAGACATATGGCAGCCTTTTCCACTCCTCTGAAAAGCAGGAGATGGTGGATTGCATTTTATAGGGGTTTGACAGGCAGTGAGGAGGCAATATATCACCTCTTCCCCACCTGTTTTAATCTTGTAAATGCTGCACCTCCAAATGGTAATTTAACTAATTCATGAATGAGTTAATTGTGCCCTCTGAAAGCGACGGGTGGTATAATTTTTTACATGGGATGTCTACAACTTCCTTCAGCTTAATGGGGGTGATTGGGGAGTCTCAAAACGGAACTCAACCACCTGTTTTTACTGCTGCCCCAACTGCAAGTATAAATGAGCCCTTAGTGAATATATTCCTCTCTGAACTAAAGGATCATCAAGACACTGCTCCAGAAATCAAGACACAGTAATCTTCCCTTTTACCCTCAGCCTCACACAGTACCATAAATACCTGTTCTCCTAATGGTGCATCATCAGATCACATTCAGCCTCCTTGATCCCCTGTCTGTGATGATATCCCACTCTATGTCCCCCATGCATTGATCATCTCCTCTCTGCCATCTTTCCCTCTTTCACTCTCCCAGTATTTTATTGCTGTTACTATGTTTCCTCTTTCATTCCTTGGTGATCAGCACCTTCTTTGCCTCTTCTAATGTTCCATGGTCAGCTGCAATTGTTCTCTGTCACAAAAATCTTAAAACAAAATCCTACCAGGTCCTACATACATATACCTTTGTACAGGAGATGGAGTACTCCACAAAAATGCATAATATCCAAAAGTAATACAAAAAAAACATGTGCTCATACCTCTAACTAATAACAAAAAATATATACAAAATATCCACGCTTGAAACATATCTTTGGCAAAAATAACCAGAGATAGCTACCGGCAGACATCATTACAAATCTCATTGATTACTAAAAAAGAGAACTTCCATACAAAAATACATTAATATACACCCAATAAAAGGTTCTGAACATTATGTTCAAGGATTAGATGAATTAGATATATCTAGATATAGATATACTGTAGATATATATATATATATATATATATATACTATTTTATGCCCAAAGCTAATTCATATATTGATAAGAGGTCTCAAGAAAATAGGGACAGCAATAAAAAGAAGTGACCACAAAACAAGTAGCATGATTAATAAACATATTTCATGAGGTCCATCCTTCTTTATGTATATACTGTATGTGTTAAAAATGCTGGTGTTACATATCTGATGACATATTGTAGATGAGAAATATTGAGCATGAATCCTCATGAATATGGCCAGATGGATGTTTATACTGTATATCCCAGAGTTGCTTATAAATAAGGATCAAGGATTTGAAGTAGATAGATTTCCAAAATGCTTAACAGGAATGGACTCCCTAAAGGGCCAACTGAATTCCTTCAATCAATGGTGATGCAGCGCTGATATAATTAGCAATAAAGTGTATATTAACCGTGAGAGAAAAGTGAATTCGGTGTTATACAGCCCGCACAAACACGGCACACAGTAATTTCTTCTATAACATATAATTGCTATTTAGCAGATATAAATGCAGTCCACAGTATATATAGATGAATAAATGTGTTCTTAGAAGACACACATGCTTCTGTGCTGGTGCAAAGTGGTAGGTGACAATCCTTAAATGGCTAGCATGCCTGCTCACCTTCCCCCTGCGACCCACAGGGGCCAAAAAGCCTGTCAGGTCACACCTTGACCCTATGCGTTATCTCCAGGTGAAAGACACTCTCCACTCTCCAGTACTCTCTCCTTCACCATCTGCTATTCCCCCTGAATAGTTGTGACTTGGCGTTTTTTTAAAATAAACGTGATATACAGTGTTACACTATGGAGGATCTTTGTGTTTTTGTTCCATGACTATCACCATCTCATGAGCATTGTGAATACACGTGCAGCGGTACCTATTCAGGGGGAATAGCAGATGGTGAAGGAGAGAGTACTGGAGAGTGGAGAGTGTCTTTCACCTGGAGATACCGCATAGGGTCAAGGTGTGACCTGACAGGCTTTTTGGCCCCTGTGGGTCGCAGGGGGAAGGTGAGCAGGCATGCTAGCCATTTAAGGATTGTCACCTACCACTTTGCACCAGCACAGAAGCATGTGTGTCTTCTAAGAACACATTTATTCATCTATATATACTGTGGACTGCATTTATATCTGCTAAATAGCAATTATATGTTATAGAAGAAATTACTGTGTGCCGTGTTTGTGCGGGCTGTATAACACCGAATTCACTTTTCTCTCACGGTTAATATACACTTTATTGCTAATTATATCAGCGCTGCATCACCATTGATTGTTTGTATACCTATATGTCCATTTAAAAGGTGAGGATTGGATGTTGGCAGCTGTTTCCTTATATATTGTTAGGTTTAGCAGCGCAGGTGGACCTATTATTCACAACTGAATTCCTTGACATTCCTGCTGGAAGGAACCATTTTCGTGTGGTCTACAGAAGGAAAAAAAACTTCCATGAAGGTGTAAATTAACAGTTGGTTGCTATTTTCATTAACCTCCCTCGCACAGCTGGCCATCAATAAGCAGAAGCCGTCCACATATCCCAAAATTCAGTTGGTAATCACCAGGTGAAGATATACCAACCAAACGAAGAAAAGGGGGAGGGCCATCCCCAACAGAGCATTAGCAGCCAACTTGAATTCAAAACACTGAGATAATGTCCAATCAATGCATAAGAAAAATATACTTATCAGTCCTTAAAGTGCTAATAAACCCACAACAGTAAAATCAGTCTGTATATGCAGTAAAGCATGCTTGTTATACTTACTGTGGAACCTAAAGGGTTAATCCTCTGCATTGTGTAAACAGGCTGTTTGATCCTTTCTTCTCTGCCCCTCCTCTTGTGGAAATGACCACCTGATACATACTGATCCTGTAGCCACATGCACATGCTCAGTTTGGGGTATATTATTAGAGAGGTTTTCTTTTTTCTTGGGAGAGTGCATGTGATCAGCACAGGGCCAATCAGCACTGTCCAGACAGAGGGTCAGGACTTTCACATTTTCCTAGAGCAGAAAGAAAACTCCTCCTACAAGCTTTAACCAGTGCTCTGCTGAAGTCACAAGACTGCTCTAACTGCTGATGAGAAAGGGTATTTAGCAGTTTATATTTACTAAACGAATTGCATTTCCATATTCTGTGTACTGTGGGAGACCAGATAGAGTGAATGCAGGGTCCTGGGTTTAGTAACACTTTAAATGATATTGGGTTAGTTCGGACATGACAGATGGAAAGTTTGACCGGTTTCGCCAGATCCACCTGGTTGCATCAAGGCATGTGCCATTGTTCTTTCCCATTCACCACTGCCATTATTAGCTTCCATTCTGCCTCCTCTCTGCCACTCCAGTCTACAACAAGGTACCATTATGCTTTCTCTGACTTCCCTGAATGGAAATGAACTCATTCACAAATTATTATTATTATTATACAGTATTTATAAAGCGCCAATAGTTTGCTCAGCGCTGTACATTACAAAGGGGGACAGAACATGTGACAGAACAATACCAATACAATGCAAAACATGAGGGGATTGAGGGCCCTGCTCTTTCGAGCTTACAATCTGGGCACAAATGTTCTAGTATAAAATAAATGTCATTACAAAACAACAAAATATATTTAACTGTGCTATGTACATATACAAGTGATTCATTTCTTAGAATTAATCACGCGTATCTTTCAATTAAAATTTCTGATCTCTTTCTTTTATCCACATTGTAATGGTTTGTTTTACTGAAACATTCTTCTCATTGCTCAGAACATATTCTCACAAGCTGTTGTTAATTTTGGATTTATAAAGGCATTACATTAGCAGGCTCTGTTGCCTTGCTTATCATGGCCGAGGAAAACAGCATGAAATCTAATAATTAAAACCATAAAAAACAAGTTTTCCAAATAATTAATTGCATCGCTAGCTTAAATCTGTCTGCCACTAATAGCAAAAAAAAATGCACATTGCTCTCAAGATAAAAGAGATCCTGCACATAGGGGTATTTAAAATATCTCCAGTGAACATTGTTACTAAATTGTGTAAATGTAGATGTGTAAATTCTTACATTTCCTCTACAAAACAGAGCTATAGGTTATCAGCTTTAATAAACTGATTTTGCTTTATCTGCAGCACAGTTAGTTAAAGTGATATTAAAAGCAATTCTTTTTTTTGTTAATTACAAACATGTCATACTTGTTCTGTGCAGTAGTTTTGCACAGAGCAGCCCTGATCCTCCGCTTCTCGGGTCCCCCACTGGCACTCCTGGCCTTTCCCTCCTGCCTACTGCCCCCAGAGCAAGCAGCTTGCTATGGGGGCACCCAAGCAGGCTCGCTCCCCACAGAGCCACATCTTGGCCCCGCCCCCTCTCTCTCCTCATTGGTTCACTATCTTTGATTGACAGTAGCAAGAGCCACTGTCTCAGCCAATGAGGAGGGAGAGTCCCCAAAGTGCTGAGGCTCTTGTGCACATCACTGGATTGTGATGGGGCTTCAGTAAGTTTTGGGGGAATGGGGGGGGTGCTGCTGCACACAGAAAGTTTTTTACCTTCATGCATAGAATGCATGACCTTTTTACTTTTACCACCACTTTAGGACCACATGTTGCCTTGACCATATTGCAGCCATCCAATGTCATGCATTCTGCCATAGCTGGGTATGTGCCCATTCAAGAGGATAGCATGCTGAAAGTAGATGATTTATGTGTGAGTAAATATAGTGGGATGTGATTGTGGACACGGGATAAAGGAGGCTGAGCGAGATTTGATCATGAACCATCAGGACAATAACTAACTTGGTGCTGAGTAAGGCTTTGTTGCTTTATCTGCAGTACAGTTAGCCAAGAGCACAAGTTGCCTTGGCTATATAGCAGCCATACGATGCCATGCACCTTAACATAGGAGGCCATGAAGGTTGGGTGCAAGGGTGTTTGTGGGACCTCATGTGTCCATTCAACAGGATAGCATGTCTGTCTTTATTGCAAACATGAAAGGAGTAGGGCACAACACTCCTTGGCTACAATGCTACTAACCAGCTGTCAGTAAATTATGTAATTTAATTTTTTTCTGTTCAACCCCACCTTTTGCCCTTAGCAATCATTATATAACTATTGTACCACCATTTCTGTTGATTGATTTTTATAGGCAGCCTGAGCAAACTAAAAAATTATAGGCATTACTGGATTTTTTTCATCATATTCAATAATTTGTTTTTTTTTAGGAATGCAGAGATAATCCTGTTGCTGCACTCATAGCCAAAGGCCTAATCACAAGAATAAACAATATTATGTATACCAGTCTTAAAAAAATCTAGAATAGTTTCCTATAATGTAACCATCATCTTTATATGTAAGACCAGTTCTGGGACAAGGTTATCTAGTGCCCAGGGTGAAGATGACAAACTGCGCCCCCCCCCCCCCACACACACACACACACAACATGTATGAGCATCATGCGTCAGCAAAAATATCGGCACGCTTGGCCCCAAGCATAAATTCCGCTTGAAAGCCAAAATTCTCCCCAAATAAAAATTATCCCCTTTCTCCCAGTACAAATCCCAGTACAAATCTCTAAGCTCAAATCCTTTCTCTTCCTAAAAGTTCCCTGCTAGCACACATCCACACCACCCCCCATTCAACCCTACTAGCATAAATCCTCTCCCGAAAATCCCCCTTCCTAACAAAAATCCCCCCCAGAAAAAATGTTCCCCTTCTTGCCTAAAGGCCCCCTCTCAAATCAGCGCTTCTAGCACAACCCCCCAAATCCCCCCTCCTAGCACAAATCCTCTTCCCCCCATCCCCCCCAGCACAACCCCCCCGAACCATTCCTCCTAGCACCCCCCACCCCAATTTACTCTTCTAGAACAAATCTTACCACTGTCACCCTCCCAAAATTTAGCCTCCTAGCAAATATCCCCCGTCCCCCAAATTTTTCCCCTAGCACAAATCCTCCCTCCCCTCTCCCAATTCCCCTTTTTAACAGCCCCAAATTTCCCATTTTCCTTGTGCAAATCACCCCTCAAAATCACCTCTTGCAGCATGCACAACCCCTCCCCCCCCAAATTCCTCCTCTTGGCCCAAAACTCTTCCCCCCGTCCCCAAGCTCAAATCACCCCTCCTAGCACATGTCCCCCCCTACAAATTACCCCTATGAGAACAAATCTAATGCTATCATCCTTCAAATTCCCCCTCCCAGCAAAAACTCCCCGCCCCAATTCTCTTCCTCGCACAATAGCACAAACATCATAACAGCCCCCCATCCCCAAATTGATCCCACCTAGAAGTAATCGTCTTCTCCCTCCCCCTCTTAATACAAATGCTACCATTCCCTAATCCCCCCAAATTACCCCTACTAGAACATATCCTGTCCTGTCACCCCTCAAATCTCGACCCCCCAGATTTCCCTTCCTAGCACAAATACCCCCCCAAATAGATCCCACCTAGAAGTAATCATCTTCTCCCTCCCCCTCTTAGTACAAATGGTCCCATTCCCTAACCCCCCAAATTATTACTACTATTTTATTTATATTATTTATTTATTTCAGGTACTTATATAGCGCCATCAATTTACGCAGCGCTTTACATATATATTGTACATTCACATCAGTCCCTAACCCTCAAGGGGTTTACAATTTAATCCCCAACTCACATTCATACACATACTTGGGCCAATTTAGACAGGATCCAATTAACCTACCAGCATGACTTTGGAGTGTAGGAGGAAACTGGAGTACCTAGAGGAAACCCACTAGAACATATCCTGTCTTGTCACCCCTCAAATCGCCCCCCAGATATCCATTGCTAGCACAATAGCACAAATACCCCCCCCCCCCCCAAAATCAATCAAACCTAGAAGTAATCAGTGCAGTTCGTCCTTCACTGCAGTATCCCTCAAACACACAGACCAGCATGACACATCGCTCTGTGGTGCCCTTGTTCCGAGGCTCCTCCTCATCTTGACATGTCAGAGCTGAGGAGGAGCTGATTTCTAAGCCTTTGTACAGGCAGCTGGCAGGAAAGAGTCAGATGCTGAAGGGGAACCGGATCACGGCTCAGGGACTGTACTGGATGTCAGCTTGGGACTTTAAAGATTTTGTTTACCCGCCCGATTCCCACATTCGTTGCAGGGAGGAGATAGGGGAGGGTAAACGAGCTGTAGAGTCCCACTATCACAGTCCAGATGTAAGAGAAAGAGAGAAAGAGAGAGAGAAGAGAGGAGAGAGAGGGGGGGAGAGATAGGAGAGAGAGAGAGAGAGAGAGAGAGAGAGAGAAGAGAGGAGAGAGTGAGAGGGGGGAGAGATAGGAGAGAGAGAAGAGAGAGAGAGAGAGGGCAGGGGAGAGGGGGGGAGAGGAGAGAGAGAGAACACATCCAGCATCTCTTCCCGACTCTCCTCCTCTACAGATTTTGCATGTCATACAACACTGCTCCTGTCAGCTTCTAGTCACAGAAACTCTCCTGGCAGCACCCCTTCCACCTCCCATGCTACATGCACCAGGGGCAGCCACCCCTCCTACTCTTTCTCTTTTCCCGGCCCTGTGTAAGGGCTCATTCACACTTGACTTTATTTCTAACTCTTGCCAAACGCCCCTATAGCGTTTGACAAGTGTTAGACAGGCGTTTGTGAAGCTTTTGTAATGCTCGGCAAACGCTCCCAAAATGCCCTATGTGCGGTTTTGAGACTGTTGATAGGCATTTGCCAAGCGTTAAAACAGCACTGCAAATGCCTATAATGAAGTTTAAATGGTATTAACGCTCCACAAATGCCTCACAACTGCACCGCAAATACCGGCCAGGCGTTTGTGGAGCGGCACCATAGACTTGAATGGGAGGCTTCAACTCCTCCTGACTCGACCAGAGGCATCAGTTTTGCCGCAACGCTAACGCTTCCCAAACACGTTAAAAACGCTTCCCAAATGCCTGTCTGCTGCCTGCTGACAGAGCTAGTGTGAACGTAGCCTTAGACTACCTCTTTAACCCCTTCTTGTCCATAGGTAGTACATCTATGACGTTTTCTGCAGGGCTTTGTTGTGGCAGGCCACAGATTTACTGCTTGTCTTTGCACCACAATTTCTGCACAGCTTCAGAGATGTTTGGGTTGATTTACTGAAGTCAAATAAACTGTTCACTTTGCAATAGATGTTGCACTTTGAAAGGGAATTTGCCCCAAAGTTTGGTGAATAAGGCAAAGCTCTGCTGACTTCCATCATCCAATCAAGTGCAAGCAAAAATGCAGTTTTTTTTTATTTTTCTTGCACCTCGAACCCCTCATGTATTATTGTTACTGTATTGTCTCATGTACTGTCGCCCACTACAATGTACAGCGCTGAGCAAACTTTTTGGCGCTATATAAATACTGTATAATAATAATAATAATGTGATTGGGAATACTATATAAATAAAACTTCACCACGTTCATTAAACTCTGGGGCAAGCTCCTTTGCAAATTAAACAGACTATTTAAATCAATAAATCAACCCCCAATAAGAATGACTCCTGGTTCCAAATCTCTCTGATTTGCCATAGATAATGTGGATATACTACTACCAGTGTCTGTACTAGCAGAGGGAGAAAGACTAATGTAATATACACAAACATTGTGTACTTGAAATATATTTGCATATATATAAAAATATATTTCAATAAAAAAATATTTTTGCATATACAGTGGGGATCGAAAGTTTGGGCACCCCAGCTAAAAATTTGTATTAATGTGCATAAAGAAGCCAAGGAAAGATGGAAAAATCTCCAAAAGGCATCAAATTACAGATTAGACATTCTTATAATATGTCAACAAAAGTTAGATTTTATTTCCATCATTTACACTTTCAAAATAACAGAAAACAAAAAAATGGCGTCTGCAAAAGTTTGGGCACCCTGCAGAATTTATAGCATGCACTGCCCCCTTTGCAAAGCTGAGACCTGCCAGTGTCATGGATTGTTCTCAATCATCATCTGGGAAGACCAGGTGATGTCAATCTCAAAGGTTTTAAATACCCAGACTCATCTGACCTTGCCCCAACAATCAGCACCATGGGTTCTTCTAAGCAGTTGTCTAGAAAACTGAAACTGAAAATAGTTGATGCTCACAAAGCTGGAGAAGGCTATAAGAAGATAGCAAAGCGTGCATTAGATTTACAGCATAACTCAATGCTGCACTTATTCTACCAAATACTCTTTGCAAGTTTACATAAGGACACTGTGTTGACATTTACCATAGAGGTACATGTTACTCCAGTCATTCATGCATATGTAGCGCTACCCTCTTGAGGGCCGCTGAATTTTTGGGTCCCCCCTAAGCTCTGCACAGCCAGGTAACATGCATTTTCCAGCACTGTCATCTGAAGTCAGTAACACAGTCTTTGAGCTTGGTTTTGTATTTTTTATTAGGGGTTAACAACTTGGATTGGGTCTAGGGGTAGATGGGATGCCTGAGGAACTGTACAACTTTGACAACAAACTTCTCAGCAAAAATGGACAAAAAAACAGCGAACAGTCTTAGTAAGAAGTGCTGGGTCCCCTTCGATGAACCCCCTCAGACCCCAGATGAAAATCTCCTCATCCACCTGGCTGTTCTGAGAGTGTCCCTGAGCAAGGGATTCTGAGATCTACAATGAAGTAGTCATAGGGAGAACTTGTTGGGTATTGTATCTGACTGCCCCATCCCTTCTTTGGCCCAGGAGGTGTAGAAGTACTCACACTGTCCTGTTCCTGTAGCCTAATTGATTGTAGCTGCTTTCAGGCCTTACTCTGGGCTGGCTCCTTCCCTGCTAACAGGCTGTCTTTCCCAGTAGACTGTGTGACAGTGGAGATCTTTTTGTTCAGCTTCAACCTGTAGGTAGGCCCCTCCCTGCTGGGGCCCCCTCCCAGGCTCCACACACCAGCACTTTCCTTCACTCCATCTTCCACCTGACTCCAACTCCCCTGCTGATCAGGCTCTCCCACATTTAGGGGTTGTACTACCCACCATGCCAGGCTTAATGCCTAGGGATTGGCCAGGTTCCCTCAAACATGCAAATCCAGGCCTCCTCCCCTCCTTTGCCTCTTTTCTAGAAAGTTCCAGCAGTTTTTAGAAGGGTGGAAGGGTTCCAGAACTTCTGAATTGTAGAGCCTTAGAGCCTGACTGAGGTAATCTCACTGCCTCACTTCTAGGCTGACTCATCCCAGGCTTCTAGCAAGCCTCTAGCTAACCATAAAAAATCCTATCTCAACTAGAGGGCACTACACATGCATATGAAACACCACACTGAACAAAGTATTCAGACTATGTCTTTACCCCTGTATATTGAAATAACCATATCACAATAGAGTGGCTTTACTTTACTTACTATATGAAGAGATTGTACAACTCTGTTTTTTTTCCTGAAACAGCAAGCTCTTTAGACAAATCAAATGGTTTTTAACCCCTTTCTGACTGCCCTGACATCCACTTTAAAAGTTCTTAAAGTCCAGGGAGGTGTGAAGGATTGATGATCATGTGACCACTGTGACTGGCTGTCACAGTGATCACATGATCAGAAGCCATTTCTGCCGGCTACTGATGTTTACTTGGGACTGAGATCCATTTTCAGCAGCTCAGTCTTTGTGCTGGAAGCTTGCAGGGAGTGTGCTCTCAGCACATAAACATTGCCTACCCAGCGACACATACGTGCAGCATATGGGAGTTAGAGCCCAGCTTTTTGCCGCTGCACTTATGGGTTACTGGGGCATAAAGGGGTTAAATCAGATTCCAAATGGTAGCTATGGGATACATATGGCTTAACTTCCAGAACATTCATAGACAAAATAGTTGCAAAATATTGCTTTTACCCCAGTAGCCCGTTATTTCCAGGGATGTCACATATCCTCCTAGAAAGGTTAATCACTTGTGTCTGAAAATAATCACATTTCCGTTTTAATTTTCCTGGAGGGATTTCAGATTTCACATCCGCAGTGGCTGAGTCATCTGAGTATTTTTTATTTTGAGAGTCTCACTATCATTCTGTACGTTGGCGGTGTTTAAAAATTTCATTAGGGAACACTTCTGGAAGAAAAGAATGTTCTCACAAATATCAAACCCAGGACAGATGTACTGTAGCCCTTGGAGCTCCCATCGCCTGCTGACAGAAAACATCTGTTGGATGCTTTGTGAATGCTTGAGAAACCACCCAGACAATACTACAAAACAATGGTTTTGGCAGTACTTCTTTCTCAGTCTGTTGCTGACATTACTTCATCAAAACAGGTGTGCAAATGTACTAGTGAGCTCTTGTGAAATGCTAATCAAATGTTGCTAAATTTTGTATATCACAATAATTATATTATCATCTTTTCACAACTTAACAGCTCATCAGCCCTACACATCCATTACACATTAGGACTTTGTAATTGAAGTAGTTGACAGAGCTGCACTATGATAGTTAGGAAACAAGTACGACTCTGGTATTCAGTGGGCAAATGTAATACACATACGTCTAATAGGATTTAGTTGGTTAGTAAGGGCTACTCATCAGATAGAGCGTATAGTTGAAGCATGTACAACATAGAACCTCTCCTGGATGGAGAAATGGAATGCAATTAAACAGAACCTTCTCTCTCTCATACTTTACTTCTTTCAAACAATAGTTATCCATATATCTATGTATTACTTTAAATATTTTCAGTCCCTTAAAAACAATTTTGTGCAGTCCTCCGAACTGGCTCCACATACTGTTCTTTGAAGAACTTAAGATTCTGGATCAGCTGGCTTAGAAACTGCTGCTAGCTTCTAGCTTCAGCATGTTCAGTTAAGCTGTGAAAATGAAAGCTAAAAGCTGAAGGGTTGCCATGCACAGCAACTCCAGATTCTGGCTGGTATGGTATTAGTAAATTTCCCTCTGTGTACAGAGCCAATCTGAGCAGCTCTGTACCTTGAGATTACTGTGACTGCTCATTGAGAGACTAACACAGATGTAACCAAATCTAAACAAAGTAGTGTTTACATCTGTGAACCCTCCCTTTTCCCTCACAATAGAGGGAAGGGAAGAAAGACAACCTATTGAATTAATGAGCAATTTATTAATTCCTAATGACTGTACAGATTATAGCAGCAGTAGATACAAGTAAAAACATCAAAGTGCTGTGCTATAAACAATATATAAAATTGTGTCCACTCTATAACTGAATAACAAATAATTTCAAGATGATATAATACCCAAAATATGTTATCCATACTCATCAGTGACTTTCACATTAAGAATCAAAAAGGCTTCCAGAAACAGTGCAAGAAAAAGCAAAATGTGGAAAGCAAGTGCACAATAAAAATAATGACTGCACAAACAGTCCGTATGAACTGCAGTTGAACTACATATACCGTATTTTCCGGCGTATAAGACGACTTTTTGGCCCTGAAAAACATGCCTCCAAGTGGGGGGGTCGTCTTATACGCCGGGTGCACTTCAGTTGGGATAGACATAGCTGCCATAGTGGCCTTCCAATACTCGCCCGGTGCCCATAGTGGCCTCCCGATGCCCACCCACCTCATTCTACATACCATCCAGTATCGCGCGGTATCCAGTGCGGCCGCGGCGGGTCATCAGCGTGGCTGCGGCAAGCATCAGCAGCGATACAAGGGTGCCAGCCTTTTCGGCGTGACCGGCCCGTTCTGCTCGGCGGGAAGCAGCGGCGCTCCGGCCCGCCCCTTGTCTACGCAGAGCTCGCACATGCGGACTTGCGCACTAGTGCCAATTACAGGGAGATGCAGGGACTGGCCGGAAGCGCTGCGGTCGCGTTGTGGCCGTACAATGGTGACAATGACAGGTACTGTAATGGCACTAATACTAATGGCACTCATGTGAAACCGGTAACAATAAATGCACACAGGGGTATACTTTTAAACATTTTACAACTTTCTCCTCGCCCCCTCCCCCCTTCTTATGCATACCTTGATAAATACTCCCTATCCAAATCTCTTATCAGGTCATAATATACCATATGTCACTTGGTATTAATATATGGTACGGTACTATAATACTGGTACTATCCATAATATGGATTCAAGGGCGGACCAGACTGCTGCTAGTGACATGGAGACAGGGAGACAGGGAGTAGTCTTATACGGCGAGTATATAACAAACTCTATATTTTGAGTGGAAATGTTGGGGGTAGTCTTATACGCCGGCAAATACGGTAGGTTTACCCACCAAACTGCAGTGAAGCAACATCCAAATCAGAAGCTTCCAGAATCAGTGCAAAAATAAAGCAAGTAAGTGCACAGTGAAATAGGTGACTGTAAACACAGTCCATATGAACTACAGTCCTCAGTGTAGTGAAGTAATATCCAAACGTGAAAAGGAAATCCGTGAGATCCTTCACCAATATGCACTCACCTGAACTAAGATCGAATCAGCTTCAAAAATGGCATTCCAAGACAATCAGTACTCCTCCTCTCGGGGATGGTTCAGAGCCATCAGTGACATAC
Organism: Staurois parvus; assembly: GCF_062004578.1. Taxonomy (NCBI): domain Eukaryota; kingdom Metazoa; phylum Chordata; class Amphibia; order Anura; family Ranidae; genus Staurois; species Staurois parvus. Next base: position 13,351,658 of record NW_028318430.1, on the reverse strand, counting down.
CCTGTAAAGAGAGCTCACCACGCAGAGCCCAAATTGGAGGTAGTGTAGTAGTTTATTAAAATCAGAATTATACATACAATCCACGTGGAAATAAAACTGCGGCCAAACTTACAAAGATGGCCGCTGGACCAAACATGGACTCTGTGGCATGACGTCAGCACGTAGGTTCCTCTCTGATGCATTTCGTACACACGCACATTCTCAAAGGGACCCGCCTCCTGGGGCACACAAGTGCATACCTTTACCTTGTATTTTTTCAATGAATACAAGGTGATTTCTGATTGCAGGATTGGAAAGGTTGGACAGTCATGATCTCTACTTCGTCCAGTCAGAGAATGCCTTGTTTTCATTGAAAAAAATACAAAGCATTCTGTGAATAATGGCAGTGCAATGTGAGTGATCTGTGTTCACTGTGCAGAAGGGCAGCCACTTGACACAGGACTCGGTAGACCAAGGCGATCACTGTAGTTAGAGATGAGCGAATCGAACTAGGCGAACCGGAATTCGAGTCGAATTTCAGGAAATATTCGATTCGTGTCGAAACCGAAATTTTGCCTACTTCGGGTGCGCGAATCGAACATTTCCCGATCAGCCGGCAAAAGTGTCCCTGCAGTGAGCTCCGCTATTTCTGACAGTTCTCTGACAGAAGGAACACATGTTTAGCGGTTGAAACATTGTATCTATTAGTTTACATTTAGGATACAGATGTTTCAACCACTGTACATGTGAAGAAGTTGTGAGAGAACTGTCAGAAATAGAGGAACTCTGCACATACACTTTTTGCCGGCTTGGAATTATTCTTCTTTTCATCCTACTTCTTCTTCTTCTTCATCCTCAGAAGAAGAGGATGAGGATGAGGATGAAGAAGAAGAAGAAGAAGAAGAAGAAGAAGAAGAAGTAGGATGAAAAGAAGAATAATTCCAAGCCGGCAAAAAGTGTATGTGCAGAGTTCCTCTATTTCTGACAGTTCTCTCACAGCTTCTTCACATGTACAGCGGTTGAAACATCTGTATCCTAAATGGAAACTAATAGATACAATTTGTATCTATTAGTTTCCATTTAGGATACAGATATTTCAACCGCTGTACATGTGAAGAAGCTGTGAGAGAACTGTCAGAAATAGAGGAACTCTGCACATACACTTTTTGCCGGCTTGGAATTATTCTTCTTTTCATTCTTCTTCTTCTTCCTCATCCTCATCCTCATCCTCATCCTCTTCTTCTGAGGATGAGGATGAAGAAGAAGAAGAAGAAGAAGTAGGATGAAAAGAAGAATAATTCCAAGCCGGCAAAAAGTGTATGTGCAGAGTTCCTCTATTCTGCAGATACACTTAGAGGAGCTCTGCAGATACACTTAGAGGAGCTCTGCACATACACTTTTTGCCGGCTTGGAATTAATCTTATTTTCATCCTACTTCTTCTTCTTCTTCTTCTTCTTCTTCATCCTCATCCTCAGAAGAAGAAGAGGATGAGGATGAGGATGAAGAAGAAGAAGAAGAAGTAGGATGAAAATAAGAATAATTCCAAACCGGAAAAAAGTGTATGTGCAGAGCTCCTCTAAGTGTATCTGCAGAGCTCCTCTAAGTGTATCTGCAGAATAGAGGAACTCTGCACATACACTTTTTGCCGGAAACCGCTGTATGGAGTGAATGTCCCAGAACTGTCAGAAATAGACTATTTATGACAGTTCTGGGACATTCACTGCATACAGCTGTTTTAACCGCTGTATGGAGGGAATGTCATGGAACTGTCAGAAATAGACTATTAATGACAGTTCTGGGACTGTCCTTCAATGCAGCGGTTGAAACATTGTATGTATTTGTTTCCATAAATGGATCCATTTATGGAAACAAATACATACAATGTTTCAACCGCTGTATGGAAGGACAGTCCCACAACTGTCATTAATAGTCTATTTCTGACAGTTCCATGACATTCCCTCCATACAGCGGTTAAAACAGCTGTATGGAGTGAATGTCCCAGATCTATCAGAAATAGACTATTTATGACAGTTCTGGGACATTCACTGCATACAGCTGTTTTAACCGCTGTATGGAGGGAATGTCATGGAACTGTCAGAAATAGACTATTAATGACAGTTCTGGGACTGTCCTTCCATGCAGCGGTTGAAACATTGTATGTATTTGTTTCCATAAATGGATCCATTTATGGAAACAAATACATACAATGTTTCAACCGCTGTATGGAAGGACAGTCCCACAACTGTCATTAATAGTCTATTTCTGACAGTTCCATGACATTCCCTCCATACAGCGGTTAAAACAGCTGTATGGAGTGAATGTCCCAGATCTATCAGAAATAGACTATTTATGACAGTTCTGGGACATTCACTCCATACAGCTGTTTTAACCGCTGTATGGAGGGAATGTCATGGAACTGTCAGAAATAGACTATTAATGACAGTTCTGGGACTGTCCTTCAATGCAGCGGTTGAAACATTGTATGTATTTGTTTCCATAAATGGATCCATTTATGGAAACAAATACATACAATGTTTCAACCGCTGCATGGAAGGACAGTCCCAGAACTGTCATTAATAGTCTATTTCTGACAGTTCCATGACATTCCCTCCATACAGCGGTTAAAACAGCTGTATGGAGTGAATGTCCCAGATCTATCAGAAATAGACTATTTATGACAGTTCTGGGACATTCACTGCATACAGCTGTTTTAACCGCTGTATGGAGGGAATGTCATGGAACTGTCAGAAATAGACTATTAATGACAGTTCTGGGACTGTCCTTCAATGCAGCGGTTGAAACATTGTATGTATTTGTTTCCATAAATGGATCCATTTATGGAAACAAATACATACAATGTTTCAACCGCTGCATGGAAGGACAGTCCCAGAACTGTCATTAATAGTCTATTTCTGACAGTTCCATGACATTCCCTCCATACAGCGGTTAAAACAGCTGTATGGAGTGAATGTCCCAGATCTATCAGAAATAGACTATTTATGACAGTTCTGGGACATTCACTGCATACAGCTGTTTTAACCGCTGTATGGAGGGAATGTCATGGAACTGTCAGAAATAGACTATTAATGACAGTTCTGGGACTGTCCTTCAATGCAGCGGTTGAAACATTGTATGTATTTGTTTCCATAAATGGATCCATTTATGGAAACAAATACATACAATGTTTCAACCGCTGCATGGAAGGACAGTCCCAGAACTGTCATTAATAGTCTATTTCTGACAGTTCCATGACATTCCCTCCATACAGCGGTTAAAACAGCTGTATGGAGTGAATGTCCCAGATCTATCAGAAATAGACTATTTATGACAGTTCTGGGACATTCACTGCATACAGCTGTTTTAACCGCTGTATGGAGGGAATGTCATGGAACTGTCAGAAATAGACTATTAATGACAGTTCTGGGACTGTCCTTCAATGCAGCGGTTGAAACATTGTATGTATTTGTTTCCATAAATGGATCCATTTATGGAAACAAATACATACAATGTTTCAACCGCTGCATGGAAGGACAGTCCCAGAACTGTCATTAATAGTCTATTTCTGACAGTTCCATGACATTCCCTCCATACAGCGGTTAAAACAGCTGTATGGAGTGAATGTCCCAGATCTATCAGAAATAGACTATTTATGACAGTTCTGGGACATTCACTGCATACAGCTGTTTTAACCGCTGTATGGAGGGAATGTCATGGAACTGTCAGAAATAGACTATTAATGACAGTTCTGGGACTGTCCTTCAATGCAGCGGTTGAAACATTGTATGTATTTGTTTCCATAAATGGATCCATTTATGGAAACAAATACATACAATGTTTCAACCGCTGCATGGAAGGACAGTCCCAGAACTGTCATTAATAGTCTATTTCTGACAGTTCCATGACATTCCCTCCATACAGCGGTTAAAACAGCTGTATGGAGTGAATGTCCCAGATCTATCAGAAATAGACTATTTATGACAGTTCTGGGACATTCACTGCATACAGCTGTTTTAACCGCTGTATGGAGGGAATGTCATGGAACTGTCAGAAATAGACTATTAATGACAGTTCTGGGACTGTCCTTCCATGCAGCGGTTGAAACATTGTATGTATTTGTTTCCATAAATGGATCCATTTATGGAAACAAATACATACAATGTTTCAACCGCTGCATGGAAGGACAGTCCCAGAACTGTCATTAATAGTCTATTTCTGACAGTTCTATGACATTCCCTCCATACAGCGGTTGAAACCGCTGTATGGAGTGAATGTCCCAGAACTGTCAGAAATAGACAGAAACTGTCACAGAACTGTCCTTCTTCTCATCCTTCTCCTTCTTCTCATCCTTCTTCTCATCCTTCTTCTCATCCTTCTCCTTCTTCTCATCCTTCTCCTTCTTCTCATCCTTCTCCTTCTGCTCATCCTTCTTCTCATCCTTCTCCTTCTTCTCATCCTTCTCCTTCTCCTTCTTCTCATCCTTCTCCTTCTCCTTCTTCTCATCCTTCTCCTTCTCATCCTTCTCCTTCTCCTTCTCATCCTTCTCCTTCTTCTCATCCTTCTCCTTCTTCTCATCCTTCTCCTTCTCCTTCTTCTCATCCTTCTCCTTCTCCTTCTCATCCTTCTCCTTCTTCTCATCCTTCTCCTTCTCCTCATCCTTTTTCTTCTCATCCTTCTCCTTCTCTTTCTTCTCATCCTTCTCCTTCTTCTCATCCTTCTCCTTCTTCTCATCCTTCTCCTTCTTCTCATCCTTCTCCTTCTTCTCCTTCTTCTCATCATTCTCCTTCTTCTCATCCTTCTCCTTCTTCTCATCCTTCTCATCCTTCTTCTCATCCTTCTTCTTCTCATCCTTCTCCTTCTTCTCATCCTTCTCCTTCTCCTTCTTCTCATCCTTCTCCTTCTTCTCATCCTTCTCCTTCTTCTCATCCTTCTCCTTCTCATCCTTCTCCTTCTCCTTCTTCTCTTCCTTCTCCTTCTTCTCATCCTTCTCCTTCTTCTCATCCTTCTTCTTCTCATCCTTCTCCTCCTTCTTCTCATCCTTCTTCTCATCCTTCTTCTTCTCATCCTTCTCCTTCTTCTCATCCTTCTCCTTCTCCTTCTTCTCATCCTTCTCCTTCTTCTCATCCTTCTCCTTCTTCTCATCCTTCTCCTTCTTCTCATCCTTCTCCTTCTTCTCATCCTTCTCCTTCTCCTTCTTCTCTTCCTTCTCCTTCTTATCATCCTTCTCCTTCTTCTCATCATTCTCCTTCTTCTCATCCTTCTCCTTCTTCTCATCCTTCTTCTTCTCATCCTTTTCCTTCTTCTCATCCTTCTTCTTCTCATCCTTCTTCTTCTCATCCTTCTCCTTCTCATCCTTCTCTTTCTTCTCATCCTTCTCCTTCTCCTTCTTCTCATCCTTCTCCTTCTTCTCATCCTTCTCCTTCTCCTTCTTCTCATCCTTCTCCTTATTCTCAGCCTTCTTCTTCTCATCCTTCTCCTTCTCATCCTTCTCCTTCTCATCCTTCTCCTTCTTCTCATCCTTCTCCTTCTTCTCATCCTTCTCCTTCTCCTTCTTCTCATCCTTCTCCTTCTCCTTCTTCTCATCCTTCTCCTTCTCCTTCTTCTCATCCTTCTCCTTCTTCTCATCCTTCTCCTTCTTCTCATCCTTCTCCTTCTCCTTCTTCTCATCCTTCTCCTTCTCCTCATCCTTTTTCTTCTCATCCTTCTCCTTCTCCTTCTTCTCATCCTTCTCCTTCTTCTCATCCTTCTCCTTCTTCTCATCCTTCTCCTTCTTCTCATCCTTCTCCTTCTTCTCATCCTTCTCCTTCTCCTTCTTCTCTTCCTTCTCCTTCTTATCATCCTTCTCCTTCTTCTCATCATTCTCCTTCTTCTCATCCTTCTCCTTCTTCTCATCCTTCTTCTTCTCATCCTTTTCCTTCTTCTCATCCTTCTTCTTCTCATCCTTCTTCTTCTCATCCTTCTCCTTCTCATCCTTCTCTTTCTTCTCATCCTTCTCCTTCTCCTTCTTCTCATCCTTCTCCTTCTTCTCATCCTTCTCCTTCTTCTCATCCTTCTCCTTATTCTCAGCCTTCTTCTTCTCATCCTTCTCCTTCTCATCCTTCTCCTTCTCATCCTTCTCCTTCTTCTCATCCTTCTCCTTCTTCTCATCCTTCTCCTTCTCCTTCTTCTCATCCTTCTCCTTCTCCTTCTTCTCATCCTTCTCCTTCTCCTTCTTCTCATCCTTCTCCTTCTTCTCATCCTTCTCCTTCTTCTCATCCTTCTCCTTCTCCTTCTTCTCATCCTTCTCCTTCTCCTCATCCTTTTTCTTCTCATCCTTCTCCTTCTCCTTCTTCTCATCCTTCTCCTTCTTCTCATCCTTCTCCTTCTTCTCATCCTTCTCCTTCTTCTCATCCTTCTCCTTCTTCTCCTTCTTCTCATCATTCTCCTTCTTCTCATCCTTCTCCTTCTTCTCATCCTTCTCATCCTTCTTCTCATCCTTCTTCTTCTCATCCTTCTCCTTCTCCTTCTTCTCATCCTTCTCCTTCTTCTCATCCTTCTCCTTCTTCTCATCCTTCTCCTTCTCATCCTTCTCCTTCTCCTTCTTCTCTTCCTTCTCCTTCTTCTCATCCTTCTCCTTCTTCTCATCCTTCTTCTTCTCATCCTTCTCCTCCTTCTTCTCATCCTTCTTCTCATCCTTCTTCTTCTCATCCTTCTCCTTCTTCTCATCCTTCTCCTTCTCCTTCTTCTCATCCTTCTCCTTCTTCTCATCCTTCTCCTTCTTCTCATCCTTCTCCTTCTTCTCATCCTTCTCCTTCTTCTCATCCTTCTCCTTCTCCTTCTTCTCTTCCTTCTCCTTCTTATCATCCTTCTCCTTCTTCTCATCATTCTCCTTCTTCTCATCCTTCTCCTTCTTCTCATCCTTCTTCTTCTCATCCTTTTCCTTCTTCTCATCCTTCTTCTTCTCATCCTTCTTCTTCTCATCCTTCTCCTTCTCATCCTTCTCTTTCTTCTCATCCTTCTCCTTCTCCTTCTTCTCATCCTTCTCCTTCTTCTCATCCTTCTCCTTCTCCTTCTTCTCATCCTTCTCCTTATTCTCAGCCTTCTTCTTCTCATCCTTCTCCTTCTCATCCTTCTCCTTCTCATCCTTCTCCTTCTTCTCATCCTTCTCCTTCTTCTCATCCTTCTCCTTCTCCTTCTTCTCATCCTTCTCCTTCTCCTTCTTCTCATCCTTCTCCTTCTCCTTCTTCTCATCCTTCTCCTTCTTCTCATCCTTCTCCTTCTTCTCACCCTTCTCCTTCTCCTTCTTCTCATCCTTCTCCTTCTCCTTCTTCTCATCCTTCTCCTTCTCCTTCTCCTTCCTCATCTCCAAGGGCATTTAAATTAAAGGTACAGTGTTCTGCACTAATTTAAAGGCTCTCTGAAGCCTAGAAACCCTTTAAATAAGTCATCTTCGTAGCGGAGAAATTCGCATCGAATCGAATTTCACACTGGAATTCGCCGAATCAGCCGAATCGAATTTTTCATTTCTTCGCTCATCTCTAACTGTAGTAGCAGTAACTATGACAGTAATTATTTGCATCCACAGTGTTCCACGGGTATGGAATATGTACACTTACAATGGTCCAAGCTGAATCAATATAACTATGCAAAAAAAAATTTGTATCTGGAGTTCAGCTTTAAGTGCTTTACAAACTGTCTCAAAGTGTAATTATATATAAAGTTTTTTAGGACTGTTACTAAGCCCCGACCACACTTGGGTGATTTGAAGCATGTTTCCAGAACACTTGGCACTCAGATTTCCATGTTATTCTATTGTGCATATTCACATCTGAGTGATGATTAACACTCAGAAAAAGTACAGGAGCCTCTTTGTGGCATGATCACACATTTTGTCCCAATATCCTTTAAAAAGAGCACCTGAAAAATGACTGAATGACATACTTAATATGCATTTGTTGTACAATTTCAAGCCTAATAACCATCTCCTCTTACTAGTAGCTTGCTTTCAATTTGCTAAAACAAAACCGACCAAGCCTGGAAACACACCCAAATGGACAAACAACCAAAGACACCAACACACATGTGGATGTAGCCTAATTCCTAATTATTGGTGCTCTTAGGATTCATTTTGCTGGTTTTAGGACTAAACATTGAGTCATTATATGACAATTAAAGAAAGATTAGCTGGTTAAAAATATATGGTCATGGAAAACAATATGTTTTACAGCATAAAAGCAGACCAAAAAAGTCAAAATTGAACTTTACAGAAGGCTGAAGTCAGGTTGGTCTTGGGAAGAAACAGATGGACAATTTGACTGAGGCTCTTTAAATAAGATCGGGATACTAGGTCAATCCTCAAAATAAACTATTACTGAACAAAATCAGTCTGTATCAGCTGTCAGCACTCTGCGTTTCTATGTATTCCATTTTCTGCATCTAACAAGCTTGTAATCTTATCTAGAGTGGTTTATTTTTGCTGACATTTTTAGCAGGTCTGACTGAAGACTGGGAGTAGTCATAATCACATACCTTTCAGTAGTAATGTAATGTATTAATGACTTTAATGACTCTTCAGGCTCTTAAAGAAGAATACAAAATGCTGTCCAATTCAAACATGCATGATACTAAGTGAAAGACTTAGGTTGGTACAAATTGGCTGCATGCAATGTGCAGAGTATGTCATACCAAACAATTTAAGAGTAACTTGTCCTAATGGAAATACAGAAAGTGCTGAGATACTAAGAGGATCAGAGGTCACCTGACATCTAACAGTTCCTGGCATGTCAACTGTCAGACTGTCAGATTTCAAGCGACCTCCCACCCCGGCACTGCAGCTAAAATAAAGACAAATGAAGTAAAACTTAATAAAGTGGGAATATGAATCCTTCAAATATTCGTTGTCATAATTATAATAATTAAATAGGAACCACAGCCAAAAACATGGTTGATCTACATATAGGTTTACCCACCAAAATGTTTTGTAATTTTGCTCAGTCACTCTTGTGATTTAGACCATTTTGCCACATTCCTTAGTCTGGAAGATCATTCAGCTTCTATGGTTTTAGCTTTACTGGTCCCAAATCACCTCCTTGCTGTTTGGACAGAGGATATGATGCTGATTCAGTGCCCAGTGAGATGACTAGAGGTGGAAAAGTGACATAAGAAGCCACATTGTGTGTGAAGATGGTCACCGCTGAAACCAATCCCCAAGGAGTCAGAGAGAAACAGTGTGCAGTGAGCAGCCTCAGCCGTCACTCTGGCCATGCTTTCTGACGCGTTTCGCTCCACCCACAGGGGGCTTGGTCACAGAGGCTTAGAGGACAGACAGTTCGACAGCTATAAGTAGCATCATTGGCCGCGAGAACAGGTGTGTGCAGGTGATGTGAGGAAAAAGGATAAGAAGAAGATGTTGAAAGACCTTAGGAAAAATTGTGTGTTTACCATAAAAAAGTGAGTGGGATACTTAAGCTAAAAAAAAAAAAAACAACAGAAACAAAAAAGGGGGAAGAAAATGAGAAAAAAATGAAAAAAAGATCAATGAAAAATGGAAAATAAAAATAAATAATAAAATAAATAAAGGAAATGAAAAAGAAAAATAAGTAAAATGAAACAAAAAGGTGAAAAGAAATAAGGTGAAAAAATAATGAAATAAGAAAAAATAAAAATGAAAAAATATATGATGAAAAATAAGCCACATTGCTGAACAAGTGTGCACCTGCCTGGCTGTTTAGTATGGTAGACATGTGGAAATCATGACTGGATGTGCAGAATACTAAATATTTAAATGACTGCATAAGCCAAGTAATTACTTTAAATGTAATATGTTAAAAATTATAGAAATTAAAATGTAGACTCACTATAACTATTAGCACATAGTATGGGTAGTATGGGTAATATTCCTGAGTAAAGATTCAGAACAGTGGTTAGAAAACACAGTATATTTCTTAAAAATTCAAACCACAGAGAGATGTGAAAATGTGTATTTTTTTTTCTATGGTTGAACTGGATGGACTTTTGTCTTTTTTCAGCCAGACTAACTATGTAACTATGTATTTTTGGAATACACTATTCATTCTGAGTGACTATAATTGTCATTCTAGTATTTGTCTTGTGCATGTAGCTGACCAATTCTTAAATGAATATGAGCCTTCAACATTGGCCATCTACCAGCTGTACTTTCCTGAAGAAGGAAGGTGGGGGGTGTTCAGTGTAGGATTATGGGACAAAATTTGGCAAAAAAAGTAAAAATCTGTTAAAATTAATTGTGAACTTTTTATCTAATGATTCATTGATTGCATTAGCAGTTCATTGCTTATTACAGAAACAGCAAAGTTAAAAAACAGGGCTAATAAAAATAAAATGTCAATGAACTCTATTTTTGGATAGTGCTACACAAACACAGTATATGTATTGTAATTGCAATGTTCTAAGTTTATGCGAAGGTAATGCAGCTCTTGTGTACATCAGTAATGACTATTTGCTGTCAAATGTACTATAGTACGAGGTGGTATCAAAAAGTTTAAAGACTACTTTTGTAACACGTCAATAGATGACAGCACAAGGCTGCATGCACAGTCACAGGGAGCACCGACCTTCATAAGTCAGTGTGCCAAAAGACATCATCCTGTATACATCAGGAGCTGTGCAACTGGTTCTATTCTGACCATGTCTGCTATTTCATAGCTTTCAACTGACTTGAATAAAGGGATTTGGCAAGCTTTTCAAGTTACATTGCCTGCCAAAGGTTGCAAGTAAGATCAAAATGAACACAGAACAATGTAAATGCGCAGGGTGCAGTTAAACATTCACTATTCATGTAAAGGGCAGGCATTGCTTTTGCAAATTGTATGAAAACCTCTGTTAGGGTGAAGCAAATGCCAGCTCTTTATGCCCATTTGAACAAGGCCAAAGGTTAACTGTCTTTTCTTCTTACAACTTACTTTCCCAACTTTTGTATCCTTCTCATTAAATCTTCCAGAAGAGATACAGGACTTTAAATTCACCAAATCTTTATGTTGTATGCAGTCTGTCAATAAGTAGCATAGTGTTTATGCTGCCCACTTCCCCAGGGCTCTTTAGGGCATTGACCCTAGTAATACAGAATAGTAGTAGCCCCTGCAGACTCTAAGCTAAGTATAAAGATGGCTTTTGTAGCCTGAGATCAGGGTTATGCACAGTATTTCAGAGGCCGAGAACTGCTGCAATACAATTTTAATCCAACTTTCAGTGCATTTATGTTGTGTTACTTGGATACAACTTTGAAGTGGTTTTGCATATTCAGTGCTGTCAAAATATCACTGGATTTGCACCAAAGTAGTACAGGAACCTTTTCCAAAATCACACCATGTTAGGTTGCATTGATGTGTACGGGCACCATTGAAAACAATGTGATTTCCATTATCATGTAATTCTGTACGACTCAAGTCACATCTGAAATCACACTAGTGTGACCAGAGCCTCAGAGGTACACTATGTACCTAAAAAGGCAGATTTAATGAGCAGGTCAGTAAAAATGTCAGTTATAAGATAAAAACTGCAGGTAACCTTTAGAGCAATTCTGTGCTTCGCCCATGCAGACGTAAAATTGGCTCTAAAGCCTAAACATTTTGTACCTTAATGCAGTCCTTGCGTTAAAATGTTTAGGCATCGGTATTGGCCCCTCACCCCCTTATAAATATCTGAGCCTTCATTTGATCCAGGGCTGTGCATGTTTGCAGCTCTTCTCTCCCCTCCAGGTCTCACAGGCTTTGCTGAAGCAGCAGGAGCTATTGGCTCCCACTACTGTCAATCAGAGATGAGGGAGCAGGGGGGTGGGGCCAAGATGTCTGTGTCAATGGATGCAGCAGTCCGCACAAGTGCCTCCATGAGAAGAAGCTTCCTATTGGGGGCACTAGCCAGAGAGGAGGAGCCAGGCACACCAGTAGGGAACCCAAGAAAAGGTGATCGGGAGCCACTGGTTGCAATTCTATACATGTTTGTTATTTTAGAAAAAAAAATTCTTTACAACCACTTTAAATTAGTTGTTAAGTATGTTAGCATGGCATCAGGTGGTATACAATTATGAAATAAACTGTAATCATTTTTCATGCGTTCATTTTTAAAGTAGATTAGGAAGGATACATTGTCATTAATATATCTTCTCTACTTTTAACAATTTCTAGGTATGCATGTGCTTTAGTTACATAGGTAAAGTGGAAGTAACATAATCTTTTCAAGTGTTACACTAGCCATATTTCCCAGAAATGTACAGTGACTATTGAAAGTATAAGGGCAAATCTTAAACACGGACTGAACTTTTTTAACATTGTATTAGTACTAGAGAGCATTTCATAAATGTTTATGTAGCAGATCAAAGTTCTCCTGCAACCATAAGTAATGATGAGCACATTAAAGAATGTTGAAGGTTATTTAAGCAGCAAGACACTCATCTAACATATATTAGCATTTCATTTGTTTAGTTTGCTTTATACAATATAGTATATTTACTATACTTTTGACATATTAGTAAGGCTCCATTCACACCTTTCCAAAAATGCAGCAGCTCAAAAAAGCATAGAAGCGAATATGTTCCATAGGAAACCATGTTAAATGGATTGTAGTGTGTTTCATTGGTGTGAATGAAACCTTATTGAGGGTTTTTTTGTTTTTTTGAGGGTTGGTTCACACCATAGAAATGCAGTCCGGATGTGTTCTGGATGTGTTTCTGCATGCGTGTTTTTGATGCGTTTTATGCGCATTCCAGTGCGTTTATGATGCATTTTTGATGCGTTCCAGTGTGTTTTTGATGCTTTTCATTTGATTTTTTCCCATGTCTTTTTCTTCCATTTAAATAGGGACGTGTGCATCCCAGTGCCTTTTCGGTGCATTCCAGTGCATTTTTTATGTGTTTTACCACCTTCCAGTACAGTTCTGTGCAAGAAAAATGCAGCCTGTTCTACTTTTTTTCCTGCAACCAGAATGCACTGGAACTACAAGCACTGATGTGAACTATGACATTGACATCCATATTACCTATTTTCTGTGTGTTTTGGATGCAGGAAAAAAGCACACTGAAATGCATTTAGTGTGAACTGGCCCTTAATAGATCTGTAATTAAGGGGATCAACTGACACACTACTCTGACTGTTGCAATCATCATGAATGTCATATCATATCATGTCAATATCATGCAACATGCAAAGCACGTAGTGAGAGCACTATTATTGTGGGACACTCTGACATGTGTAAGGACAGGGCTGAAAAACTATTTTAGTCTAGGTTCACACCTATGCAGATTGCTTTTGAGGTGTTTCTGCATTGCATTTTGCATTTTTACAGTTGCGTTTTTGACACCTTTTTGATGCATTTTGCATTTTTTGTTTTTCTTTTTTTTTTCTTGTTGCTAGGCAGATTTTAAGCACAAAACGCAGAAAAAAAGCAGCAAAAACGCAATACATGCTTTTCTGCAGCGTTCCAATTGAAGTCTATAGAACCAAAACACAATGTTTTGTGTTCAAAAAGTCCCTAACCATTTCCAAGAAACGCACCTGGTGAAAACGCAGAGATGTGAACCTGCCCCACAGGAAATCATGTTAAATGGACTGTACTGCGTTTCTGCAAAATGCAAAGCGTGGCACCTAGGGTCAGGGAGATTCCAGTGCTAGAGTTTACAAAAATGTAAGAAGCCAGCAGGTGAGAAAGCACACCAGACTCCATCTAAAACTCCATCCATTGGGGAACTGGCTCTTGAAACTGTAGATTGCATGTATTAGAAACTTCATAGCAACAAATACTGGTCAGAATTTTGTTTGAAACAGGGGCGGACTAACCATTCGAGCACTCGGGCACTGCCCAAGGGCCCGGGGTCAGTAGGGGGCCCCATGAAATGCCCCTGGTACCTTTTATAGGCTTTTTTTGGGTGTGGGCAAGGACACATGGGCCCAATGATCCCCTATTGCCCAGGGGCCCCATGAGTTGTCAATCTGCCCCTGGTCTGAAGGTAATGTTATTTTTTGTTACTTTAGGTACAAATTATACTATAACATGGTTTCTTTTATTATTATACAATACGAGGGAAAAGCTTTGTCTCTGGTTTGTGGCTGGATGAAAGAAAATTATTTAGATTTTCTAAAGTTTTGAACTGCAGCTGTTTCCCTAAGAAGTCTAAAGCTTTAGTTAGCTGAGGGCTCCGCCTGCTGGAGAAAAATATAATTGTCAAAACTGCAGAGTTTTTTTCCTTTCCTTTTTACAAGACCTGACTAACAATTTAAACCCGTTTTAGACTTTTGTAGAAAATATTATTATTATTATTATAAAGGATTTATATAGCGCCAACAGTTTGCTCAGCGCTTTACAATATAACGGGAGACAATACAGCAACAATATAAACCATATAAATGCTGCGCTACATTCAAACTAATTAAAATGAATGTGGAATTCAATAACTCAAAATTAAAATAATAACAATAATAATAAATAAAAAATGTGCTTGATGATTACAAAAATAATGACAAAACACAAACTTAAATCCATACGCATGTGCAAAAAAAATGCACATACATATATTAAATCACACGTGCAAAAATGTGAAGTGAAATGAAAACTAAATAATAAACACAAACTCAAAGTCCAATAATGGAATATTAAAAGTGAAAAAAAGTCCAATAATGGAATATTAGAGTGAAAAAAAAAAACTGTAAACTGTGTTTCCAATAATACTGTAAAGTGACCACAGGTGAAACAAATCGTGCAGATATCTAAGTGTAGATAGAGCTTGTGAATCCAACCACCTTCTGGATTAGCCTCTCACCTCATCTCTTCGACCCTTGCGGGTCAAAGAGCAGTAATGGATCCCTCTCACAGATCCTCCAGGCACCAAGGCACTCCAAAAACCACTTCTCAGGATATAATATTCCCACTCAGCTCTTCTCCAGGTATAGGTGAAATATCAATTTCTCAGAACAAAAAAGAGGGATCCTCCCATAGTGTAGTAGGTTTATTATACCATAGGAACATCAGATATTTAGTAGAAATACACTTACGTAGCAGCCAGTCCACATTAGACCCTCATGCTCTCAAATGAGGATATATCTGTGTTTGTTGGGTGTACAGCTGAATCCACAGGTGTACCAAGATGGCCGCCACGCCGGAAATACGTCACCGCGCTACGCCGACGCGTTACGTCACAATATCACGTGACTTCATCAGGGCTCTGATGAAGTCACGTGATATTGTGACGTAACGCGTCGGCGTAGCGCAGTGACGTATTTCCGGCGTGGCGGCCATCTTGGTACACCTGTGGATTCAGCTGTACACCCAACAAACACAGATATATCCTCATTTGAGAGCATGAGGGTCTAATGTGGACTGGCTGCTACGTAAGTGTATTTCTACTAAATATCTGATGTTCCTATGGTATAATAAACCTACTACACTATGGGAGGATCCCTCTTTTTTGTTCTGAGAAATTGATATTTCACCTATACCTGGAGAAGAGCTGAGTGGGAATATTATATCCTGAGAAGTGGTTTTTGGAGTGCCTTGGTGCCTGGAGGATCTGTGAGAGGGATCCATTACTGCTCTTTGACCCGCAAGGGTCGAAGAGATGAGGTGAGAGGCTAATCCAGAAGGTGGTTGGATTCACAAGCTCTATCTACACTTAGATATCTGCACGATTTGTTTCACCTGTGGTCACTTTACAGTATTATTGGAAACACAGTTTACAGTTTTTTTTTTCACTCTAATATTCCATTATTGGACTTTTTTTCACTTTTAATATTCCATTATTGGACTTTGAGTTTGTGTTTATTATTTAGTTTTCATTTCACTTCACATTTTTGCACGTGTGATTTAATATATGTATGTGCATTTTTTTTGCACATGCGTATGGATTTAAGTTTGTGTTTTGTCATTATTTTTGTAATCATCAAGCACATTTTTTATTTATTATTATTGTTATTATTTTAATTTTGAGTTATTGAATTCCACATTCATTTTAATTAGTTTGAATGTAGCGCAGCATTTATATGGTTTATATTCACTTGATCACTGGTATATGATTTAATGTTAGCAGCTGTTTGGGGTTCATTTATTTATTATTTTTGTTTGTTTAAACACACATTTGGAGCGCAGGAGGGTCACACCATTATTAATACAGCAACAATACAGTTCAATACAAGAGGGATAGGAGGGCCCTGCTCCTTGGAGCTTACAAACTGAGAGATTAATAAGCAGCACAGTGTTTATGCTGCGCACTTCCCCAGAGCTCTTTAGGGTATTGACCCTAGTAATACAGAATAGTAGTAGCCCCAGCAGACTCTAAGCTCCTTGGAGCTTACAATCTAAGAGATACTACCTGTGTGAGTGTGAGTGTAAGAATGTAATTAAGGAAAATTTTAAATACATAAGACAAAGATTCTAAGTGTGCTATAGAAAACTGACTTTTCCATATCAGTGAACTACCAATTACTACTTTGGTAATATGTAACACCTTATTAGATTCAAACATACCACAAGGCTGGATTTCCAAGCACCTGACAAAAAAAAATGTTTTCTGTTTTGCCTCTTTTGTCCCAAAACCCAGGGTAAAATTCCAAATCATGAACAAAACTCCAGTGTTTACCAAAAATCTGTTTATTCATTACATGTATGTAAATTATATGGCATGGACATACACTGTGTGCACAATTATTAGGCATGTGAGTATTTTGACCAAATCATCATTTTTATGCATATTGTCCGACTCCAAGCTATATAAACGTGAATGCTTATTGGATTTAAGCATGTCAGGTGATGTGTATTTGTGTAATGAGGGAGAGTGTGGTCTAATGAGATTAACACCCTATATCAAGATGTGCATAATTATTAGCCAGCTCCTTTTCCTCAGGCAAAATGGGCCAACAAAGAGATTTAACCAACTCTAAAATGTAAAAGATTTTAAAAAGTCTTTCAGAGGGATGCAGCAGTCTTTAAATTGCTAAGATATTGGGACGTGATCACAGAACCATCAAACTTTTTTTGCAAAAAGTCAACAGGGTCGTAAGAAATGTGTTGCGAAAAAGATACGCAAATTACCTGCCAAAGATTTGAGAAGAATCAAAGGTGAAGTTACCAGGAACCCATAATCCTCCAGTGTCGTCATATTCCAAAACTGCAACCTACCTGGATTGCTCAGAAGTACAAGGTGTTCAGTGCATGGCAAAGGTAAGGAGGGCTGAAACCTGACCACCACTGAACAAGACACAGAAATTGAAACGTCAAGACTGTGCCAAGAAATATCTGAAGACAGAATTTACAAAGGTTTTACAGACTGATGAGATGAAAGTGACTCTTGATGGACAAGATGGATGGGCCCGTGACTGGATCAGTTATGGGCATAGAACTCCACTTCGACTCAGATGCCAGCAAGGTGGAGGTAGGTTATAGTATGGTAAAGATGAGCTAGTTGGACCTTTTCAGGAAGATGGACTCAAAATTAACTTCCAAACCTACTGCCAGTTTTTAGAAGACACTTTCTTCAAGCAGTAGTACAGGAAATGTCTGCATCTTTCAAGAAGACCATGATATTTATGCAGGACAATATTCCATCATATGCATCAAAGTAATCCACTACGTGGCTAACCAGTAAAGATGAAAGAATAATGACATGGCTCCCTTCCTCACCTGGCCTAAACCCTATTAAGAATTTGTGGACCCTTCTTAAATAGAACATTACAATGAACAAAAACAATATATCTCTCTGAACAGTGTCTCGATGGCTGTGGTTGCTGCTGCACAAAAAGTTGATCGTCAACAGAAATTGACAAACTTCATGAATGGAAGGCTTATGACTGTTATTGAAAATAAGGATGACTATATTGGTCACTGATTTTTTTTTTTTAAATGTTTATTTGTAAATTTTGAATTGTTAGTTTATTATTCTCACTTTAACAGATGAAAATAAACAAGTGAGATAGGAAAATATTTGTTTTTCATTTAGTTGCATAATAATTCTGCACACTAATGGTTATCCCCTAAGAAAGCCAAAACCTCACTTTTACTGTCTTAAATATTCAGGTTTGAGGTTTATTAACAATTGGATTGATCGAGAGCAGTGTAGTTGTTCAATAATGAAATAATCCTCAAAAATAAAACTTGTTTAATAATTGGGCACACAGTGTACTAATCTGATCATTCACATCAGTCCCTGTCTATTAAAAAGATCCCACAATCATTTGTTCCTACCATAAACATCTGCATAAAAAAACTGGGAGGAAACCAGTTAACTATCCAGTATGTTTTTGTGTTTACATACAGTCCATGTGACGAATTAAGCACACCCTATTGAAATACCTGATTTTTTTCAACACAATTGAACAGGCAAACATTTGGATTTTCATTCAAATAGTATCTACAAGTAAACGTGAACTACTTGAACAAATAGCAAAACTGACATAAAGTATTTATCCTGACAAAAGTATTAGCTTTTTACAATCCCTGCTCAACAGGGCTGAGAGGTAGTAGCAGCACAAGGATCCAATCAGTTCATATGTTGGCAGTAAGCATGCTGATAGGAAGAGAAAGCAGAGTGATAGAGAGATTAACTCATCAGTGTGCTGCTTCTCTTTTCTTTGTCCAGTCACAGGCTGAGGTTGGTCTTTGACAACCTGGACTCAGAGAAAGCGGGCTGAATGATGCTGCCCATCAGACTGAGGACATATAGGGCCAGAAAAAAAGTACTGTAGGAAATCTCCCAAATATTATTTTATATTTTAATGTACTGTTCATTTTTATCCTGTTATATTTAGCTGGAGTTCTGCTTTAAAGATGTTTTTTTTTCTCCTGTCAGAAGCTGGAGACTGCAATAAATCTCTCCTCTATTTTGAACAAGTTCCCTGATGATGTTAATATTTACAATGTTTTACAGAATGGCATCCCACACCAAGAACTTCAAAAATACATATATACTTATACTTACAAAAGAAAATCTGTTTCTGTATCAAAAATTAGAAAGGCAGCATAAAAATATCCCAGCACAGTGAAAATGGTTTGACCCAAAGCATGTTCTTTTTTAGGGACATCATAACTAATCATGTAACACCACACTGACATTTCATCAAGCAATCAATGTACAGCCAGCTTCTAGACTTGATGGGGAACTGCACCTAATGTCAGTAAACGAAAAGGCATCACCATAAACCATCAATATAGCATTGCACAATATATCTTATTAATACAGGTGGCATCCTACTTTGTTTTCTTCTTGACCACCAATGCTTCTGCTTTGTGGACCTACCATTTGACTTGTCTTCTGCATCCCAAGCATTCTCCAATGTATGGGTTTGTGCTGGCTTTGCTATGTTCCAAGGGCTTCCCTGTTGTGTGGTATCTGGGTGACTTCCTGTTGAAGGAATATTTGTCACAGTTTGTGACTAGACACAGCTCAGGCCAAGATTCTCCTCCAAAAGGGAACTTAAATCTTGGCATTTCTAGACTTGAACTTTGCGTCCAAGAGTCACTTGTCTTTGGGATCTGTGTAAGAATTCTGGGTCTGATGTAAATTTCCCCCAAGGCAGTTCCACTAACTTTGTCCCTCTCCATCCTCTACAACTCAACTTTCTGTCATTGTGGGATAATTTAGTTTAGTCTATGACAGACCGACTCGACCAAGGTCCAAGATATCTTTGGCTTAGTGGCTCAAGAATCCAGTCTGTCCAAATACATCCTACTCTATCCACCTTTAGGATATCCCTGATCCTATTTGGAGAAGCCCATCCTGCCTCAGCCTAACAAAAAAACTTTTATTTTACCAGCTCATCCCACACAGTTATTAACTTTTGTATCACATGACCCTCCCTTTTTAGACTGTAAGCTCTAACATGCAGGACCCTCTGATTACACTTGTATTGAATTGTATTGTAACCGTACTGTCTGCCTTCATTTTGTAAAGTGTTGCACAAAATGTTGGAGTTATTTAAATCCTGTATAATAATAATACAATAAGTAAGTCAAGTAAATACTCAAGGAATCAACATTCTGGAACTTCAAGAATTTTAGTTGCCCCTACAATACTAGACTTCCTAGCTGGAGGGTCATCTGATTCGTATTCTATCAGAAAACAATACAGCAGTAGCCTTCAATGTCCTAGGGGTGGAAATGTGGAGCGCAGCCGTCTTTTGTCATCAGATCTTGCATTGGGGGAATGGGCCCCAGACCCAGTGATGTTACAGGTTTAACATTATACTGTACTCATTTTGTTCTCAGGTAAAGTGATCCTCTGACAGAGGTAGTGGTAGCTCTGGTAGCTTTGTGTCATCAGTACAGCCTGTTCTCTCTGACTCTGATGTACTGCTTTGCAACTAACTGAGTTGTAGCTAGCAGTTAGGAGGTTTGGCCACCACCAGTAGCCACACCTAGGCTGTGCTTTTGTTTTTGTGCCTAGTGTTCTACTTCTGAAAGTGATCTGAGATCTCCACTATGTCTTTCAATTAACAAAAGGTGCCCTTGGTGTGGGACCCTCTTTGTGACACAATTTTGATAACCCTACAGATGCTGATGGGTTGGTGACCACTGCATGAGGCAATCTTTTTGGGCTGTTTGGTGTGCACTCTGCATATCTGGTAGCTATTTTTTACAATGCCATAGGGCTTGGGAACTGATCTCATTTGTGCTGTTGCAATAGATGATAGATCTGCTCATCTTTGTGGTCCTTAGGCCTGATTTACTGAAGAAAATGTGCATGTATGACACAAAGAACAACCAAATGTACTCAATGGAGCAACCAAAGCATACACTGAGATGCAAATGTAATTTGTAATGTTCTCTGAGATGCAAATGTAATTTGTTGGCCAGCATGCTATAGTGTATAAATGTATGCCAGCTAAGTGGTGGTATACTTACAAAAAAATTAAATTGGGGGTGGTAGTTGACATTTGTTAGTTATTTTAAATGTGTATTGTGTACAGAAAAAAAACCTTATAATGTGCTATTACTAAAGGCCAGAGTCTCCGGGCCTTTGTATCAAAACTAATTTTCTCACCATACAAAAGGTCATTGTAAAAATTCACTGAACATAAATATGGCTATAGCGTGTGCTTTGCAATGGTATCACAGTATACGTGTGCATATGTGCAAACACACACTGTTCGTATACTACTGCTGTAGTGATACATGCTAATAAGGAAAATAAGATATATTGAAATAAGTTTCCTGTTGATTCCATTTTTTCAACTTGGGATGTTGGATTTTGAAACAGCATATGCTATATGGGATCTGAATTTGTGAGCATATGGAGTGTAAAAGAAAAAACTGTGATGTTCCCATGGAATAAATTATGGCATTGCTATAAATCGCATGCACTAGCCCTATGTAAATAGCACACACTCGATTATGTGAGCATATGAAACATGAAGGAGAGACAAATTGTAATGTCCCTATGGAATGAGCTACCATGACCCTGAGATGAATTGGAAATGATACATATACCACTCTAATTTATTATCTATGTCAGAGAACAAATATAAACAAACACCAGTAGGACTAATAGCAAGAAAGATAGTTACAGAAGGAATCTATGAAGTAAGAGCAAAGGGAAATAGTCTTTTTAAATGTTTTTCTTTTATTCCCTATTTCGGACACTTTTAAATAAAATGAGCTTACAAACTTGGAGATGAGTGGACTCATTAGTGGACTCATTATCAAGGAAATGAGATATTCAATGTTGACTGCATTCCCAAAGCTGAGACAATCCACTGAGGCTTTAGTAGTAAAACTAGTAATTAATAAATATAATTTTAGCGTTACAAAAAAGTATTTTTCTTAAGCATTTTATTGTTAAATTTCATCCCTTTACAACTTACTTCCCATTTCACACAAATGAAAATTTTTATATTAAAAAAAAAACCATAAACATAGTTTTAAGATTTTTAGAATACTTCAGTTTCTGATATGTTTTAATATTACTACCTTCTTTGTTTTGTTTCCGAAATGCTATTTATAGATAGAATTATGGATATTATAGATAATTATAGATATAGTACATTGCAGATAAAACATTGGTCAACATTGGTGTAATGGGAGAATGTTACAGAAACATGTAGAACAAATGAATCTGTTCAGAAGATGGTCTTTAAGCATGACGTGTAGCAGAGATCGTAACTAACTTCACAGCATTCACTATGTATTAGTGAATGCTGTGAATAACAAAATCTACATTAGCTCTAAGCCTGGACAATAAGATACTAACCAAATTACTGTAGGTCTGACTAGGTGTTAGACTAGAATAAAAGCCAAGAAAAATTGTGAAGTAAAATTCTAAATTTTGTTTACATCTTGAAAGTTTCATATTCCTGCGAAATTATGTATTCACTTACAGTAAATCACTAATTTATATTATAACTTTTTCTTTAGGGACAACCTGGGTCTCTTGGCACACAAGGTCCCTCTGGGCCACCAGGTCTCATTGGAATAGCAGGCTTACCAGGACGTAAAGGAGACAAAGGTGAAAGAGGTCAACCAGGCATTTCTGGACCAACAGGAGATAAGGTAAGTTTGCAGATTTCTTTCTTTAGTATGAAAGCATGTTTTCATTGAAGGTTATATCTTTAACAATAGGTTCATGTTAATAAATATTCCCCTTTTTATGCAGGGCCAAAGCGGTGTCACAGGTTTTCCAGGAGCCAATGGTGTGCCTGTAAGTATAGCAATGCGACACGCCTGACAAAAGTGGATAAAAGCTAAAGAAATGTATCCTTTAGAGCTAGTTGGCATTTAGGTTATAACGCATCCTGTAAATAGTACATGGTGTATACATATTGTGGGGACATAAGAGTTCTAAATCTAAAAATACCACACTCCCAGTTTGGCTTTATCTAATCCAATTTCCAAGTAAATCTTTCCCAATTAGACAAGGCTCCCTAGAAGTAGCCTGTCAAAGTATGCAACTTTTGTCACATGTTCTTCAAGCTCTGCTCTATAAAATCTATCATCTCCTCATCTTAAAAATATATATTGATGTGTTTCTGTATTAGGAGGATAAACATATTGGGCTCATTAATACTTGGATGCTTCGCTATGCATTTTGCTACACTTTCCAGTGTAAACAAAGTGTATAAACAACCCATTGTTTTCAGTACACTTTATTAATACTAATGTTGCACTACCCCATTAGGGGTCACTAGAAGATTTGGGTCCCCAATAGTCCTGCACATCCAGACATCACACATCTTCACAGAAACTTGCATCCAGAGTCAGAAATCAGTTCTTGAGCTTAGGTCTTGTTATTTTATTTAGGGGATTTTGAACTGGGATAGCCTAGCCAGAGTCTTCTTAGTGTACCACCCCAGACCCCAGATGAATTTCTCCTCTTCACCCAGCACTCTGGAGGTGTCCCTTAATAAGGGATCCGGTTACTGTCAATTTAAAAGATGAAACAGTCACTGGTGAGTGGCTAATCTGGTTTCCCACCAGAGTGTTTCTTCCCCTATCTGCCCAGTGGGTGTTGATATACTCACTCAGATCCTCTCCTGCTTGTGAGTTGGTGGCTGCTACCATGCCTATCAGCTGGGCCATTCCTTCCCTGCCATACAGGTGGTCCTCACTCAGGGGGCCAGTGAGCTCTGAGTTTTTCTCCTGTCCAGCTCCAGACTTGCAGGTAGGCCCCATACCACTAGGCCTCCTCGCAGCCTCCTGCTCTCAGCCTCATATCTTCCTCTCTTCCACCCAAACTCTCCTTGCACTGAACAGGCTTACTCATATTTAAGAGCTATTCTGACCCCTTGCCAACCTTGAATATGCAGATCAGCCACTCCTTACATCCACCCACTGCTTCGAGAACTTTCTCCAAAGTTCCAAAGGAAGTCTCGGAGAGCTGAGTCTGCAGAGCCGTCCAGCTCCTGACCAAAATTTGACCCCTCTAACTATTACACCTGGGCTCCTATTCAGTCCCTGTCTAACCATTAGGATCTAGCTTCCCCTAGCTGACTAGGAGGGTGCTACATCAATGCAATAAGGGTTGATTAAGTATAGGCAAATAAACTGTTCATTTTACATGTGAAGTTGCACTCTGCAAGGATATTTTCCATGAAACTTAGTGAATGCGGTGAAACTTTACTTTGTAAAGAGTACCCAATCACTTGCAAAAAACAGCATTTTAGGTTGCACATGATTGAATAATGGAAGTAAGCAGTTCTTTGATTAATTTACTAAGCTCTGGAGAAAATTCCCTCGCAGAGTGCTCAGTCTGTTTACCTTTAGTAAATCAGCCCCATTGCGTTCACTAGAGCAGAGCATTGGAATAAAAGTCCTGTATTCTGTATTTTTGTATGCTAACCTACCAATGTGAGCACTTCTGCTTTCACATGGATTTTAGAGCCATCAGCAAATGCAGCAGATGTGTTAGCAGCAATATACTATTGCTAGGTAATATTATATAATAGTAAAAACTTTGAGACAAGCATCCTGTCCTCCCTGGCTGTAACTCAACCGATAAAAAAAAATAATTCAAGCTTAGGCGACAATAGTTAAATGGTCACAGAGACCTGCTCCTCTAATACCCCTCTTTAGGACAACCCTATGCTTCCTCTCCTAACTACTATTCCTGATCTAGTTGTTTGACAGAGAGTGGGCATTCAAACCCTTTCAGACAGGCGACCCATTCAAAGAGAAACTGTCAGACTGTACAAGGCACTTAAGCTACCCTTAACACCACATCCTCTTGTACTATTGCTGGGTATTTATTACAATCTATTAATTTAAACACATGTTAAATTGCTGCTTTTCATGCATCTTACTTTGCTAGAAGATAAATTCTTCTTAAAAGGAAACATTCCTCACAGCCATCCTATATTGACTGGTGGTTGGCCTTTAGATCTGCACTTCCTATGTACTATTTGACATACTGTATATGAGCAGAGGCTGTCCAGCCAAATATGACAAAATCTGGTCCGCATGGATAGATTTCGCTTAAACACCCTGGCACCTCCAGCCTCCACCATTTTCCTCTATTCTTACCTCTCTCTCCTACTTTCCCCCTCCTTCCCTCTCTCTTCTATCTCTTGTGGGTTTAAAAACACCTAGATTATTGATGATGCTTGCTCTTTTAATACAGGCATACAAATGTCATGGACTATGGTTTCTGTGAGGTCTATTCAAATATGGAACTACTTTACATATTACTTTCTGTACGTTTACTGATTTGTGGTACAGCTTTTGCCTCTTTATATTACATCGTAACTTTAAAACTTTTAATGAAGTTTTTACTGTTAAATAAACTTTGAGAAATTTAATAACACATTTTTATAATAATATTCAAAGGGCCATGTTGGGCAAGGTGGTTCAAGAGGAAAGCCAGGACATGATGGCTGCAATGGAACAAAAGGTGACCCTGGCGAGGCAGGCTTCCAAGGCCCAAGAGGACCTTTGGGGTCTTTGGTAAGTACTGTATATTCTCTGTATGGAGAAAACATTTCCAGACATATGGAGGATGTAACATGTTATAACATATGAAATATAACATATAAAAAAATGAAACATTTACAGTATACAGTTGCAAGAAAAAGTATGTGAACCCCTTGGGATTACGTGGAGTTTTGCATGAATTGAGCATAAAATGTGCTCTGAACATCATCTAAGTCACAACAATAGAAGAACACAGTCTGCTGAACATAATACTACACAAACATTAGATGTTGCCATGGTTTAATTGCACATAACATGTAAACATTCACAGTGCAGGGAGGAAAAAGTATGTGAACCTTTGGACTTAATAACTGGTTGACCCTCATTTGGCAGCAATAACCTCAACCAAATGTTTCCTGTAGTTGCAGATCAGACCTGCACAATGATCTGGAGTAATTTTGGACCACTCCTGTTCACAAAACTGTTTCAGTGTAGCAATATTCTTGGGATGTCTGGTGTGAATCGCTCTCTTAAGGTCATGCCACAGCATTTCAATCGGGTTGAGGTCAGGACTCTGACTAGGCCACTCCAGAAGGCGTATTCTGTGCTGTTGCAGCCATTGTTTTGTTGAATTACTTGTATGCTTTGGGTCATTGTCCTGTTGCATCACCCATCCTCTGCGGAGCTTCAGTTGGCGGACAGATGGTCGTACGTTTTCCAGCAAAATGTCTTGATCAACTCTGGAATTCATTTTCCCATCAATGACAACAATCCGTCCAGGCCCTGAGGCAGCAAAGCAGCCCCAAACCATGATGATCCCTCCGCCATGTTTTACAGTGGGGATGAGGTTTTGATGTTGGTGTGCTGTGCCTTTTTTCTCCACACATAGTGTTGTGTGTTCTTCCCAAACAACTCAATCTTGGTTTCAACTGTCCACAGTATATTTTGTCAGTAGTGCTGTGGAACATCCAGGTGCTCTTTTGCAAACTTCAAACGTGCTGCAATATTCTTTTTGGACAGCAATGGCTTCTTCCGGGGTGTCCTCCCATGTACTCCATTCTTGTTTAATGTTTTCCTTATTGTAGATGTGTCAACAAAAATGTTAGCATGTGCCAGAGATTTCTGTAGGTCTTTAGCTGACACTCTGGGATTCTTCTTTACCTCATGCAGCATTCTGCGCTGTGCTCTTGCAGTCATTTTTACAGGACGACCATGCCTAGGGAGAGTAGCAACAGTGCTAAACTTTCTCCATTTGTAGACAGTCTGTCTTACCCTGGACATATGAACATCAAGGCTTTTGGAGATACTTTTGTAACCCTTTCCATCTACATGCAAGTCAACAATTCTTGATCGTAGGTCTTCTGAGAGCTCTTTTCTGCGAGGCATGGTTCACATCAGACAGTGCTTCTTGAAACCAGTAAACCCAAAACAGGTGTGTGTTTTTTAAGGGCAGGACAGTTGTCAGCAACACATCCAATGTCATCACACTGATTGGAGTCAAGGTTGGCTCACTCCTGGCTCCAATTAGCTTTGGGAGAAGTCATTAAGCTAGGGCCTCACATACTTTTTCCTCCCTGCACTGTGAATGTTTACATGTTATGTGCAATTAAACCATGGCAACATCTAATGTTTGTGTAGTATTATGTTCAGCAGACTGTGTTCTTCTATTGTTGTGACTTAGATGACGTTCAGAGCACATTTTATGCCCAATTCATGCTAAACTCCACGTAATCCCAAGGGGTTCACATACTTTTTCTTGCAACTGTAACTGCACTGTTTTGTCAGATTTGATAATGTAGGAATGATATTCAGTAACATTACCAGTTTTATTCTTTACCTCTTTTCCTGCCTTTTTAAATGTCCGTTGTGTCTAATGATAAATGTTCACTAATTTAGTGCTGCTATAAAGCAGCTGAAGATTATAGAACAAACTACCCGCCCCCCCCCCAAAGAAAAATAAAAGGAAAATTTGTACACAGCAGCTGCTTAAACAAGATGTACAAATAATGGAAAGGGTGATATTCAACCGTTTAAGCTTGTTTCACTGCCTACCTTACAATATAACATTTCTTCACAAGTTGGAATTACATATTAAATCAACAGACTTTGTTGATCATGGCCTAGTTAGATCTTCTTTGATATTACAGTTAATTTATAGGCCAATTGCATTGCATGATGATGTTACTATACAGAGGCGGACTGACAACTCATGGGGCCCCTGTGTCCTTGCCCAAACTCAAAAAAGCCTATGAAAAAGGTACCAGGGGCATCTCATGGGGCCCCCTATTGCTATTTCAACCATTTTATTCATTGGTCATAAAGAATGGGTTGTGGTGGAGCTTACTTTTATTTTCTTTATTTCACAGGGTAACCCAGGTAACAAAGGTCAGAAAGGAGAACCCTTCTATATATCAGAAGACATGATAAAAAGAATAAGAGTAAGTAACATATTTATGACAAAACATCAAGCCTAGTCTACTTCCATATGTTTAATGTTCATGAGTTCTAATTCATTAGTTGCTGCGTAATTATGAAAAGCAGTTTGTGATTGATGCTATTAATAATTTAACATTAGAGTCACACTTTATTATGGCACTGACAGGATCCTGCACTTCAATGTAGGCCCCACATGGGCTACTGTTTGGGGTTACTTGGGTTGCACCTTATCTGCCCCAAACAAGAAACCCATACCACGATGCTTTGAGAGGACTTTCTTCTCTTTCAAACCCCCTCTGTTAAAGCAGCCCCAGTGATAAAGAGTGTTGGCTATTTAATTCACTATTAAAATTCAAAGCAAACTTGCCCATCTATTCAAGTCTCCATGCTTTATTTTGCCAAGAAATCATTTTGAAAAACATTTCTGGCAGTGGTCATCTTGACTAAGGGCAGATGATTAATGTAGCATGTACTTCCTGGAATCCATCTGCCCTTAGCTCAAGCCCCTCCTGAAGACTCCTGGTATGTATGACATCATTTGCCTAGGCTTGGAAACCAGGAAGTAACTGAAGAAATGTAGGAAAAAAGTGTAGAATAAGTAAATATGATATACGTTCCTATCTATTTACTAATGCTTGCAGCATAAGGATTAAAAATAGTCAATATTGATTGAAAAAGTGAAGTATCTTAATGTTGGGAAGCCTTCAACCTCATGTTGAAACTTTATATAAAAATTAAAGGATAAGCTCACCTTCCATAACATGTTACATGTTACACCCATATTCAGGGTGTAACATGTAACATGTTATGATCAGACCGGCCCCTGCTCCCCCCCCCCTCCCATTCCCTTCTTTGACAGCTAGTGGGAGATCTTCTCCCTTGCTTACTGTCAAATGTAAAAGAAAGTGGCCGTGTGGGGCTCCACTCACATGGCCGCGTCACTCATTTACAGTCATCTGTGAATGAAAAACTACAAGTCCCGACAGCCTTAGCGGCTGTCAGCTTGCAGTCCTCAATGAGCTACCAATCCGCTGTGAAGTGCCGTGGTAGTTCATTGATTCTTCCTGTCAGTATATCTACTTGCTCTTACATCCTGCATGAACAAGCAGGTATACGGACAGGTCTGCAGGAGACCTGCATGGCACCAGCGATCTGCTGATTGCTGGTGCAATGCTTTCCAGGCTCCTGCAGAAAAAAATAATGAATGCAATAATAATCGACCAGGGAGCTAATGAGCACTCTAAGTAGTTCATTAATGCTTCCTGTCACTCAGTAACTGCCTGCTTGTTTGAAGTATGGACAGACAGCTATACTAACAGTCTGCAGGAGCCTGAGATTGCACCCTTGATTTGCTGATCTGCTGATAGTGGGTGCAATGCTTTGCAAGCTCCTAGTAAAAAAAAAAAATAAATGCACATTTTTTTACCTGCAAAAAATGTGCATTTATTATTTTTTCTAAAAGGTGAACTTATCCTTTAATGGCAGAAAGAGTAAGAAGAAAGAGAAACAGAAACAAGAAGATAACTGGATGAGCATAAATAATAACCAAATAGCTAAACAATTAGATACAGTTTTAAAAAACACCCTTTTGTTGCTTTTTTTTTCTTCTACTTTTCAGTAGCACTAGTTTACTTTATCGTTGCAATAATGAAAGTCCAACTCTGCCTACATTTATGTATAGAACGCTACACTGTTATCAACTTATCAACACTACACTACACTGTTATCAACTATTATGAATTCCAACTCTCTTAGACCTCCTTATCTTCTAACAATGGTTTAAAAAGTATTAGAAGTAGGAGTAGGAGATTTTTTTCATCAGAGAGAACACATGAAATACATGAACACATGAAAGTGAGTGTTCCCACAGAATTTTGCAGAAGTTATAAAATCAGTTTTGTAGAAATCACTCTGCTCATCTGTGTCTATACAGATATACACATAATAAAATGTATCCTTAGAGTACTGAACTATGTATGGATTTATAACCTTATCTGACTTTTTTTCATTTTAGGGTGAACCTGGTGAACCTGGATTAGCAGGATACCCAGTGAGTATTTGTACATCTTTTACTACTAAAGAAAGAGAATACATTATGTTATGTCAATAAATTCCTTGTTCTTTCCACTTCTTCCTACTTTCAACAAATTAAAAAATCTTCTGTCCTAAACTCTAAATAGTGGGGATTTCACTTTCCTGTGCTTTTTACCTCCCCTCTGCTTAGTTTCTTCTGTCTGGGTGAGTACCCACAAAAAAACATGTGTTTTACTGGGAAAGCATCCCTGTTTTCATGGGTACTGTTTAGTCCATTGTTGTTGCAGTAGGGTTTTGAGTTCAGTTCTCACTATGGAAGCTATATTCTATCTTCTCGTGTTGTTTGGTTTGTCTGTTGGTGTGCTATTTTGCCCATAGATTGTCCGTATGGGTGTAGTAGTGTTAGGTCTGCACAGGAACTGATGTGAATAGCCTGCATGCTTTATATAGTGATGTAGAATCTTCTAGCCATGTACTTACCTTCCAACTTTTTGCGATGGGAACAAGGGACACCTATTAGGAAAAGTATGTGTAGGCATAGGACATGCCCCCTGTCACACCCCCTTAAAGGAGAATTATACAAAAAAAGATTAGTTAAACTCAGAAGTGCTATTTTTACCACTACAATTTTTTTATACTTTTGAAATTTAAAAATGCAGCAATTTAGAAATTGATTGAAAGGTTTGGCACTAGGAAAATCAGACCAAAATGAGGGACAAAAGAGAAGGAAAGATGGACTTTGTTCCAAATCAGTGACAGTCCCTCGAAATCAGAGATATTTGGGAGCTGTGACTGTATAAATGAATTACATAAATTAAATTGCACCACAAGTTCTGCTTTTACAGTACAAAAATTCAGCAAAAGAGGAGTAAAATATGCACACCTAAAGAGATAGGCTACACTGGGTCATTGGTTCAAATCCCAACCATGGCACCACCTGCCTGGAGTTTGCATGTTCCTGTGCCTGTGTGGGTTCCTCCCACACTCCAAAGACATGCTGGTAGGTTAATTGGCTCCTGTCTAAATTGGCCCTAGTATGTGTATGTATGTGACTTAAGGACCTTAGAATGTACACTCCTTGAGGGTTAGGGACTGATGTGAATGTACAATATATATATGTAAAGCGCTGCGTAAATTGACGGTGCTATATAAGTGCCTGTAATTAATAAATCTAAAAAAAATTAGTTTCCTCCCATTCTCATACAGCCTATGTTTGTTTTTGGTACTTTGATAATAATGTGTTACTTTGGTGAGTATATGTACACATGTTCTCTTTGTACCAACACACTTGCTATTACTAAGCTTACTGATTTCTAAAATACAATGAAATTTCATGCCCATTTACAAAGTACACATAATGATTCAGTATGTCACTACAATCTACAGTCAAACATCTGAAATACAGTCACATTAGCATGCACAAGTATTAAAGACATTATCAGATTGTAGGTTGAGTTCTTCATACCCAGAGTATGTGTACAGACTGAAGATGGTGACCCTAGTGGAAATTAAACACCGGTTCTGTCTCTGCAAGATAACAATGCTGACTGCCAAGTCATACTGCAATATCTGTTTATGATTTTCTCATATGTGATAAAGTAGAACAACACTATCACAGCACTTATTAATATCCTTTCTACTTTTCTGCTGTTAAACAAGGAGCAATTTTTTCTTAAGAATGTGCACACTTAATTATTCTATGTTTTGTTTACCATATAATTACTGTTTGATTTTTTTTTTTTCATTTCCAGAGTCCCAATGGTCCACCGGGGAGAGTGGGATTCATTGGTCCAATGGGTGAACCAGGATTACCTGTAAGTACAATAAAGACAATAGTGTGTTTTCTACAAACAGACCAGAAAATGAATAGGCTAAACCTACAGGGGATGTGTATTGTTTTTTCTAGATTTTAAAGTAATTAGAAAAAATACATATCTATATACAGTATATGCTTTATATGAATGTTTTGTATTCTTTTATCCAGTTAAAAACTGGAGCATTAGGCAACTTTTCAATAACTCCAATTTATAGGCAACTCTGCACAAGTCCAAGGAGTGCTACTCTGTACGAAACGAGAATTTCTATCAGAAAGAGGCTAAAGGCAAACAGCTTCTGCTGTTCTCCCTTTGCAGAAAACTCATAATGCTGTGCGCGTCAGGGTGCTCCTTAATAAATAATAACATTTTAATTGAATATTTGATATCAATAGTAAGAATACAGATGTATAATATAGTTTTAAAAACATGTAAACTTTAAGTATAAAATTTATATCAAAACTATGATATTTTCCAATTAATTATGATATGACATTTAGGTATTATCATATTAACACAACAAAAAATGACAATGGAGCCAGTGGATGAGGAGTGACCAGAGTAAACATTGTGCTTATTAATCTGCTCCTGAAATTGAAAGCCTCCTGGTTTGTGAAATCAGGCCATATTATGAATGTTTTAAAAGAGTTTGCAGCCATCAGCAACAGCCCAGTCTTTTTCTGACCCCCTTGCTAGCTTTAAGACTTCAAGTCTTCTCTTTTCCTCTTAGTAGCCTGCAGACACATTTCTCTTTGCTTGTTGCATCAGTTGATCATGTCCTCCAATATCAATCCAGACCCAGCCAAGATGGCTGAATCCTGCACTGGAGAAGCTCCATAGACAAACACTGCAGGTGGGCTCCTTAAAGATGGCTACTGCACTTCTGCATTATTTAACAGTTTAACCCTGTTCACACTGCAGAAGAATCATAAAGCAGCAACAAAGGAAGAGGTTCCATAGCAGTTATCAGCTACAGTCCAAGTTACAGGTGCATTAACCAACATAAACCAACTGATTCGTCATTATAGGGCAAAACACTTGACAAACCCTTTCGGAATAAGCCTGGGAATTTTAGAACTGATGTTACAAGCAGTTCTGCAAAAGAATATGCTATTTTATTTCTATTTTAAAGCCAAACTTCATGTTTACTTAAAGAACTCACCCTCTGCCCCATTCCCCATCCAACTTCCTAAGGCCCCCTACAATAATTAATTTAAAAAAATAAAAGCATGCATACCTTTCCAGCAGTCTGCTGCCTAGCCGCAGGTCACAGGTCCTTACTTTCTGTTTTCTGGCAGCAGTACTGGTACGTCCTTCTCCTGCTCTGAGCAGTTTTCGTCTAATAATATTACATACAGTTGCATAGTAAGCTCAGGGCATGACGATGCCCCCAGGGGAAAAGGTCCACGATAGCCTGAGCTGAGAGGAGATAATTTGAATGACGATAAGCATACTTCAGCCCAGAAGATCGCAACCTATAGTTGCAAAAAGAAATTGAAAGGGGGGAAGCTCTGGATTGAAGGTGAGTATTGCTGCAAAAGTTTTTTTTTTTTTTTTTTTTTTTATACTTTTACATTTAATGGGCTACTTTTTATATTTTCTGCAGCTTTAATTTGCAATGAATGCAATGAACCTGTTCCAAAATTATGCACACTAAAGTGTTTGCATATTCTGAACAAGCAGTAAAAGCACTTTTCAAAAAAGTCACCTCTGCGGTTGTAGGCATTGTGAAGAAATTACATTTCGAAATTCATACCAGAGACACAGAAATCTTAGCTTTTTCCTTTAAAGATAAAATCTTGGCATCCTGCCAGCCTTCTAATGTAAACAAACAGTAGATGCTTTTAAGGCATACATGGGTCAAAATTCGACCGATCTTTCGTTCGAAAATCGGACTTAAGAATAATCGGCCGATTTTCGCTCTGTTAGTGGGTCAATGTCACCGGCCGATTTTCATGGTTCCTCCCCTTTTTGGTGATCGGACATGTTGGAAAATTCGTGAAAAATTACCGATTTTCGACTCAATGATGGTCAAATCGCAGGATCATTTTTCCAAAAAGAATATGCGCATGAAGCCGGACCTGGAAGGAACAGAAGTTTCGCCTATTATATGGGGTGAACTTTATGACTTGGTCGGACGATTTTTGAAATCATTGATGGCACCATAGGATTACCCAGCGAACAACGTTTTCGATTTTCGAACAAAAAATCATTCGGAATTCCAACCATGTATGGCCTGCATAAGCTGTAAAAAAAAACCCTCACTGAAACCCAATTTCAGAGTCTATGTGATCTTTAAGAATCTTTAAAAATGAACTTCTTCAAAGGACAAGCAGCACGAGAGGTGAGTAAGTGCTCGTTCTGAAGCTTTACTGCTTAAGAATATGTGTAATATCCATAGTATGGGCACAGGTGCACTTTAGGGTGCATGAAATCTTTTATGTATAAAGACAAAAGGACAACATTGACATGCAGAAACTGTGTAGCACAGTGATAGTTATGGGAACAAGCACCTGTTTAATAATAACCTTCTTGCCTTATGGAATTGTTTTTACAGGGGCCACCAGGACCACCTGGATCACCAGGACCACCAGTAAGTTTTAACAAGCCAAAATTGTTTGTATCATATTTTAAACACTGCAGCATAAAACTCACCCAGCAATTTATTAGAAACACTATACTAATACAGAATAGGGCCCCTATTTGCTCTCAGATAAGCCTAGTTTTGCAGCATTGTTTCCAAATCACACAAAACTAATCTGTCAGCAGGGTCTGAGAACTAGGAAGACACTGGCTGCAAGGTTAATAAAGGGTCTCTCAGCACAGGTCATAATATGTGAGGGCTGAATAAGGTGTAATGTGTTCATTAAATGGTTAACATAACTATTCTGTGGTGAGAGGTGATAACATTAGAGATGAGCATGACAGAAAATTTTTTTCATTTTGGATTCGTTCACTTAGTTAATAATTTCGTTTGGTCATATACATTATGTTAGAATGATTAATTTTTGGAGTTAATTTTGTATATTCTGATTAGTTTTGTATATTCATTATTTTCAAATCAATTCAAAATTCAGTTTGAGTCTACTATAATATTCTATTTTTTCCATTCTCTTTTATTCTTTTATATTCTTTTCTTTAATTTCTGTTATATTCTATTCTATCCTATTCTTTTATAGTCTAATTTTTTATTTTATATTCCATAATTTTCTATTCTATTCCTTTCTATTCTATTCTACTCTGTTCTATTTTATTCTATTATTTTATTGTATATTCCATTCCATTCTGTTGTATTCTTTAAAGCAGCCTAAGTAGGAATCATCTTATTTCACTTTTATATCTTACTGTATTTATTCCAACGTTTCCATTAGGAATTAGAATTCATTTTCAAATACAAATTTGGATAACTCCTTTCATTATAATTTAGATTTTAGATTCACTGAAATTTGTTACTATTGTGATTCGGAAATTCAGATACATTCGAATCTCCGAATGATGAAAATTTCGTTAAATTTTTGATTCATATAGAATGGATCGCATATGTCTGGATCAGGGGCGGACTGACAACTCATGGGGCCCCCGGGCAATAGGGGATCATGGGGCCCCTGAGTGCTCACCCAAACTCAAACCACACCCAAAAAAGCCTATAAAAGGTACCAGGGGCATCTCATGGGGCCCCTTACTGACCCCGGGCCCTCGGGCAGTGCCTGAGTTTCTGAATGGTCAGTCCGCCCCTGGTCTGGAAAACATTCTTTGGGATTTCAATTCAGTTTTCATGCTGTTCTATGGTAGCATCCCTAGTTGGGTTTGTTACATGGTATGATACACCTCAGTACTAAAAATCCAGCTGTATGAATCTGTAAGATTAAAGTCCCTATTGCATGTGCAATGCTTGTTGACGGAAAACCTACACTGTATGTTTTCAGCATTTATTCTTGCAAGTTTCGTTCCCCTAACAGCATCCCTGTATTCAGAATAAAGTTTACTTGTAGTTAATGTCACAAGTTAGCTGGCTGGCTGCAGGGAAGGATTGGGGGCTTTTTGAAAAGCTTCATACTCTATTATGATGGATCGCTAGCTCTCTGATTATTTTCTGTATACCTTCTAGTGCTGGATTGTACTTAGTTACAGGCTAATTCAGCTTTTTCTTTTCTTTTTTGCTTTTTTGAATTGCAGGAGACTTTCCCGTAGGCTTTAAAAAGTTAGAAATCACTGCTTTCTTGAGTAACATAAAATAAATGACAACTGTAGGTTATGAAACATTAAGATTACCAAGCTACATGTAAAGAGATGAGAAAAAAAGGTTTTTTTAGGTTTGAATAGGTAAGAATTCAAACCCCTGCCAAGTTTGTAATGCTTGAAGTGGTAGATAGAAGGCCTTGGATATATTAGTTTATACAAAGGGCGTTCAAGTCAAACCAGGACTTTTAATTTTGCAGGTATAAAAAGGGATGCTAGCATGGCAGTACTACATGCAGTAGTAAGTGACAAATGTGTCCTATTACTAATAGGCAGCACACATGTTGTGGGCCAATCAAGATGACAGACAGTGTTAGTGCGTGCATGGAACAGCGTGTGGTGATGAAGTTTCTTGTGAACGAAGGCATACAACCCGTGGATATCTACAGAAGACTTCAAGCACAGTACGATGATGAGACACTCAGCCACAATAAGATATTTAAATGGTGTAAACATTTAAAAGATGGTCAGTGATGATCCCGGCTGTGGTGGTTCCCAGCCCACAGCAGTCTTTCCTGTGAACATTCAGCATGTGGGATGTCTGATTC
The DNA here is from genome assembly GCF_062004578.1 of Staurois parvus. Lineage (NCBI taxonomy): Eukaryota > Metazoa > Chordata > Amphibia > Anura > Ranidae > Staurois > Staurois parvus. Next base: position 13,315,278 of record NW_028318430.1, on the reverse strand, counting down.
TGGATAATCGACGCATTGCGTGTCCTGAAATTGCGCAAGAGAGTGATCTTTCTGTGGGAATGGTGAACATAATAATGAAGAAGTGAAGCAGGCTATTCTAGAATGGTTCAGGCGTACTGGCAACTCTTTCTATGCTGAAGGTCTCTAGGCATTAGTTAAATCCTGGGAGAAGTTTATAAATGTAGGAGGGGAGTATGTTGAAAAATAAATGCAGTTTCCACTCCTTGAAATTTGTTATTTTATTATATAAACACAAAAGTCTCAGTTTGACTTGAATGCCCCTTGTATCAATTTATTTTGGCCTTTGAAATGAATGAATGCTCAAGCACTAATTGTGCCTAGCATTTAAGTGCATTTACACACGTTTAGGCACCTCTTGTGTTTTTTTTATTTTTTTTCAGCAAGACACTCCTCTCCTGAACACTCTAGTCCTGGGTTTTCTTTTCTGCCTCTAAACACCTGTAGATGCTTATGTGTGCATGGACACAGCAGTGTCTTGACACCTAGTGTGCATGAGGCCATACAATGAGCAGTATATACTGTAAATGTTTCATTTTTTTCACCAGTTGTAAGTATATTTAAAAATACATTTCAACCCAGTTTCCATGCTGTATTTTTCTAACTCTTTTTTTTTTTTTAAGGGAAGCAAAGCAATTGCCTTTGTTGTACAGAAGGGACAACCGGTAAATAACTTATTCTTTATATAAAAAATGTCTATATATAGTTATTGTTATTTTATACAAATGGGAGAGGACTGTTTCTGTCTCTTTAACAAAATTGCATGTTATATTGATGAATATGACAGTTGACAACAATTCCAGAAGTCAACAGAAAGTAGATGTTTTGTTTTATCTACCAAGTTCTAATCACATTACCCATTCAGACTATGAATTGTGTTGACACGTGTTATAATGTAAAGCATTATTATACATTATGTTGCACTGCATTAAGGCGTGTTGAATGGGCTGTCAGAACACCTTAAAACATTGACCCTTGATTATAACTGAGTGCATCACAATGCACAGCATGTGCGTTGTGGTGCACTGCAGTGCCAATTTGCTGCCTGCTACTGTAGTAGAGTGCAGGGCTGCATTTTGAAATGAAATTGCATCACAACACACTGCAACATGGTTCCTGTGTTTTACTGTGTGTTAACTGTTAAAAAAGGCAAATAGACCATTAGGGGGAGATTTACTAAAACTGGTACACTCAGAATCTGGTGTAGCTGTGCATGGTAGCTAATCATCTTATTATTTCAGCTTGTTCAATTAAGCTGGAAGCTGATTGGTTTCTACGCAGTGCTGCACCAGATTTTGCACTCTCTAGTTTTAGTAAGTCAACCCCAGAGTATCTCAATGTCATGCAGAAAACTGGTACAGCGTTCCTTATTCTTTGTTCAATATCATTATTGTTACTTCTTATTACATATCATTTATTATTAAAACAGGGTAAATAGTATATGATGTTAAAGTTTATCTCTAGGTAACACCTTTTTTTTTAAAGCTTTGAACAGAATGAGGAAGGGTTAGCCCTCTGTCAAGTTCTTATGTGTCCCCATTGGGAAAATTATTTTTCTTGCAATTATTGTAACTTATTGTCATCGGGAAAGTAAAGGGAAATGCAAAATTTCAGAGTTGACCAACAAGAGGTAAGAAGAAATCTTCCAATTGGGGACACCTGTTTCTGGGGACAACTGTCTAGAAGGGGAATCCCCCTGACTTTTTGGGACCTTCTTTTAAGTTCTGTTTCTCTGGGACAGGAAGTGGAAGGAAAATTACCCAACAATACAGGAGACAGCAAAATAAATAAAAGAATAAAATGACAGGGGGTTTAATCCTTCCCTACTCTAGAAAAGAGCTATGCATACACTTCAAATATATTTTGTAAAATCACTTTGCTGTGCCTGACCAGATTACCTTGTTTGCCTCTAGAGGTCAATTAGTATTGATGAAAGGTATGATGTAATTTTCTTCTATCCTTGGGATCCTTACATTGATGCATGATTTAGATGTTTCCTATGATGCCTCCACTGGCTTTCAATCCCCCAGTCTCACTTGGAGGTTAATACAGAGGCATTAATCACATTTATATATATCATATAAAAATAATTACATAAATTAGTAGCCCTGTAGCTTTTGTGTGTACAACCGCCCTGTTGGATTTTCCCCACTCCATCAGTGTTGCAAGCTATAGCCTGTAAGGCTGGTCAGTGTATTCTGACAACAGGGAAGTTTCCCTGCTGTCATAATACAATGACGCAGTGGGGAGAATTCCCCCATCCACATCAAGAGTGTGGATGGGGGGATCAGATCGGGGTTTTTTTTTTGTTCAACCCACAACTCATCTCTGGGCTACTTAACACATCACTCTACTTTGATTGAGGAGTTTGAGGGGGTGGCAGTGCATGGTAGCCAATCACCTTCTAACCTCAGCTTGTTCAATTAAGCTTTGGTAATAAAACCTTGAAGCTGATCGGTTTCTGTGCACAGCGGCATTAGATTTTGCACTCTCCAGATTTAGTAAATAACTCCCTCTGTGTCAAGGTGATGTCAGTTTTGACAGAAACAACACACCTGTTTTGTATACTGTCAGAGAAAAATAATTGCACCTTTACAGGAACCACTAAAAATTGTAGATACTGAGGGAAGTTATTATGTTAGGGCTGCTGCCTAGTTGCCAGATCTGAGGTCTGGTCAACTATATATTCACAATCTGACAACTCACTCTGCCATTTACAGTCTAAGCTTGCCACTCAAATGCCCGGTAGACTGAAAAACCAATATGCTGTCTGTGTTGCAGAGAGTCTTGTGCAGCCCCTAAGCCATCTCTCCATTCAGCTCATTGTAGACACAGAATGTAAATAATGTGCTTTGGTGCAGCTCTCTCTTTCTCTACTCTACTAAACGCAAGCCCTCTAGTAACTTATTGTAAAGTTGGCCCTACATGTATGACCAGCTTTGTTATAAAGAGTATTCTGCTGTTCTAATTAATATTATTATTAATATAATACAGGATTTATATAGCGCCAACAGTTTGCGCAGCGCTTTACAAAATGAAAGCAGACATTACAGTTAAAATGCAATTTGGTAAAAGAGGAATCAAAGGGCTCTGCTTGTTAGAGCTTACAATATAAGAGGGAGGATCAAGTGATACAAAAGGTAAAAGCTGTGGGGGATGAGCTGTTGGAGAAAGTAATAACAGTGTAATAGTTAGATGCAGGATAGGCTTCTTTGAAGAGAAGGATTTTCAGGGATCGTCTAAAGGTGGATAGGTTAGGAGATAGTTGGACAGATTAGGGTAGGAAGTTCCATAGAATGGGAGAAGCTTGGGAAAAGTCCTGGAGGCGAGCATGGGAGGAGATGACATGGGAAGTAGAGAGCAGGAGGCCTTTGGAGGACTGAAGAGGATGGTTTGGTTTATAGTTTGAGACACGGTTAGTAATGTATCTTTGGGCAGAGTTGTGGATGGCTTTGTAAGTGGTTGTTAGTACTTTGAATTTTATTTGTCGAACAAGTGGAAGTCAGTGGAGGGATTGGTGGGGATAGACACTGAATGGTTGGTAAGGTGGATGAGTCTGGCAGCATTCATGATGGACTGAAGGTGGGATAGCCTATGTAAAGGTAAGCCAATGAGGAGGGAGTTGCAGTAGTCGAGTAGTTGATTTTTCTTAGTAATCTTTTTTCACTAAATAGTGCATATATATCACAGTAGCAAAAGAAATACATGTATGAATCTGTGGATACTGGCACTGAGGGAAGTTTTCCCTCCCTCCTCAGTCTCTGCTTCATCACACTGACACTGACTGGGGCATGACTAAGGAGTTTTTAACTGGACATGCGGAGCTTGATGGGGACCCTCTGCTGTGCACTGTTGATCATAGGCAAGGCAGACCTGATGGGGAACTAACATCAAAGCTCCCATCAGGCTCCGTCCATGTGACAGGAAGATAGCAGTGGGCAGATTCTACAACTGCTGTTGGACTGAATACTGGCTATGGATCCACCCATTGCAATCCACTATCAATCACAGGCAAAGCAGACCTAATGGGGAACTAGCCTCTTACTCCCACCAGGCTCTGCATATGTTTGTTCAGTGTGACTTGCCTCATTGGTTGCTAAGATGGCATGTCCCTCATCCAACAACCAATGCTGCAAATGTAAAATATATTAATAAGGTAATGAATACACTACAAACCCCTCCCCCTGTACGCCTACTTTGTGTTGGTCTCAATCACCACAGGTTCGCTTATCATTAAACTGGCAGTAACTTGTTGCTTACATATTAACAAATTCTAAAGGTGGCAGTAGTAAAAACTACTTGAACCTGGCACATGTGTCGGTACATGTAACAAAACTGATGCAAAGCTTTCATGCATTAGAAGCAAGACATATTAAAGGGGACATACCATCAGAAAAATGACATTACAGCATTTTTTAATTTCCCTGTATGCATTTAAAGCCTTATTCCTATTATTTTTGTGTCATTACAGGGTGACCCAGGCAAGCCAGGGCTCCCAGGTATACCATGCCAAACACAGGTGAATAAATGATTTGTTATGATGAACATACAAATTATTCATTGTATTATGCATATGATACATTTTGTGCCAGTCTGTGTTGAGAACAAATAGAACTTGAATGAGTTTCATTAAAATGTACACACATAAGGTTTGATTTTCTAAAGGAGTACAGCATGTTCATCATTAACTAAATAAATTGAGGCTGTGCTAATTTCAATCATCTATTTTCTTGAACATAATTGGGTTTTCTTTGCAAAGTGTGATGGTCATGCTTGATTGTGTAAAGGTTGCTCTTTTGCTTTAAAGATCCTATGGAGCCATTTGTGTGCATTACCTGGAAAATCTACAACTTAAATTATTAGGGCACAATAAACTCAAGGAGAGAGCTTTTTGGGGCACAGGATACCCAAAATGCATCCAACAATGAGTCCAGGTGTCTCCACTAGCAACAAGCAATACGGGATAAGAGCCTTTTATCTGAGAATGGTAATCTGTATTCTTCAGACAGTTAAACACCTTCAGGCAGAACTAATACCTTTATAGCTGAGCCACCTCCTGAAATTTCCACTGGCAGCAGCTTGTACCCAGCTCTCCAGTACACTCTTTAACAGTGAAGCTCCTTCCACTGGTACTCCAACAAAGTTCCAGCTCCTCTCCTACCTTGTGTACCCTCCACCAGGGCTGGGCATCCACACTCTTTGCTTTACCCTTCCCGGACAGTGGGGCTGAAAGGCAAATACCTCCATTGTAGCCTCCTCTTTTGGCAACAGCCCAGGACACAAGAACAAAATACCCTTCTGAGAAGCTATCCCACGTATTTATATCCTTCCCCAGCATGTGTCAGTGGCAATAAACTTCATAGCGGTTGGCCAGGGAAACATAAATATTCCTAACTCAGCAATATTGTTTCTTATTACAATATCTGCTGAGAAACACTTCCCTGCAGCAGGCATGGGCAAACAATACCATGTGCTTAGGGAAAATCCAATGAATGCAGAACTATAACAATTCAAACCAAGGCTGACTACAGATTAGCTCCATTGAGCTAGTCACTCTACTGCTAAGTGCATGGTCCCTACAATTCAAATTAATAGATTAATTTTTTTGTATCCTGTGTTTTGAACACTTTTTCTCTTATCATGTTTTGTGGAGGCCTCAAAGAAAAGAATTAAAGATAGCATCAAAGTGCTCATAGCACTTTTATTAACTTTTCCATAGATTGAAGAGTTAAAAGTTGCTGAGGGCAGTCTTAAAAGAAATTGTAACTGAATTGTTAAAGGATGACAATGAAATTATGGATTTCACAGTTATACACAGGCAGAAAAGGTAGACCTTCCTTAATCCTTTGTGAGAAATGAATTGCTGTTTCCTTTCTAATAAAGATGGATTGAAAGAAAACATGAAGTATGCCCATTTCAACACATTGTAAATGCCCATCTACTACTAAGATTTCTTTGCATTTAAATGCTTGAGAAAAATAATTTTAGTTATCATGGAGTAATTCATGGTGCAGCATGATGTTCATTTTAGGTCCACCAGTATAATGCAATACGTTTATAGACAGTCGACACTATGTAATGAATAAAATGCATGGCCCATTTATTTTGCATCCTCCCATCCCTATGTTAAAAAAAAGACTCAGTAAAAAGAAATATAGAAAATACAACACTCTTTGAAAAAATGTTAAAAAAATATTTACCTTATACCCCAACTTCTGGGCATTTTTAGGTGCCAATTACTGTATATCACTAGGCCTTACAGTTATTTTAAATGGAGGGTTGCAAGGTAACCCTCAAAGTCTGCCTTAACATGTGCCTGCAGTATCCTCCACTTAAATAATTGCTGAGAAGTATATATATATATCAGTTTTTCCTAGTGGACGTTTGTACCTAAATGCCATGAAATATAAACCTTTATTACATTCTAGGACAATTTTTAGTACAGGTCTGAAGCTAAACATATTTACTACAAAGATAGCCTACACAAATGAATGGTCAGATGCAAGGTACACTGTCCCAGGGTCTTAGTTGAATCAGTACTCTCTGACCTTGTGCCTATGAATGTCATTGTTCATGCTCACTTTCTCCTTCATTTATTTCCTGATTAAAAAATAAATAAGCAGGAATAAAAAGAAGACATGCAGATGGGGACATTTGTCCACTGACAAAGTGAAGATACCAGGAAAAAAAGAAATTAAAGTTGTATGTAACCTGTTTTCTTTCCCATCCTCCACAGGGTGAACCTGGAACAACAGGACCCACTGGTGCACCATGCCACTTAGAGTTCATTAGACCATCTGATATCTCCTTAATAGATTATTTGGTAAGAATCTTCTCTGATATGACCTTACCATGAACAAAATAACTTAATTATTCTGCTACTGTATTTCTGCAAGTTGTAAACACAATAGTTCCAATCAGGGGCGGACTGACAACTCATTGGGCCCCTGGGCAATAGGGGATCATGGGGCCCCTGGGTCCTTGCCCAAACTCAAAAAAGCCTATGAAAAAGGTAACAGGGGCATCTGATGCGGCCCCTTACTGACCCCGGGCACTCGGGCAGTGCCCTAGTTTCCAAATGGTTAGTCCGCCCCTGGTTCCTATTGTTAGTAGTGAATTTAGTATAAGCCTAGCTATACACTCATATATTTCTTTTGTTCAGTCCCCACCATCTCCTACCTCAGGCTGACCAAGATAAATACTTGAATTCCTCCATTCATGCTAAACAGCACGGTTAGAGGAATTCCCACTGCTGATTAATATATAGTTACATAGGTAATCTGGTAAAAAAAAGTCCAACTAGTTCAACCAATAGGAAAATAAATAAATGGAAGAAATAAATAGAAAACCTCTGCATACAGAACTCTATACCCACAGTTGATCTAGAGTAAGGCCATTTGTGTTCTGTGTTCTTCAAAGACAATAATCCCTCCCAGTCTAAGTCTTGAAGAGTATCCCTCAGCCTTGGAAAATTATATTACGCAGCCCCATGGGCGGACTGACAACTCATAGGGCCCCCGGGCAATAGGGGATCATGGGGCTCCTGTGTCCTCGTCCACACTCAAACCACACCCAAAAAAGCCTATGAAACGTACCAGGGGCATCTCATGGGGCCCCCAACTGACCCTGGACCCTCGGGCAGTGTCTAGTTTCCAAATGGTCAGTCCGCCCCTGGGCAGCCCCTACTCCAGCTGCTGCTGGATACTCAGTCAGTGCCTGCATCTAGTTGGATGCAGGTACTATTCTGAGGAAAAAGCTTTCAACTGATTCCTTTGACATAAGTCGATCGAAAAATAGTTTTTTGTCAAGCAAAGGGGTTTCCACAGGGCTGCCCACTGCATGAATTTTGGCCAGTTGAGCAGAAATCAGCAACAATTTGAACCATGCATAGCCAGCTTTATTTTGAAGCTGGATATACAGAACTTTATTCATGGTTGGGATAACGGTTTCCAAAATGCAAATAACCATTGTATTGATCTATTATTTCTGACTGATGTCATGGTATAAGTGTTCTACAGATATATTCTGAATGGGTGCCATATATATTTATACCTTCATAGGGCTGTGTTTGCTTCAATCAACCAGTCGTGTACTTGAAAACGCTTGTTTGTTGCCCTTGAACATGGTTGTTTATTGAAAGCAATCACACATCCTTTACTGAGCTTAGTAAACATTCTGTTTGCTCAGTAAATAGTATCTGTCATTTAGTAAAATAGGCCCGAAGACTTTCATTGTGAAAAGGAGCAGTAAAGCAAAACCATCATGTAATGGTTTATGTAAACAATGCACAAATTTGGTAAATGGAAAATTTGGTAAATGATCACAAAACATGGATGCCACATGAACATTTAGTTTATAAATACTAACATTATCAACAATGTTTACATCAAGGTCTATTCAAACAAATCTGAAAAATCATTGAAAAGTCTTTTCATTCCTGTGAAGGTTAAACATCAAGTTTTAACTTGTGAAAGATGTAATTTATGGAAAATATTCTTATAAAAATATCTGTTTGTGCTGTTCAGGCTGAAAAAGGGGAAAAAGGAGAGAAGGGAGACTTTGGAGAACCAGTAAGTAATTGATTTTATGAAATACTTGAGTGGTATTATTTGGAAGGGGGTATTTGTTCTGGCTGTCTTGAGGTTCATTTACATACATATAAGTATATTGATGATAAAATATTAGAATGTCTCTGGAAGACTTAAAATGGCTGTAGACTGCAGTACTTCACTACTTCATGGAATTAATTTGTCAAATATTAGCATTTAGAATATACTTTTATATATAATAGAATGTCAGTGTTTCTTTCTCTATTAGTAATAAAGGGCAGTTATGTGTATTCTATATTCCTCAATATCCTAAAGATCGGCTGTGGCCAATACCTGCACACCCACTAGATCTACTGGCTCTCAGTAACAGCACATCCAGTAATCCTACTTCATCCAAACCCAGTACATACATTGCTGCCCAAGTACGAAGTAATGTGCATACCAGAGCGAGCTCATTACATTACATTACATGAGTTCTCTCACCAAGAATGGTTGCAGGATGGCACACAGATGCCACAGATGGTTGTGCAGGAAGTGTGCACAGTCACAATTACACAATGAATGAGAGTGGCATCCGGGCAGAGTTAAAGGCTGAGGGCCGGATATGCTGGGCATGCGCAAAAGTACAATGAGTGTGATGTTTACACCAAATTGTACAGATGCCCCTTACATGCATAGACAGTTTTTCGGTAAGGGTCAACTGTGTCTTTAAGACAGCTGTCATTTTTTTCATCATTATTTTCATCATCATTCTTGTTATTATCAGTGGAGTTACTGAAGAAAAAATGTAAAAAAAATTAAAATGTATTATATATATAGAAATTTGCTTTATGATAAACCATTTATGTTTTCTCTGCAAAAAAACTACATGTACTCTAATTTCCCTACCACAGTTAAACAAGCACTCATGTTTTTTAGGGATGATTAGCTAATACAATGTTTTGGGATGTGGAAGAAAGAACACAGACAGATCATATAATATCTATGCACATACTGTTGGCAGTGGAAATTGAACCCAAGATCCCAATGCTGCAAAACATGTGTGTTTATTTCTTAGTCACTATGTTGATCAATTTGTTGTATATCATCATCATTTAGCAACATCACATCCTCCCTGCCTGGTTGATTCTTGATTTGGATCTGATTCTGATAATGATGTACTGAATTAAAGTAGCCAATTCTACCCAAAATGGAGAATTCAAACAGTGTTTGTAAACAGTGCCCAAAAGTATCATTCAAATATACAATGCAACATTACTGTTACATAGTTTTTACTCTGTCACATTCATCTGCAGATCAAACTGTGACCTTTGATCTGCATATGATATCACTTAGCAACCAAATAAGTAAAGAAATGAGTTTATATTTTACCCCTTAATGACCCCCATAGTTAACAATAATCAGCCCTAAATAACTTCTCTGTTAATGTTCAAACTTTTTTTCTATATTGATTTGTTAAAAAAAATAAGTGCAGTTTTTAGGGTTTTTTCTACATCTTTTTGTCTACAGATCGCATAAAAAATAGAATAATTTTGCAAGACAATATCTTCAAAAGAAGCCTTGTTTGTCCTAAAAAAGGAGTATATGTACTATTTGGTTTCTTTAGTTAAAAAAAAAGGTTATTGGCATATAAACAGGCCCATAGCAGAAATATGTACATTTTTCTGGTAGATGAGCTATGAGAGCTTGCTGTTGAGGCTACCACAAAACACTTTGTAAACTGAAAAAAAATATTTATACCATTCGCTTTTGTAGGACCAATATCAACATTACTCCCAAAAAAAATTTAATGCAACTGTTTTTTAATTTTTCCTAATTCAACAGTATTTTTTCATATATATTTAAAGTTTTTATTGGGTTTTAAAGGCAAACTTTTTGTTTTGTTTTGGACAGAGTGCAGAGGGATTAGAACACCTTTTATTGCTGTCTGTATCTCTGTTATGGAGATTCACCCTCTCTATTTGACAAGTTTACCATTAACATTGAAAGTGAAAGTAAAGGAAAATCACAAATTGTGGGTTGTCCCTAGAAAAATAAAGGGGGGAAATCTTCCAATGGGGACATTAGTTCTAGTGACCTGGAGGTCCCCAAGAGATTCCCTAAATTTGCTGGGAATTCCTCTCACTTTCTGTTTTGGTTATGGGACAGAAAGTGAAGGGAAATCTCCCCAATGAGAAAAAGATAGCAAAAGGGGGTTATAATCCTCCCTTATGCTATCCAAAATGGAAAAAAAAGTTTTGCTCTACTTTAAATATTCCTGTAGAAGTCCATAGAGAATACTTTTACTATATTATGTTTTTACATGAACTAGAACCCCGCCAATGTAAAATGCACTGCAAATATAGAGTAAAACAGATATCCGATGCAAATGATGATGAATGTAGATTACAGACACAGTAGACGTCAAGAAGCTGGCACAGTCCTGTTAATAACATTGGTATTGCTAATCAGGGAAATAAGTATGACTTCTTTGTCCTAAAATGTGCTTTACTTTGTAGGGTAAAGATGTTTTATCAGGAGAGCGTGGAGAAGAAGGTATTATGGGCTTCCCTGGAGCAAGGGTAAATTACAGCAATATAAAAGACTGACCAATACATACAGTATACAAACAATAGAAGCATTTTACCTGTCTTACACTCTGTGTTTGTACAAGCAATTGACATGTGCCTTTTACTACTTGTTTTCAAGGGTATTTCCACTTTCGAAGTCGAATTTGAGAAAACCCCACATTATATTTGTTTTGTGTTCCCATTCACACAGTATACCTAAAAAAAAATCTTAAGGAGAAGGTGTCATGGCTGATTCTAAGAATTTCTGAACAGTCTTACATTGTCTTTTCAGTTCACAGAGTGAGCTATACCTTATTAACATACAATGCAGGAGGGTAGTTTCTAAATTTTTAACACTTTGGCAGCACAGAGTTCAAATCTAGCTTACAGCAGATCATGAAGAATTGTGAACGCAGTAAAGAGATGGTTAGTTACGTTTTACTCCACAGATCACTTCTAGACATTACAAAGCAGGGAGAGCATATATGGAATTTTTAAGCAAGTAAAAAGGTAACCAGAAATTTTTAAATATTTTTTAAGGTATGCTCTGGTAATCATAATATGCAACAAATATAAAATAGGTGTTATCCCGATTTGGCTGCAAAAGCAGAAATACACAAAGAAATTTGTAACCAATTCTCTGGAACTTTGCTTCATATTTTCTGGGAACACTAAAACATTTGGTACCAAGTGAGAGACCAAATATTTAAATTGCCAATGTTGTCTTGGGAAAACTTCTGACTGCCTATTTCCCAACCGTCTAAGACCTCTTCCCAGTAAAAAATTTTAAAAAAATGTTGGTGCACTGAAATGCAGAAATAATATGCACTCTAGCTCTCTAGAAGCAAACCCTCACCTCCTAACTATGGTTCTCTACATTTATTGAACACAAAAGTGTGGAAGACCTAATGGTCTCTTTAAAAAAAACCAAGAGGACAATTTCAGTTCTATTGTTTAAAAGTTGCCAGCTCTCAAGACTACCATCCACCTCTTTCCCAGGGATAACAATATAGGTTCAAAGTTGATCTCAACTATAACCTGAGGTCCATTATTTAAAGTTTTCTATATAAATACCTTTTTAAGTCTTGCATAGAGTGAGTATGGTTGGAACTCCTGTTGAGTTTAAATTGCTGTCTATGACTCCACTGGGGAGATTCACTTTGTTGACTCCTTTTAGCGAAACTTAAATTGATGGGAATAACAAAATTGTACAGGTTCATCTAATAAGGACACTTGTTCAGGAGACAACTCTCTAAGAAAAGAATCTCTCTTACTTTTGAGACATTTATGTTCACTTGTTCTTGCATCTCCAGGACAGGAAGTAAAAAGAAATTTCCCCAATGGGACACACTTGGCACAAAATAAACTGCCAGGGGTTTAACTTTCATTATTTTATCCAAAGCTAAAACGAAACGTTTTAAGCAAATGATCTTTAAATCATACTTAATTTATATCTTTATCCCTTCAGACTAGATATGTTATCTTCTCTTTTCATTTTTTTTCTGCAAATGTTGACATTAATTTAAAAATGTAAAACATTGAATACACTGGCATCCCCTTAAAAACTGTTACTTTAAGATTCCTGGTAAATGTAACCTAATAAATAAAAGCATAAATTTGGCATTTGTGTTGTGAAAGTATTAGATGGAACTTCACTCACCCCCACCATCTTAACAGTTATCAAGGCCTATCCTCAATTCACATAAAGAAGGGGCATCAGGGAATAGGTGCAGTAGGAACACATGCAGGAGAGACACCTCTAGTAATCAGTAAAGATCGCTTGTATGTAGTCCTATGAAGGTTTTGTCACAGGTTAGTCTGCCGCTGTAGTTTCAGGATACAAGGGTACACTGTTCAGGATACACTGTTAACACAGTAAAGTGGTGCTCTGGTGACCTAAGTGACCAGGCAGCTTTGGGGAGCAAGGAGAAAGCAGCACGCTGGGATCAGTGGAGCACACCCAAAAGTGGAAGTTACAAAACAAAAATAGAATAAAAAATGTATTAGAAAATCACAGTAAGTGAACTAGGCTGTCAAGAAAGATGTGAAAAAAATGTGAAATATTGTTTATTTTGATGCCTGAGGTATACATTCAGATGCTTCTGTACCTCCACAAGCTGTATTTTATTTACTCAATGGAATTATGGATTTCATAATAATCTGATTTATTTCCAGGGACCTGCTGGGAATGATGGTGCACCTGGAGACAAAGGAGAAAATGTAAGTTAAACATGTTTTTTTAATCTCTATAGCTCTCCATTTAACAGTTTACAGCTCCATCACTGGTATAATGTCAGTGCCATTTTTTGTAGCATTGTATTGTGAGCCCAGGTTGACATGATGATGAACACCCTGGGGTGTGTCGGTGACGGCCTGAGCTCCTTGGGAAGTGGACCAATGCTGGAGGATAGAGGCAGATGGGGAGGGCATCACTGAAGTGTGAAGAATGAAGAGTGTATTCTACTTTCCAACCTTTTTTTTGTTTAAAAAACAGGGCATGGGAAAGAAAAAAAAAGCCAAGATGGGCTTTTAGATATGTAGCTAAAATAAATAAAGATAGATAGATAGATAGATAGATAGATAGATAGATAGATAGATAGAAGCTGGAAGGGAAGGCTATCAACTGATAATTATGAAAGCTTCACAGTTGCAACTACTGGAACCCCAAGTCAGAAATGCACCTGTCATCAGAGAATGTGGGTTATAAATACCCTTATGATAAGAACAGGGAGAAATACTATTGTGCTTAGTACCCCATTCAGACTAAGGTGTCTAGAAAGTATTGTTTTTTCAGCTCAGTCTTGTTTTATATATATTTAATAGGGATTGCCTGGACTCAACGGTAATCATGGAACACCTGGCTTTAAAGGACTGAAGGTAAAAAAAAATTTATGTATATATTATTATCCAGCAATATTTCTGTCCAGTCTCACTGTATGTGAATTAAACCATGCCAATAGACTTCAGTGCTGGTGAAGTTCTCAGCTTATCTTGTATAGTGCTCAGCTGAGAACATACATTTTACTTAGGCTCCACATTAATGTCCATCAGACTTCATGCAAATGGGCGCATTTTCCCGTGCAGCATAAGCACAATGCATAATTTTAGTGCCCGAGATGTCCTGGTGTTGCATACAGCCGCCCATAGACATGAATAGGTGAAGGCAGCTGTAAGTGCCGCTACTAGCATAAGGTAGTGCATGTGCACAGGCATAACATCCTGAAGTGTGCATTCGGAACATTATGTCTGTGCATGTGTGCTACTTTGCATTAATAGCAGCACAAAGTTGTATACACCCATTCATATTTATGGGCAACTGTATGCATCTTCATTTGGGGAACCAGAAATATGCAGTGTATTTATGCTGCATAACGTGCCCATGTTCAAGAAGCCAAAGGCAGTATTTGTTATATCTGTGTATAAAAACTAGTGGTGCACCGAAATGAAATTTCTGGACCGAAACCAAAACTGAAAATTCAGAATGGATAGTTTTTTTAAAAATATATATTTTTTATATATGATTGTATTATATTTGACTTTTAATTAATATCATGAACTTAAATTAATATGAATTTAAAAAATACAATCCAGTAACATAAAATACATATTATTGAAAGCAAAACACAAAAATTGGCCAGAAAATGAAACTTAAATAGAGATGCTTTTGCATTAAAGTCAGTAGGGGCATTTTTGCCTTGAAGTCAATAGGGGCATTTTTGCAATGAAATCAATAGGGGCATTTTTGCAATGAAGTCAATGGGATGTGATTTTGCATTGAAGTCAATGGGATGCAATTTTGCGTTGAAGTCAATAGGGGGTGTTTTGCATTAAAGAGAATGGGACATGATTCTGTATTGAAGTCAATGGGACGCGATTTTGGATTGAAATCAATAGGACGCGATTTTGCATTTAGGTCAATTATCATTATCAGCACTTTTTTTTCTATCAGCAAAATGCAGAAAACCCTATTTTGTTATTTATTAATAATTTTTGGCGGCCAATATATCGGTGCATCACTAATAAAAACACATCTTCGATTGTCACCAGCATCACAATGTAACCAGCACACACAATGAGATCTAATTATACACACCTATGTTAATCAGGTTTTATTGACTACAGATTGCTTCTTTGAATAGAAATAGTGATTGCAGAATTAATGATTGTAACCTATAACCTGCGTTCTAGGCAGAGCACATATGAACCAAACATTCTTTCAAAAAGGTAGTATTAGATAGGGGACTTCATTTGTATAAATGTGTACTCACTCCAGGGACTACTGTGTTTTATTGCAACCAATTAGGATCTTAAAGTCCAAATTTCAGCATTTTTAATTTTCACTACTTTGATTCATAGGATTTTTTGTGTCTTTGTTCCCAGTGTGTTGCCTAAATTGTAAAATACATTATTAGATTCTTCATACTAGGAGAACTGACTTTTAGAATCATAGTCAATGAGTACAGGCAGGTTATTATGAATGATTTAATTGGAATACCACATCAGCCCACGCAACTTCCACTGTGTCTCTGTGATTTATTATCAGGATGTACCACATCCCATGAAATCCTAATTCCATTTTAAAAGTTTATTGCTGCCTAGGGTAAAGAGACTTTTCAAAGGGAACTTTGCTTTGTGGGAATCCCCATCTGTTTTACAGACAAATCATAACTGACTAAACAAACAATTAGAACATTAGTCATGGGACTATCATCTGTTGCCTAAAGCTGCAGAGTTCCTGTTCTTTTCTTACAACTGACATTTCAGACAAAAATACAACTTGTACACTGCTCTAAAGAATCAGTAACTATTAACCCTTAGAACAAAGCATGCACTTAAAATGATTCACAGTCCATTATGTAAAAAAGATGTTAATTAGTGGTGTCAAGTATTTAAAGGCCATAAATATTTAATTTAAACTTTAGGTAAGTAAGTGTTTTATATCATTCATAGATAAATGTATGTAATCATTTCTACATTAGTGCAGAAACCAAAAAATGTAAAATGCAATTACATTTCTTATAAATCAGTTGCTCAAATCAATCACTTGCCATAACCGTCCTTCACTTAGACTGTTGAACCAGAGGTTAGCTGTCCATAAATTAGCTCTAGCAGCTTTCAAACTGCTTTCAGCTAGAAGAATAGCTAATATAAGGGTTGTCCCCCTGTCAAAAAGTATTTCGTTACTTGTTGAAAGTGAGAACTACTTTAAGTTTGTAGTGTATTTGTATTTGTATTTTACTGTCATGCATATTATAAAATCTTTTTTTCTGTGGCAAAATTGAATAGGGAGAACACGGTGAAAAAGGTGTTGCTGGACCACCAACCTATGTTACAAGTCTTACAGCTCAGAAAGGTAATTATTTTTAAAACATCAAGCATGCACAGATAATATTCCTTCATATCTACACCCATATAGGGCTGCTGCCTCATCTCTTTAAAAATTAACACATATAAATAACACAGTTTCTGTAGCTGATGAAGTTGGTGATTAAATTTCAACAAAATGACAATAAAATGTGCATTTCAGAGAAAAAACAAGGTAGCAGTAAAAAAGATAAGAGCGCACCCCTTAAATTAAAGCAAATATATATGAACACCTCTACCACTCCCAGTCTGCACTTACTCTTACACATCAGGTTCCAGAGATCCCAAGGTCCACAGGATGTTTCACATTATCTCCATGTATCATAAGATACTGTGAAAGTCCCATTTTGCTCAAACGTTGAACACCCAGTCCATATTGGATTTCAAGTCCAATAAACTGCTGCTTATATAATACACTCCTTCCAGGAGTCCCACAGTTATATAGAGTAAGATGTTACTTCCCTTATCTATACAGTTCCGATAGGAAAGGCCTGTTTCACATGGACTTCAGCTTGTACAAAAGCAGTGTGAACAGCAATCTTTGATAAAGCATTTGCAGAGCTTTGAGCAAGCTTTGTTGAAGCTTTTCAACTGCATTCAACTCCAGTTTGTAAATGTTAAATACAAAGCCTAATGGATGTGTTGGCTGTCACTTTAAACAAGCTGCTAGCAGGCTTCAGAACTTCTTAAAGCTTGTTGAAAGCCTGCTGAAAACTGCTAGCAGCTTGCTTAAAGTTGCAGTCAGCACCCCCTTTTGGATCTGTGTTCAGCATTTACGGACTGGAGTTGAATGGTACTTTAAAAGCGTCAACAAAACTTGCTGTTCACGCTGCTCTTATACATTTTGAAGCCCCTGTGAAACCATCCTTAGTAATGGGATCCAATCTGTAACTGTATTTTGTTGTCCACAGAGAATGTGTAATTCATATGTGTACAGTTTTAAGGGGGTAACCCTACCTATATATAGCAACATACTAACAAAGGATATGTTAAAAGTGAATTCTGGTGTATGTTATGCTATTTCCAAACACCCACAAAACAATGGGGTTACATTACTTAATATATATGCTGTTAAAGCTGAAATTTAGTGTGCATATTTTGGCGATACAGCACCAAACACATTAATTATGTGTAATGGGGTGTATTACCATTACCTGCAGGTGGCTACTTCTGACAAATTCATCCCTGAAGTGTCTCCTTTACATCCCCCAGATACTGTCCTGAGTGGCTGTCTTCCAGATCTGCTGTGAATTTTAACAGCAGCAGTAGCAGCAGCAGCTACTACAGAGATATTTGCACAGCTCGCCCACCTCCTCCTGCTTTCTGCATCATTCATATTGCTCATATTACTACACTATTGCATTGCATTCTTGAATGACAGGATCTCACTTGCCTATTCACAGAGCTCATACCCACTTGCCCATTTGCAGAACAGAGCAATTGTGTGATGATTGTAAGATGGGTTTTTTAAAATGCAAATCTTATTAAAAAATTAAGAGAATGTTTTGTATGATTTACTGAAAGAATTGAGAATATTTACTCAACAACTATGTGAATATTCCAATCATATGAAAAACATATACACTTGATTTAATATGCAAAGTGAACAGAAATTTGCACAAGATTGGATAATTGATGCAAACATTTACACATTTTTTAGTGAATAATCTCAATATTTTTCAAGTAAATCAGCCTTATTAGTTCTAAACCAGGGACTAAAAAGTGACCTGACATTTAAACCCACCTAATTATAAAGATAGTTATGTAATAAACTTAATATGAAAACATTTACCCAATGTCAATATTAAAGATAAGATTTTGTAACTCACCCTAAAATGTGCTTAAAGGAAATGTATAATGGCTGATTTTTTATGGTCAGTACTAAGATAATAACATTTTATAAAAAGTGTCTATGTTACCTTGAAATTTAAAAATCCATATATGTTTGGTTAGTCATATACTTGTTGGTAAATGTAGCCTGTACGGTATTTACTTTGTAGGTTTCTGCTAAATACATGGTGATCCTACCTGTTCCCTGTGGTTCCTGCTTAAAACTGACCACACCAAGCATGGAAGCAGATCCATACTGACATGGTCAGTTTGCATCCCTGAGATCCCTGCAAGGATATACAGAATGTCGTGCAGACATGCGCCTGTATCTCCTGTAGTCAGTTTTGTGCCATGCCCCCAGACCTACAATTAGGAGATACTAGATGTGCATTGCCCTGTATCTCCCATGACTTAGAGCTTTCACGCCCCCTCCAGCCCTACAATGTTGGTTCACAGAGGCTTCTAGAAGGAGCCTCTCTGTCCTAAGTACAATGCACATAGATGGGAAAGTATGTGTGTGTGACCCATCTGCATATATACATACCCTGCAATGGGCAGTCAGAAGACATCTAGCATACACAAATAGAAGTTTCCTGATCTGTCTGGAAGGATCCCCAGTTGAGCGTCTGTTCATGCTAAGCTGACTCTGGACCCATCCCGGCTTCATGGATGGGATGGTCACCTACTTGTTGTGTGGAGATACTCTGCCATATTGTGTTACCCTTTTCTTGGACTGAGGCCCACCTCCTCCACATTCCTAGCCTAAGACCCATTACCCAGAATGAACGAATGTCCAATCCAGTTGCATATTTAATGCTTAACTGCACACCTTCACTCCAGCACAACTTTTGTAATCACAGTCACATTATATTGCAGGTAACATTACATAATACAGCTCATTGAACAGAAGTCTACAGTGCAGAGCACTTTTTTTCCTTCTTATGACTTCCCATACAGTGGTCTCTCATGTGCAGAACACTCCAGTAGTTCACAGAAATGTTGCAGCACAGGCGGGGGGCAGTGGGATGAGGGGGGCCATGAGACACGAGGAGGGCAGTGGGACAGGAGGGGGGCAGTGGGACAGGTGGGAGGCAGTGGAACAGGAGGAGGGTAACAGGATAGGAAGGGGCAACGGGACAGGTGGGGGGCAGTGGGACAGGAGAGGGGCAACGGGACAGGAGATGGGAAGTGGGATGGGGCCATGGGACAAGAAGGGGCAGAAGGACAGGAGGGGGGGGGAGGACAGGAGAGGGGCAGAGGGCCAGGAGGGGGGCGGTGGGACAGGAGGGGAGAAACAAGGCAGGTGGGGGGACAGCGAGACGACAGGAGGGGGGGCAGTGGGAAAGGAAGGGGCAGCAGGTAAGGAGGGGGCAACGGGACAGGAGGTGAGCGGTGTGACAGGGCAATGTGATAGGGAGTAGCAGGATGGGGGCAGCGGGACAGGGGGAGGAGCAGCGAGACAGGTGGGAGGCAGGGGGACAGCAGGACATAAGGGGGACAGCATGATGGGGGGGAGCATGACAGGAGTCCTCCAAGCTCTTACCTGTCCAGCAGCGGCTCCTCCAGATGGTGTCAGGATCTGGTGCCAGGAGCAGTAGCTGAGCCTGTGTCCTATCTCCGGCAGCAGCTGCAACAAAGAATGAAGGGGCTATTTCACCCTGACCTCGTCCTCTTCTTCCTCCTCCTCCACAGGCCATCTGGTGGCACCCCCTGGCCTACCCACCTGGTGCAGCCTGGCCCACACTGCAGATCCTGACCAGAGCTTGCCTGACAGTGGGGCCCGGCTCCCGACTGCTCCTTGCTCACACTGGGGATCCACCCAACATTCTGCCCTCCTCTGCAGCTGGTCCCCCTACTTGTGTGCCGGCTGTTGCCCCCCCCCATGGTGACCCTGCTGCTCACACCCACATGTGTCCCTTCTGTCTGGGGGCAGCACCGCCCCCCTGTAAAATGCCGCCAAGGCAAATGCCTTGTTTGTCTCATGGTAGATATGGTCCTTTGGGGAGGGCTAGGTTTAGATAAGCAGGGGATCTGTCCACCGGTCCCCTGATGTTCAGAGCAGACAGATGATCCAGTTTCTGCAGAGTGAACACATACAGAGCCCGCTCTTCTCTACAGGCAGCCCAGTGTAAATGGACTCTGCTCTCCATTTACAACTGAGTGCCTTCCAATCCAATCCATCTAGATGGAAGGGGATAGATCCCCTTCCATTTTTTTTTTAGCCAAACAGATTGGATT
This sequence comes from Staurois parvus, assembly GCF_062004578.1. NCBI lineage: Eukaryota > Metazoa > Chordata > Amphibia > Anura > Ranidae > Staurois > Staurois parvus. Next base: position 13,294,730 of record NW_028318430.1, on the reverse strand, counting down.
GGAGATAGACGGGTTTAAATGGACACAAGTCCGTTTACATCCAGTAGTCCATAGGGATAAAAGGACTGTTCGATCAGGTCTACCTGAAAAACTTACAGGTGCACCTGACACATAGGTGACATATAGGAAGTAGGAATCCCACGCTGCAGGTGGCTGATAGCTTTGAACACTGACTCCCAGCATCAGGCATGAATTCAGTGTGAGATGGAGAAGAGCAACTGCAAGACCTGACAAGATTAGTCTAGCTGTAAGCTGCCCAGACATTCAGCTGGGGTCAGTGCAGGATTCTGCAATGTGTGAGGTGAAGAGGGATTGCTAGGACTTGCACATACATTTGCCGGCTTCTAGGGAATTGGAGATGGGAGAGGACAGCATACTGACTGATGTGTCAGGAAAGGCAATGCACATAGATAGGGAATGTACTTCCCTTCTCTGTGTGATATTAGAAACTTTTTGCCTACTTTCTAATCAGATAGACCCCCCCTTTTAGAAAGAGAGAGGCAAGGAAGGGTATGTATGAGACTATGCTGTTGTTGCAACGTGTTCACGTAGTCTTAAAAGCATAATTTCACCCAAAATAGGAAGTTCCACGTTAAGGCTTCCCCACCTTCTCTGCCATATTTGGCACATCATTTTGGGTGGGGAGGGGAGCGTTTACCTAGTTTTTGACATGTACCTTCTCCCACTTCCACTCAGATCGCCTAGTCCGAGTGGAAATTCTCCTCCCCACCTCCCTCCCCACTGTCTTCTGGGACACATCACAGGTCCCAGAAGACTGCAGGACCATTCACAAAGTGCAGCATGGCTCGCGCATGCGTAGTGGGCAGCCAGGTGTGAACCCGAAAGCAGCATAGCCGGCTGCCCACAGATAGAATGCCAGTGCCGGGAACCTTAAGGCTAGTGAAGAACTAGAACAGATGAGGATGGCACTGGAGCCCTGGACAAATACGTGTCCTTTTATCAACAGTCAGCAGCTACAGGATTTGCAGCTGCTCACCTTTACTTTTTTTCCAATGTGAACAGCTGCTTTAAGTCAGGCAAATATGAAAGGCTGCATATAAATAGTTTGCTGGGTGCATTCCTATTTTGAGTCACCATGTAGAGCTTTAAGCCCCTTTTCATGATCTTCAGGCTCCAGTTTTGCTGTAAAGCCTGGTGTTTACAGAACACTATTAAGCTGAAATTTGTACACACATGTGAATGAGTCAGAATGGCAACATGTGTCTTAACAGATGGCTCATTCTGTAGTTTCAATCAGCAAAGTAGGACAAAAGGCAGGCAACTGTGCTGTCTCATTAGCTAACCCATATGGCCAAAGGAATCCTTTGTCATATATTAAATCTTTATTTGTGTAAGAGAGTGTACATAGTAAAAAAAAAAAGATATAAATCAATAAAAATCTATACACATGAAAAAGAACTGAAAAATGTTTAAACAAAGTCTTGGTTTAAAGTAAGTATGCTAGTGCTCTAGTGATGAATTTAGGCAGGAAAGCTATGGATGAAAAACTAATCATAACTGATAACATTTCTAGCTGTAAAAATACATTTCTCCCAATTTGCTTACAGGAGAAACAGGAGATATAGGATTTCCTGGCAATGTTGGTCTTGATGGAGAAACTGGAGAGAAAGGAAGTCCTGGCCTTCCAGGTCTAATGGGATTACCCAGCCCTTTCACAGGTAATTTTGGTTGTGACATCATTGTATTGTGTTATTCATTCTTTTATTAAGTCACTGACTAAACATTCTTTTTTGTATAGGTCCTCCAGGATTTTCTGGATTAAAAGGTCAGCAAGGTCAAAAAGGTTATCAAGGAAACCCAGGATTACCTGCTTTTCAGACAGGAAGAGATGGAGAACCAGGAGATCCTGGTCTAAGAGGACCTCTTGGTTTCCCAGGGTATCCAGGTAAGGAGAGACAGAAACTTGCATCTGCAGACATTAGCTTCTCACTAAAAGTGAATTACTTTACATGTCGTGCCAGGAAAATCTTAAAGTGGTTCTAAAGGCAGAAGCTTTTTACTTCAATGCATAGAATGTGTGGTCAGCTCTCTGCCCCCCGTTCAACTCTCTCTGTTCTCTCTCTACCCACTGGACATGGAGGCAGCAGCAGGAGCCAGGAGCCATTGGCCTGCGAAGAGGGTGGGGGGCAAGACCGAGCTGCGGGGTGTGTTTCAATGGACACACAGAGCCCAGCTTGGAATTGAGTCCACATGCATAAGCTACTTGCTATGGGGGCACTTAGAAGGGGAGGGGAGCCAGAAGCGCCGGAGGGGGACCTCAGGAGAGAGGATCAGGGCTACTCTGTGCAAAACCATTGCACAGAGCAGGTAAGTGTAACATGTTTGTTATTTAAATTTTTTTGTTTTCTTTTGCAATCATTTAATCAATTTGTTTTCTTTTACAATCAATTAAAGGAAGTCTGTACTAAATATACAGTTATCATTGCTGACATATTCTGAAAATGCTCAGTATTCATGGTGATTACCTGACTTCAGTATGTCGGATGGCGGGCTGCCTCGCATTTGGCCATAGCAATCATCCAAGCCGATCCCCAACATAACAGTAACCTTCCAGGCAATAAAGCACTTTGCCTGATGGCTCTCCCTGATGTGTGGGTGGCAGGCAGAGACCGACCCTGATCCACCTTCCTCACTGTGTTCTTCATCCCCTTCACTCCAAGGGGGTTCCAGAAACTGGGCATCTTCTCCAGGCCTAACAGTCAAGGAACATCAGCAGAACTCATGCTCACATTCTTCAGAGCATCATGCTTACTAAATAATGGCACCATGAGGCAGGATATAGTTAATGATCTTTACTGAAGCCTCAATCAATCATGACTTCCATAGAACAACTCAGTGCAACCAGTCTCTTCAGTTCAGTTTAGTTCAGTTCAGTGCAAATGGGCTCTTGGTCCCAGGCCCTGCCAGTAGCCGCTCATGTCCCTGAAGTTAGATGGCCCTATGCTCCTCCTGACCCAGGAAGGGGGAAAGGAGGGCTACACCAGCTATATGGCTCCCTCTTCTCTCTTCTGGAACTAGGATGAGAAACCCCAGGGCAGGAGGGGGGAGAGCAGGAGAAATGCCAATGATGTTGCCTGTTCCTCTTCTTCTGCAGTCGCACCCACCTCCCTCCTAGGCCCTGCTTAGTTTCCCAGCCTTTTCCAAGGGGGGACCTCACTCTACCACTTGCCTGCATGTATTTTCAGAGGCACTGATCTGGAGTTAGTATGCACAGGAGTAAGGAGTTTTGACTTTACTCTGATTTGTTATTTGTTGGATTAGACCAGTGACTCATTTATAACATCAGAGGGTCTCTGATCTCTGCCAGGCAACTCTTCCAGAAGCAGATGTGCAGTGGCTGCCAGCATATTTATCTTTTACGACAACATAAATATTAATCTACTAATATAGTGGAGTCAGACCTATAACATCATTTTTTTTTATCAGCGGTTCATCTCCTCTCTTTCCTTTTCTTCTATCTTTGTCTATTTAAAGCACTATACACAGGATCAGAAAATCATATGAAAAATGTCGCTTTCAAAATGATCGTACGATAATCTAATTGTTAGTACACAGCAATCATCTGAAATTACTCGATGGACAATCACGAAAATTTTTGTCGTACAATAACAGATCGTCAATTTTCATTTAACCAGTTTAGTTTTTGCCCAAAATACAATACAAATACATTACATTTAAGTATGCACCGAAATTTCGGTGGCCGAAACGTTTCAGCTGAAAACACCCCTTTCAGCCATTGGCTGAAAAAAAGCACCGATACAGGTGATAAAAAAACCCCACTCAGTAGTTCTCAGCCTTACCTGAGAAACCATCGAACAATCCCGACGCTGGGCATAGAGATTAGTGAAGGAAAGATAGCCTCCACTCATCTCTATGCCCTTGGAGGACCGGAGCAATGTCACTTCCGGTTCCAGCCATTTTGTTTTTTAAAGCACTATATCAATGCTTTTTTTTATATCCAATGCTTTACATTGCAAAGGACAGATGTGGAGTCTTATTGACCCCATATCTCTCCATAAAGAGGACCTGTCACTAATTATTTCTATCACAAGGGATGCATGAATATCTTGTGATAAGAATAAAAGTGATTAAAAACATTTTTAAAGGGACAGTGCAAAAAAAACCCCATGAAATAAATTTTAAAAAAAGTTTAAAGTGCCCCCATCCCCTCATGCTGGCACGTAGTGGTGAACGCATACGTAGGCCATTTTCGGTTTCAGCACCAGAATTTTAATGTCGGTGCACCAATAATTACATTACTTCCTAATTTTTATTCTGAATTTCGTAACTTTAGTAATCTCTTCACTTTTGATATGAGACTAGCAAGTAAAAAATAAACAGACAATCATTTGTCCGATATTCTCAGCGTGTATACGGGGCTTTATCTCACTTATTAAATAAGTTGATTTGGCTCAAAGAAAAGAGGCAGTTTTACCTACACTTCCTTTAGCATTGGAAAAAACTAATTTTGGAATTGTATTCAAACTACAGCACATGGCTTCCATCACATGTTCATATTGCCTTTCTAGGTGGACGAATTGGAAGAAAAGGTGCTAAAGGATCCCCAGGAAATGATGGATCAGATGGATATCCTGGCTTTGCTGGTTCAAAAGGACTTAAAGGTGATTATATTTATATTAGTGGTATAAAATGTATGTCCAGTCAAAATATGTTTCCTTGATTTTGGATAGGGTAGGTAAGGGTTAGAACCCCTGTCAGATTGTTCCTGCTACCCAGAGGTCTGAGAGAATTACCCTGATTTTCTGCCCGGCTGACAATGTTTTATCAGACAGGAATTGATGGGAACGTTACAACAGCAACACAGACCAAAGAAAAAAATGTTTTTCTCTAGCTTAGAAGGGGAAGACTAAAACCCTTGTCAGATTTATATCTAGCTGTGTCCCTGATTTGTGCTAAAACCAAACAGGGTTTTAATCTTTCCCTACTCCATATAAAACTAAAAGAAACATGTTGGTTGGATATACACTTTAAATCATTTAAATGGGGCAATGAAATATTGATATGGTTACTGCAGTTAATGATTGTATTTGGCACATGGATAGGCATGTAAAGGCAAAACATTATATTTTAGTTTTTGCCAATTTTTAGGCCTCCTTCACACAGTTGTATGAAACTATACACCTGTGATTGCCTACACGGGAGTCCCATGCATCCACATGCGGGCAGTCCAATTCCTGTCAATTGGGATGCAGCAGCTTCAAGGACACAGCCGCTGCTCCCAATTTGATATCTATGCATGTGCGTGTGGGTGCATGTCCCCAAATGCAGACATTGTGAGTTCAGGGACATGCACCCACAATCACCTGTGCCTGCACAGATATCAAATTGGGAGTAGCACTTTTGTCCATGCAGCCACTCCGTACCAATTGATGTGAATAGTACTGCTTGTATGCAAATGCAAGGAACACCTGTACATTCCGTGGCCCTTCACATAGGCGTATGCCTTAGTATGCCCATGTGAATGTGGCCTTATTACTGTGGTTGTCCTCGCCGGAGAGATTTTCCTACTAAACACTGTCACTGAAACTGAGGAAACTGCTAAATTGAAAAGTCCTCATGGGAATAAGAGGTGAAGGAAAATCTTCCAATGGGGAAAAATATTCTGCTGACAACTGTTTAGGCCTCATGTACATAGAACGTGACAAAAAAGTCTCCTAAAAGCTGTTGTCTTTGTAGCAGCGTTTTTGCAGAAAAACCGCCTGATGCTTGTAAGTATCTAATGCTTTTACAATTGTTTAGGCACGTTTACAAGTGTCAAGTGCTTGGTTGTTAATTCATTTAATTGGCCAGAATGAAAATTTATTCTGGCCATTGAAATGAATTAATGCTCAAGCAATAAACGCGTCTAGCGTTTAGCCACGTTTAGGCGCATTAGGCCGTGTCAAGAGTTTTTGGAGCCACACTGCTCTTCCTGGATGCACTGGACCTGGGTTTTTTTTCCTGCTGGTAAATGCTACTGCTACTAAAAGCTTCTAAAAGTCTATGTGTGCATGGTCACATAGGATGACATGGAGGGCCGTTTGGAAGGAGTAAAAAAAAATGCCTGAAGCTCTTAAAAGTGGCTGTAAAAACACCCTGTGTGTATGAGGCCTTAAAATGTGAATTTACATCACTACCCTCACTTTAGGCAGATTTCCTCCCACTTCTTGTTGCTTCCCTAGAACCATTTCAAAATAACAATGAAGATGCAGCAAAAAGGCACTTATTCTATATTATACAAAACAAAGGCAGTAAGAGGCACTTATACTAAGGTATAATGCAAATTAAAATGGTTGTAACCATGGGCTTTGATGCATTCATAAGCGTGTCATCTAAAAACATATATAATTGTATAGGTAAAAGAATAGATAGCTCTTCTATACAGCTTTTAGAGCCTAATTCGAAGGTTTTTGGACTTGTGTTGATGGTATTATTTTGACATTATTTGGGATCACTGCGACCATTCAGAATTTACTGACAGGTGCATTTAACCTGCAGATTACCTTCTTTTCTTTTGAACTGTATTTGATCTGCTTAATGCAGATTTTGCATTCCCATAGACTTGTATGGAGGTGCAAAAGCAAACAAAAACCTTTCAACATAGGCTCTAAGTTTGATGCCAACCTGCCTAAGCACTGCACATGTCATATTTTAAGGATAAGTTCACCTTTCTAGAAAAATAAATCATTTCACATATTTTTACAGGAAACAAATTAGCAATTATTGTTTTTTTCTGTAGGCAGATGAAAAGCATTGCACCCCAGATCAGTAGATCACTGGTGCAATGTCAGACTTCTGCAGACAAGCCCTGCAGCTTTCAGCCTGTACCATGTGGGTTTCCAGCTACAAAGCTACACGGCTTGTGTATAAAGTAAAAGGGTGCTCATCAGTGCCCTTGCAGTTTATTCTGAACTTCAAGCCATCTGCCGCAGTGGTATTTGTAGTTCATTCGTTCACAGGAATCTGTGAATGAATGGGGCGGCTGTGTGGGCAAAGCCCCACATGGATGCACCCTTTTAAAAAAGTGACAGCCGGTGTGAGGAGACAAACCCCCAGCCCGCTGTCACACTGAGGGGGGATCGGGGGAAGAGGTGGCAGAAGCTAGAACATGTAACATGCTCCAAAGTGAATTTATCCCCTAAAGGTTAAAGTGTATATATAAATAAACTTTTTTATAACCTCAGGAGACTTTCCAAAATGCCCAGAATGCACTGAAAAACAGTAAAAAATTAACTATTTCAGACATTTTGAGAGAAATAGAGAGAGCAGAAGCAGAGAGAGCAGTATTTATTGAGATTAGCTGTCTTTTTTTTGTGGTGTTGATGTGTTCCAGCTCATTTCTGTGCAGAAATTATTGCAGCAGTGTCTAACATATTTTCTTTCATGGGAAACCTCAAAGTATGGTGCACCAGGTCCATTTGAGTACCGGGAAAACATTTTGCATGCATTTTTAATGATGAAAAAAGGCTCTGGATGGCATCTGGAAATGGAAGAGTTAAAAAAAATGTTCAAACGCAAATCCTTATAAACGCAGTTAGCCGCATTTAGCCATGTTTAGCCACGTTTACACGCGTTTGGCATTTGAAACGCTGATAAAATCTACTCCTGAACGCAAGTTTTCTGCATTCAAAAAAGACTGTAAACTCAACTGCCTGTAAACAACAATGTGTACATGGACATATAGGAAAACATTAGGGAGAGCTCAGGGACTGCTGAATAAAAACTCTGAACAGCTATTAAACGTGAGTTTATCAGCTGCAGTGTATATGAGCCCTAACAGAGGCTGACAACGTATAGCACATAAATGTCACATTAAAACTTCCTGTTACAAATAGATTTTATTGATGATAAATCCTGTATACATTACAGTGTGCCTTTAATACTTTTTTGCTGCTAATAGATTCATGATTTTGTATTGTAGATTGCTGTGTGCTCTTTGCCTTCACGCTTTACATATATTCCAGGTGAACAGGGAGAATGCAAATGCACGGCTGGTGATGAAACTACAATGGGACCTGCTGGGGATCCAGGCCCCGTAGGCTTTTCTGGCCTTCCTGGTGAAGTTGGTTCTAAAGGTGAAAAAGGAGACAGAGGAGGCCCTGGTATTCCGGGTACACCTGGTGTTAAGGTGAAACATTTCATTTGATGTTATATAATCTGTTTTCTAAATCAAGTTTATATCGTTAAAGAAATTGTTAGTCAAAAGTAGTCTTTCAAAGACATATGTGTATTTTCAAAAATATGTCAACAGAATTGCCATATCAAGGCATGTGCCCAAAATAATTATGGATCCAGTACATACTAGACTGTCTTTATTAAGCAACCCAGTTGTGAAATTTGTTACATGCATCAGTTATATCAATAACATATATCATAGTACTGCTAGCAAAGTGAAACAAATAAATGCTTGGTCTTAAAGTATGGCTGTCACAATGAACCTTACTATGACCTGGATCCCTCCAACAACATATGATATTAGGATCCTTGGTATCAGAAAACAAATGCTGTTATCATTATAAGCTTCAAGCTTGCTTTTACAGTCACTATATATACTCTCTCACATATGGGCCACATTTCCAACTACTGCCAAGTTGAGCCACCAGCAAAGTGTGAGTATGGTGGCCAAGGTACAAAAACACTTTGGCTGTCTTTTTCCTCATTTGGGAAATTTACCCACACTTCCTGTTTAACTAGGCAAGCACAGGGGTGTGAGGGAATATCTCCCCAGTGGGGATATCTTCCAAGTGGGGCCACAATTATATTTTTCACCCCCCCCCCTTCCTAGGTATACCTTAGCATCACCTACTCACGCTGTTGACACATTGTTTTTTTAAATCCCCTTATCAAATTAGTAGATGTCAGTAGGATGCATGTTTCCTGATCTTGATTCTTTTTGAGCAAATGTCTCTTACATTTTTTTTGGGGGGGGGGGATTTTGTTCTATACTAAAAATAAAAGGTATATGGTCTAATAAAATAGCCCAGGAAATGTCAAAACCTTGGCAATGAAGCATTACAGTGTTGGCTGTAAAGAAGGAAATACTGTATATCCATCTACATGTCATGTCACGTAATGAAAAGTGGATCATTTGAACATATCTTTAAGAAACCATTTTGTAAGTAACTGATATTATCTGATCAAAGGGACTCCCAGGCTTTAATGGTCTTCCTGGTTCTGTGGGAGAGAAAGGAAACATAGTGGTCGCCACCGAAAAAGGTAATTCTTCCTTTCAAAATTCTCTGTACCTTAATAAACGAACCTTAATAGTTATTTTGACAATTTAATTTAAATGTCTCATTAATTCTTACTTAATCTCCTTTCATGTTGTGAATGCTACATCTCCGCTAGCCATCTAATTTTGCAAATTCCTGGATTCCCTGCATGATTTTCAGTTCTGTCACTGGCTGTGTCCACGGGACACAGCCGATGACATATCACTACACAGGCCCATTGCCAGTGTTGTGACCGCTGTGACCAATCACAGCAGATCACATGTCAATTGTATACAATGGATGGCTTCCTGCCATGCCATCCATTGTATACAATTGCGTTGTTAGCTGTGATTGGTCAAAGCAGTCACATGAGTCACATGATACAGACAGGGCCATTAACAGCCCATCTATATCATGTGATCAGCTCTGCCCAATCACAGCTAATCACAGCAAAAGACTGAATTAATCAGTTTCATTCATAATGTGTTAAAAAAAAGAAATCCTGATCAGAGTAGTTCAATGTTATTAAAGTAACATTGTATTGCTTTGGTCACAGTGTGTTGAAAAAAAAAAAAGGAAAAAAAAAGAAAAAATAATGTAATAAAAAAATTTTAAAAAATAGAAACATTTGGAAAAAAAATACACTTATTATTATTTTTACTAAAGAAATGTAGCAGAATACATTTTGACCTAAATTTATGGAGAAGTGTTATTTATTTGCAAAATGTTATAACAGAAATGAAGGAAAGTGCTTTCTTTTTCAAAAGTTTTTTCTTTTATTTAGTAAAAAATAAAAAACTCAGTGGTAATTAAATACCACCAAAAGAAATCTCTATTTATGTGAAAAAAATTATAAAAATTTCATATGAGTACAGTGTTGCATGATCACGCAATTGTCATTCAAAGTGTGACAGCGCTGAAAGCTAAAAATTGGCCTGGGCAGGAAGGGGGTATAAGTGCCCGGTATGGAAGTGGTTAAAGAATGAAATTAGAAACCGCTGCACTTTTGACAGCTGCAGATAGATCAGTTCTTTCAGATCAGTGCTTGGAGCCAATCAGATTTGTTCACCCATCTCTTCAGCTGGTGAACAGTTAAACAAACACCAATGAATTAAAGCCCATTAGTATCCAAACTAAAAAAGATACAGGCTTGTAGCATTGTTTTACAAGCTTCATTTGTCCATTATCATTCCTTACAGTTCTGTTTTTACTCCCAGCACCACCCACAAATCTACTCGTCAGCAAGGCTTGTTGATTGGTGTGCTGTTGTGCTGCCATGTCTACCACTGTACAGATACAACTGTTCTGACACAGAGAGCTGCAATACTTCCATGCAGCCTGTTCTACAGATATGTACCTGGCGCTAGAAGAAGCAATGGGACTGGGCAGTGGAAGCTCGTAAAACAATGCTACGAATAAATGTTGTCACCATAGAATAGGATATGTCTGTTGATATGCCTTTTGGAAGGGACAGACTGACCATTTGGAAACTCAGGCACTGCCCAAGGGCCGGGGGTCAGTAGGGGGCCCCATGAGATGCCCCTGGTACCTTTTTCATAGGCTTTTTTGAGTTTGGGCAAGGACACAAGAGCCCCAGGATCCTCTATTGCCCGGGGGGCCCCATGAGTTGTCAGTCTGCCCCTGCCTTTTGGTATGATTGGCTTTTACAATAAGACATATGTAGCACCCTCCTAGTTAGGTGCTAGCATTAGGTAAATTTAGTTCTGGGCTCACTGTAAGCAGTGTGGCTGTTTGTGATTGTTTAACTCTGTATTTCGCAGGGTGCAGGTTTGATTGCCTCTCTTGCATTCCAGAATTCTCTGGGTGGTTCTGGAACACAGATGTGGAGAAAGGCGAATGGGCAGCATGAATACTTATACTGTCTCAGACAATCCCTGTGGGAGGGTGCACAGATAGTTGTTGGTACGGTGTATAAATAGTCTGATACTCGGAATTGTTTTGTCCCTGAGGAGGAGATCACAGCCTAGCGGAGTTGTCTTGCCACCTGGGCAAGCCTGCCATGTGTTGCTGTATATTAACCCCTTGACAGCAACATAACACAAATATGTGCCCTCACAGAACTGGGCTTTTTTCCATGCGGCCGCATATTTGCGTACTTGTCTTTGTGCTGGCGTGCTCCCAGCACAAAGACCGCTGTATCACTGAGAGCACTGAATCCCGTTCTAACGATCGGGACCCGGGACTCCCGATTCTGGGTCACACAATTGCTGTGATAGTCTCTGTTCGGCTATCACAGTGATCAGTCACTGTACAGCCTGGCCCCCTTATTTTTTTCTCTCTCTGTGAATAAAGGAGAGAGATACATTGTATCTCTTTAACTCCTGGCATAGAGGGGAAAAAAATGTTTGTAGAAAAAAAAGAAAAATAAATAAATATGAAAAAATAAAGAAAAAATACCTAGATCAAGGTTTGATCTAGTTCAGTGCCAGGGTTAGGGTCAAGGTCAGGGTCAAAGGTTAAGGCCAAAAGGTCAGGATCAAAGGTCAGGATTTAAAAAAAAATTTGGTATCAGTGTCAATGTCAGTGTCAGTGTGTTTTAGGTAAAAAAAAAGACAAAAATAAAATGCACACTATTGATTCTGGGCTATACTACGGGTACAAACAACAAATAACATACACATATATGGTATCACTGCGATTGTCAAGAGCTGGAGAATTTATTTTGGGTTGTTCTTTGGTGGTAGGTTATGGTAGTAACAGGAAACACACAGCTAAATATATAAAAAATATTTTTTATTACTATTTTGGGCTAGTTTTCCTTTGATAATAAAAAAAAATCAGGAGATATCCATTACCATTTACTACCTAATAAAAGCCCAATTTGTCCTTTAAAATACAAGGTATAATTCACCTGGATGTACAAAGTAGTTGTGATTATATGTACGGTTTTACTAACACATGTCAACATTGCAAAATTGTGCTTAGGCATTTAGATTTGTTTTACCCTTAGGCATGAAGGGGTTAAGGTACCAGCTGGGCTTGGTGGGGGGCTGGTTGTTGCTAAAAGTTGCTGAATCTGACTGAGGGACCTGTTGTCTGGGGATCTAGTCTGGTGTCACAGGGAGAAGGTGTCCGGGGGGGTATTGAAAGTACATAGCCAATCATTTGAGGACATTTGTGAGTGCACACTGGTGTGGGAGATCCTAAGGACTGTTACTGTTGCCACCCCTATGGTGCTAAAGAGTCAGCTGTGTTCAAAGGGGACATTGTGTTTGGTGTCCTGAAGAGCTCAGTCTATATCATTCCTTGTGAAAGGACGCTGCTATGATTTCTCAAGTTGCTACTACAAGGCTTAGTCCACCATTTGCTAGTGCAAGGACTTGGTTCATAGTTCTACAGAAGAAGAGTGTCCTAGTTTTGGAGTATCCCGCTCAGTTCCCTATCCCTATGCAAGTTACCCAAACATAAAAATATTGAAAAGGAAATACTTATGGACTGTTCACTGAGCCAAAAGAGTGACCAAGTGCCTGGCTGCGGGGCAGCTATTGAGAAAAGAACCCTGAGCATCTTTCCAGCGGCTTTTACGGGGGTAGAGCTACACATAAAAAGAAAGAGGATTAAAGTTTTTAACATTACAGGTACATGTGAAAACACATACAACATATAAATAAATAAATATGCAGAGCTAAAAGATATATATCATGAAATGAAACCAGTAATGATATGGAAGTAAGAACATTACAATTGGTGTAGCAATATTACGTCTATGAGTGACATGACTAGGGTCCCATAATAGTATTCATAAGTCCAAAAAATGGTGATGTCCATATAAACCGGTACTTAGTGCTTCATAACTTATAGTATAAGTGCCAGAATCTGGTAAAGTGATGCACTTACCAGAAGTACATATAATATGAGCATTATATGTAAATCCTTATGGTGGAGTCATCGGGATCTGGTCCGGTTAATTAAATGATTAATATTTGATTGCGCTCACATTTACCTCTTATACATACAACATATACACCTTCAGTGTAGATACACTTATATTGCAGTCAATTCAGCCCCAGGCCCTCCCTGACAATCTTATACTCACCTGTCCCCTATCCAGGTAGGAGATGAAGTGGGATCAGCATATAATCAGAATACTTGTAGTGTATTGCATCTCCTTCTCTTAGGCTGGGTTCACATCAGAATCTATCATGTTTGTTGCATTGTGCGGTTTTCATTATTTGAGCACTTTAAGTATACAGTACTTTTTCTGAATGCAAAGCACTGAAGTAAACAACTTATCTGGTGTGTGCAGGTCCTATTAAAACAACATATTTTATCTTTTCTGTGCACTTTCTTGCATGTGAAAATGAAGCAAAATGCATGGCACTGCATGCAGAGTGAACAAGCCTTTAGAGCTCAAGTCAGAGAATTACACTTCTATGTTATGCTGTGTTGAAAAGGACTAGGCAGGCTCTTATGAGTCCACTTAAACCCATATATTTACACTAACATAGAACAATGGGTAAAATCACAAGTTAATATTGTGTATTCCGCTTATCTCAACCTCTACAAAAGGAATGTATTGTCTTTTTTTTTTCATTTAAAAAGAAAATTCATAACACCATTATAAACTACATTTCAAAAAGTAACCACTGACTATTGTATCTGCAGGTGTAAAAGGTGAGGAAGGAACCCCTGGCACCCCAGGTTCTGCAGGACTTGAAGGATTTTCAGGAAAGGATGGACTATTTGGTATTCCTGGCTCCCTGGGTCTTCCTGTAAGTAGACTTATATGATTAACTAGAAAAGCTACAATTTCTTGGGAAATCGTGTGAAGTGTTCTTGCCTCCACCAGTAGTCTACAACTGGAGTGGGCGGAGTTACTGGGTGGAGTGGCTTGTCACTCTGCTGCCTGCTCACACACCTGGGTTCCTATGGCAACTCACTCTACAGCAAGGGCAGAGAAGAGCGGTTAAAAACAAACTGCTCCAACTTGCTCACTTCACTGGCGGGTGCCATCTTCAAACGGTTGTAGTTTAAAAATGATAAATCCTACACCGAAGACCTACATTTTGGTGCATAGTATGTCTCTGAAATATTAAAAATGAAGGCACAGTCACAGTTTAGATATTGCCCTTCAAATTTAAGGTGGCTAGTGTGGAGTTTCAATGAATGTCAATGGGCGGCATGAGTTGTAAACAAATGGTCATATTGTGAAAACTATCAGGACTATGGCTTAGCCGTGGACATTTTTAGTGGCAGCAGGAATAGCTGAACGTTTTGATATAAGATTTGTGTAGGTGGGCTTGAAAATGAGGGAGTGATGGCAGTTTAGAAATCATGTCCTGATTTTTCAGCTCACACTCTAGCTTTTGTCAGCTCCCACTCTAGTTTTGAACATTCCGCCATTCATTCCTATGGGACCAATTTCACCACAAAAATGGCAATATTTAGTGAACCATTTGGTGAAACGTTCCACAAAGTAATAGCACACCAATCGGGAACAATCCGCACGTTTCGGTATATTACTGTCTATGTAGTGTAAAAACTGTGGGAGGAGTTAGGGTGGTAAATTTGGCTATAATAATAAGAATACATATGTGAGATAACAGTAAGTGGTCTTTGTCACGGATCGCAAGATCGCCGCCACCAACATGCGACAATCTCACGATCGCGACCACCAAATACGTCACGATCGCAGCGTCAGACCCCAGACCTTCTCACCAAACTCACGACCAAAGGACTGGCCAATCTAAAACCGCCATGTCACGTGCGTAACAATGCCACACCCAGCTGCACCCAGTACAACGATTTTCCAGCTAATGGACAAACGATCGATGTGCCGTCAGCCTGAGCGATTGTTACTGGGTCAGGTTAATTACGCAACTAACCCTTCTTCACACTGCCACCACCTCCTTTTTATCAGAGAAAGAGGAAACTCGGGGTTCAGCTACAACACTATAATGATTGAAATAATTGTCTGTATAAAACGGTCAAAGGTACAGAGGTTAAAACAAACAGTAGCGTCTCTTCAAAGGCAGGGATTCGTGAATTGCGATTAAGAGCTATAGGAACAGTTCAACACTTTCAGAAGAAAGATTTATTACTAAAAGGGTCAAACAGGTGCAATAAAAATATTTACAAAGAAGATGTAACTAAGATATATATACAAATATATAAAGAACCACAGCACAGCAAAGAGATAATAGGAAGGAAGTGAAAGGGTTAAGTTACTTGCCAGTATGCCTTGGCTTGTAAGCAGATCCAAGTTGCAGAGCGAAAGGGTCTCCCCAGGTGGTATTGATGTTAAAAATGGGAGATGTGTTTAACTTCTCCTACTTAGGCCTGCTAGTCTGTTTTTAAAATGTCCCAGCAGGGGGGTGGCTCTGAGTAACTGACCAATACTCTGTTTAGGGAGGGATCGTCGGGCAGAACCCTAAATTAGAACCAACATCTTTCGTAATTCATATTCTGGTCTATAACTTCTCAGCTGCACGAGCGATAGTCCCCTCGCGAGTATATTATTACACAGACAAATCTGAGGATTATTTAGATATGAATTATGAAATTATATGCTGCACGGTTCACGAGATCTATGTTTCTGCTTCCCTGAGCATGCGAGACAAGTTGAGTGACCTATTAAATGATTTGCCTGTTCATCGTCCATCCGATGATATGTCTTTTATGTATGTCTCTCATATTCCAAGATATGAAACATAGGGGAAAACTGGATTTTTTAAAAATGTTATCTGGTTTGTGCTTCTTGGGAATGCCTTGAACTCTTGGGAAGGCTCCTTTATCTTTTCCCGAAGTGTGAAATTACACAGGTTCTTTGAACAGTGAGGTGCCATGTGGCTACCTGCTGGGATCTGGCCTGTGACACTTTTAACACACACACATCTGTCACTTTGCCTCTCAGAAAGGGAGGGGGAAGGAGAATGAGGGATAAAGAGGAAGATGGAGATGCCCACAAAATGGTTGCACTACGTCCATCTCTGATGCGCAAGTTTGCAACAGTCTTGCCATGCAAGAACACTTACCAATGAAAAACAGTAATATGTGCATTAATGCAGACCTTTTACTGCACTGGCAACCTTCTAGAAAAGAGAAATAGGACTCTATTCAGAATGCTAGCACACCAAAATTAGGAGTCTTATTTTAAAAAATAACAGGCAGGTAATGCCAGTGTTAGTGTCAGGCAGCCTCTTGAAACTTTCCAAGAAGTAAATCACAGAGCAGATTCATTTGAGATCATTTAAACTACATCTAAAGGCAAAACTTTCTTTTAATTTTGGACCGAGTGGCCCCCGTTAATTAAAATAGAATGGGACCCAATGCACCCAGTGAGTGGCCTCCATTAAGGAGATTTATTTGTCCTGTTTACTATTACTATTATCCAAAGTGGTTGTCCCCAGGTGAGTAATAAAGGGGAAATATTCCAATGAGGACAATAGTTCTGGTGACCTGGGGGTCCCCAAGGGATTCTGTTAATTTGCAGAGATTTCCTCTCACTTCCTGTGATGGCTATGGGACAAGACGTGAAGGAAAATCTCTCCAATGGGACAAAAATGGCAAAAAAAAACTGACAGGAGTTATAACCCTTCTCTCCTCTATCCAAAATGAAAAAATGCCTATAGTTATACTTTAAATACAGTCAGAATTTTTAAACCCTGACAAAGGGGGAACGTGTTTGGCCCCATTCTTCTGTTAATTGATTTTATTATCAAATTACTGTGGACTTTTGTTTGTCGATCTAATTGGATTGTATGTAGAAGAAGGCTGTGACAGTGGCTGTGAATCATAAGTCAATCACTGCTTACCTTACACAGCTGCAGCCAGTAGCAGTATGGAGAGCAGAAGACATAGACAGATGGGAAATGAATTCTCTAAGATGTACCTTGCAGCCTGGAGCACAGAAGGGCATGCTCCTGAAGGGTAGTGTACACAGTGGCAGTGAGAGCCAAAGTGGCTTCCATAATGAGAGTCTGATGATGATGGGTAGAAGTATCACTACAATGAATAATACGAATGTGAGGTCATTATTTTGCACATCAAAAGTTTCTGGGCATCGTGTTCGAGAGTGAATATGGATGAATTTGTGTAATCAAAAAACTCAAAAGAAAAAAAATATAATTCAAAGACAACAGTTGTAGACAAAACTGCAATTTATCTTATTTGAAACATACATTTACACAAAATAGTTGCTACATAAATTTTATTAATTCAGTAATAAATATATTTGGTTATCTGGTACTCTGAGCCCTGGTGCACACTGATGCTCTTCGATTTTACACAGCTGCATTTTCTGCTTTGGCTAATTTTGTAACATTAGAAATAGATGTATTTCTACGCACTGAAATTGCATTGCAGGTGAACACCTATGCCTTGCATTTTAACACCTATGCATTGCATTTGAACACCTATGTGTTTTCACTGCTGTTTCCATTTAAGTCTATGGAGCTCAAAAACTCACCTCATCGCACCAAACACACATAGGACCCCTTTGGAAATCACATTGTGTTTGGAACACATAGGTGTAAACAACCTCCATAGAAAGCCATGTCATCTCTCTTGACACGTGAATCTGTGTGTTCTGGAACTCATCAAAACCACATCTGATTTGCATTAGTGTGCACCAGGACTAAAAGATTCATTTTTATGGTGATTTTGCTGTGTAGAACCTATTTGAGCATGTAAATATACTTTAAAATGAACATGAGACCAAATCCTGAACAGAAAATGTGAATAACCTTGTGTATATTGGGGACAACATCTGGAAGGATGAACAATTTAATTTGTTTTGTCCTGTATCTGAGCCACAGACATGACTGTTTTCAAAATGTGGGAAAAGAGAGAAGTTGCATTTTCTTTATTTCACACTATTTTCCAGCAGAAAAAAAATTAAAGTGTTATATTTGGTATGCTACAAAAAGAAAGACAAACCTGTCTTAAAATCAAATAATAGCAGTTAAGTCTACACACTGCAAAATGGCAATATATGCTATCACCATGGAGGTATGAAATAGCTATGTCAAGAAGGGGATAGTAATTGTATGTGTAGCAAGAATAATGTAGCATAAGTGATCTTTGTTACAGGGTGATGCTCCAAAAGGACTAATCGGCGACCCTGGATTTGCAGGCCTTCCAGGTCTTGAAGGAGCTCGAGGTGAGCCTGGGTTACCAGGTTCAGTATTTCCAGGGCCAAAGGGTGCACGTGGGGTTCCTGGACTGCCAGGAAGAAATGGATCACCGGGAGTTCCAGGACTTCCAGGTTTACAAGGTAAGAATTATATCTCCACAATCCTAGGATCATGTACTTTCTGAAGCTGAACTTGTATGTTACCTTTCTATTATGAATTGTTTGTGACCAATGCGCATAACTCGGTATATAAACTAAGGGAGGTTAACATAATACTGACAGCTTAGCAAAAAGAAATAGAGGACACCAATTGCACAGATCTCACTTTAGCTACACTTTTGACTAACTTGATCTGACTTACATTTTTTAAGTGTACTTTGATATGCATTAAAGTGATATTAATTTTTTTTTTCGTTAAAATAAAAAAGATGTTTTACTTAACTACTCTGTGCAAAAATATTACACAGAGCTGGAGTCCCCCACTGGCGCTGTCCTCTCCTTCTTCCTCTAGGTGCCCCTTAGCAAACCGAGCGCTCCCAAGCTGGGCTCTATGCTTCCATAGACACACACAGCACAGCTCAGCCACTTCCTCCTCACAGGTTTGACTGACAGCAGCAGGGGCCCTTGCTTTTTTACCCTAATGCAGAGAAAGCATTAAGGTAAAAAAAAACCTTTTGAGTTTAGAACCACTTTAAGGTGTGTGAACTTCAACACTGCACAGTTTTGTGATCTGGTCTGTGTCACACCATCCGCTGGAAACAAGTGGTAGTGCAACTGGATACTAACATTTATAAGTAAAGTTGATACAAGGAAAATCCGATTGCCTCTCAGGGGATCAGGAAGGAATTTTGTTTCCCAGCAGGAGCAAATTGGATCATGCTTTGCTGGGGTTTTTTTTGCCTTCCTCTGGATCAACTGTGGGTATAGGATTATAACTTTTTTTTTTTTCTCTATGGTTGAACTGGATGGACTTTTGTCTTTTTTTCAGCCAGACTAACTATGTAACTATGTAACTATGCAGTAGTGCAAGTAAACCTTTTTGCTGAAAAATAATGGAAGCTGCTAGTTCTGACTTCTGAAAATCCCAGTTCCCTGGCTTTATTGCTGCTCCAATGGCCTTAATACTTTCTGAAGCTCTGACAAAAAAACAAAGGTGCAGATCAGGAGTTCTGACCATCTCTGACTTTCCTACAATACTTGCTTTTTTTCTAAGCCTCAGAAAGTATAGAGTCCAGAGAAATCCAAGCACATATCAGTTTTAGAAATAAAGCAGTTTACATATTGCTCTCAATACAGTTTTTAGTTTTGCATTAAAAAACTATTGGATGCCTATTGAAAAATAAACACAATCCTGAAATCTGTTTATGTAATTAAATAATAAAATAAATTATTCTATGGTAAAACAAGATATTGTTATAGTATTAGTATAGCTTAGCAATTGGTAGAGTATCAAATCAGGATGTTTTTCACTATTGCTTCACAAGGATCTTTTCTTTTTTTTTTTTTCTATCACAGGCGACTGCTTTAAAGAACCCGGAGAAGACAATTTAGTAGGCCAAAGACGTAAGAAAACCATTTCACGCGTTGTAATATGAATAGCCAGTCATGAAATAGCTAATAATTCTTTTCAGTTATTTAACACTTTAAGCAAAGTATTTATTAAATAATAAAACATGTAGCAGTGTAGCATATCACATCAGTGTTCAGGTTTGATTTACTGATTTAATAAAAGATACAATATGCTTCAACTGCCAAAATAGCATAAGAACTGCAGCTCTATATTAGACAAACAGTTGGCATTTTATTGGGCTCAGTACAGCAGGGAAGTAAAAGAATAATGTTAAAGCTACACTGAAACCAAGCCTTATTGAAGAAAATATATAGTTTAGCAACCTCCTAGTTTAGAGTAGGCTGTTAGAAAATTTTAGTTTGGCTCCCTTGTAAACAGGGTCGCAGGGGGCTGATTGGTTGGGCTGCCCAGTGTTTCACAGGCTGCGGCTCTGTTACTTCCCCTGTCTTCCAGAGGATTCTAGAGGTATAGTGGGAGGAAGGACAGAACAAGCAGCCTGAATATTTAAAGGACTGTAGCCAGTCCCTGGGGAGGTGTGCCCAGAAGGTGGAGAAAGAGCTCATAAATAGTATGAGGACTGAGCAGCAGGGACAGTACAATACTAAATCAGACCTTGAGCTATGAGCAAGATCCACTTAGTTACTAAGACCCCCATGTCAAAATGTTAAAAATGTTGCTGGGGAAAAAAAAAATAGTATACTTACTTTACCACCTACTTCTATGCACCACATGTTCCTATAGTCTATACAGTCCTAGTATTGAATATATTAGATTTTCAAAGCTTTGATGACCACATTCTAGTGTGCATGTGCAGCGAATTTCACACACCAAAAGATGCAGAGGAACAAGCAAGTACAAAGAAGCTGAATAAGCACAAGATTAAACTTGCTGCAGAATCCTTCATTTATGATGGTGTTTAGAATAATACACTATTCACAGATATACAGTATATCTATTAGTCTGATGTCTGTGTATGGTCGTTTTTAAAGTATTATAATCCATCATTTTCCTATCCTATATTGTATGCTCATGTTTTAATTCACAAAGCTTATTATAAATCTAATAATGCTTTAATAGCCACAGGAACAGATGATAAGCCCTTATATAAGAAAGGAATGTATGGGCAGATATGTTCTATCTTAGTAAAACACAGTTCATTTTCATTTTATATGTTACTGAGCGTTTTGATTGCACAGTTATCAATATGCTGAAGCTTATTTTATAATTTTTCGACTGCACATATCACTATGAAATATTTTTACAACTATTTATCCAGGCCATGGGTGCACATTAACTCCACCAACAGCTCCATCAGGAACCTACGGACCTCGAGGATTACCAGGTTTTAACGGTAGGCATGTTTTACTGTATAACATAGAAAGAAGACTTTGGCCCATTCATTAATGGGGAAGTCTAGGAAAAAATATAAAACCAAACCCAACATTGCTAACAATAACATTATGGATAGATATGTGTTTCTCTCAATACATTTATTGCTACCTCACCACCAACAATGATACATTGTAACACAGTCAAATACCTTAATCTGCTGTGAGAAGTGGGAATATTATACACTCCTCAAAAAAATTAAAGGAATACTTTTTAATCAGAGTATAGCATCAAGTCAATTAAACTCCTGGGATATTGATCTGGTCAGTTAAGTAGCAGAGAGGGTTGTTAATCAGTTTCAGCTGCTTTGATGGTAATGAAATTAACAACCGGTGCACTAGATGAGCAACAATGAGATGACCCCCAAAACAGGAATGGTTTTAGTTGTGGAGGCCACTGACATTTTTTTCCCTACTCATCTTTTCTGAGTGTTTTTCACTAGTTTTGCATTTTGCTAGGGTCAGTGTCACTACTGGTAGCATGAGGCGATACCTGGACCCTACAGAGGTTGCACAGGCAGTGCAACTCCTCCAGGAGGGCACATTAATACATGCAATTACCAGAAAGTTTGCTGTGTCTACCACCACAGTCTCAAGAGCATGGAGGAGATTCCAGGAGACAGACAGTTACTCGATGAGAGCTGGACTGGACAGTAGAAGGTCCTTAACTCATCAGCAGGACTGGTATTTGCACCTTTTTGCAAGGAGGAACAGGATGAGCACTGCCAGAGCTGTACAAAATAACCACCTGCAGGCCACTCATGTGAATGTGTCTGACCAAACAATCAGAAACAGACTTCATGAGGGTGGCCTGAGGGCCTGATGTCCTCTAGTGTTGCCCTGAGCTTACTGTGCTTACAGCCAGGCCCCATAGAGCTCAATTGGCATTTGCCATTGAACACCAGAGTGGGCAGATCTGTCACTGGTGCCCTGTGCTTTTCAGAGATGAGAGCACGTTCACCCTGAGAACATGTGATAGACGTGAAAGGGTTTGGAGAAGCCGTGGAGAAAGTTATGCTGCCTGTAGCATTGTTCAGCGTGACCGTTTTGGTGGTGGGTCAGAGATGGTCTGGGGAGGCATATCCATGGAGGGATGCACAGGCCTCTGCAGGCTAGACAATGGCACCCTGACTGCCATTAGGTATCGGGATGAAATCCTTGGACCCATTGTCAGACCCTACACTGGTGCAGTGGGTCCTGGGTTCCTCCCGGTGCAAGACAATGCCCAGCCTCATGTGGTGAGAGTATGCAGGCAGTTCCTGGATGATGAAGGAATTGATACCATTGAATGGCCCCCATGCTCACCTTACCTAAATCCAATAGAACACCTCTAGGATATCATGTTTCGGTCCATCGCCAGGTTGCACCTCAGACTGTCCAGGATCTCAGTGATTTCCTGGTCCAGATCTGGGAGGAAATAGCCCAGGACACCATCCATCGTCTCATTAGGAGCATGAACCAACGTTGTGAGTCATGCATACAAGCATGGGGCCCAAGAAAACTACTGAGTACCATTTGAGCTGCTGCAATCAAATTTCAGCAAAATGGACTAGCCTGCTGCATATTTTTTTCATTTTGATTTTCGGGATGTCTTTGAATTCAGTCCTCTGTAGGTTGATAATTTTCATTTCCATCAAATGATGGTGCATCCTTACGTTCCTAACACATTACCCAGTCCATATCAGTATTGATATCCAGCATGATATTTTTCCCCATTGAGATCTGATGTGTTTTCAAAGTGTTTCTTTAATTTTTTGAGCAGTGTATTACATGCATAATAAAGCAAGTGAGTCCAACATCAACCCTTACCTAGCTTTGTCTGGAATATCTAGTCCTTGCAGTCCAATATTCATGTGAACATTAACACTACAGCAAACCTCCTTTTTCTCTGTGATTGTTTATCTTGCTACACAAGCTTTTGTCCACACACCTTGGCCTTCATCATATGCAAGTATTTGCAAGGTGAACAATCGCATAAATATGTTACAAAAGTAATCACATGTTCAATATGGCCTAGCAGAATCAATAGATACTTCCTAGCAACTTGTCCAAGGTTACAAGTTAACTATCGCCTCTCCCAGTGCCATCAGTCCATCTTTCTTCGAAAAAAGGTTTATTTTTAATCACGAAATAGTGAATTTAAATCAACAACTATAATAGTACTGTCCTTATATAAAAGCATGTATACAGTTATCACAATGTAATCTTTTTGGATATACAGTTTATGCGCTTGTTCGTGCAGAGTGCAGTGACTGACATTTTCCACACTGGATAAATGCGAGTTACTGCTAGGGCACATTGAAAATAAGTGTTTTCTATGTTCCCTGTTTGGACTACACCATGGTGTGGTGAGCTGCAGTAAAATTATACATATAGTATTTTTACTGAAACACACAGGAAGGCAGAAAATATCACCTCACAGCAACGCAACACACCACAGAGACATAAATGAAGTGTCACTTTGTGCACTTCAAATAAGTTAAAAGAAAGAAGTAAACAGTGAGATGTATTGAAACAGGCATCTCCCTCACCAAGCTTCACTACATTCAAAAACAGACACTTGTGTGAACGAGCCCTGAAACAATGGACTTTAACGGGACTCAAAGCCACAAAACCTCTGCCTCCATCTCTCCTTGGATATTGGAACATATTTCAGAATCTCAGGTGAAACTACCTTCATGTTTTTCCTTATACAATAGATGCCGCATGTGCTAAAATGTGGTCCTTTGCCATGTTTCCAGTGTATAATAAACCAAAAGGGCATTTTAGTTGATAGACTACATAGTCTGTATCACAAAGGACTACACTCTTTAAATGTAATTCATTATGTATTTAACATTAAAGTGGTTGTAAACCTCAGACATGAAATATGAAGTGAACATATCCCTCTATAGCAGGGGGTAGGGAACCTTTCAGAGGTTGAGATCTACCTAGGCAACATGGAGGAAACCAAAGATCCCTGAGGTGTGGGGTTGGGTGGCACTCTTTAACAAAAAAAACTATCAAGCTTCCAATAAAAAGATGGCATGAAGAACACATAATAGGGTTTATTTACCAAAGTTGGAGAATGCTGATTGGTTTCTATGTAGAAGTGAGCCTGATTTTGCACTCTCCAGCTTTAGTAAATAAACCCCAATGTGTCACAGTATTGTCATCTGGCCCCCCTTTACATCACCCCCTCATACAGTAGTGTCCTCAACACCCCCCACTGTAGTGTCCTCTGCCCCTCTGCCCCCCCCCCAAAGTGTCTCCTGCCCCTTCACATGACTTTCCCACTGTAGAGTCCTCTTCCCCCCATAGCAGTGCCCTCTGCTTCCCTCCCCCTGACAGGTGTGTCCTTTACTCCCATTCCTCCCCCAAACACAATGTCCTCTGCCCCCTTCACATCACCCACCCACACTGTAGTGTCCACTTCCCCCCATAGCAGTGTCCTCTGCCCCACAGTAGTGTCCTGTACCCTCCCAATGCAGTGTCCTCTGACCCCTTCACATCACCCCGCCCCCCCACAATGTAGTGTCCTCTGCCACCATAGCAGTGTCCTCTGCCCCCCCCCCATAATAGTGTCCTGTACCGCCCCCCCCAAAGCAGTTTCCTCTGTTCCCTTCAGATCACCCTCCCACTGTAGTGTCTTCTGCCCCCCATAGCAGTATCCTCTGCCCCCCTCGCCTCATTGTAGTGTCTTGGATCCCCCAACACAGTGTCCTCTGCCTCCTTCACATCACCCTCCCCCCACTGTAGAGTCCTCTGCCCCCCATAGCAGTGTCCTCTGCCCCCTCCCTCCACAGTTGTGTGCTGTAAATCTCCAAAGCACTGTCCTCTGCCCCCTTCACATCCAGTGTTAATTTTGTTGACAAAAATATTGAAACTATTTTAGTCGACTAAAATACAACTAAAACTAAAACAATTCAGATGACTAAAATATAACTAAAACTAAAATGTCTTTTTAGTCAAAAGACTATGACTAAAACTAAATAAAAATTTGACTTCAAAATTAACACTGCAATACCACATAAGAATAAATAGAAGGCATCTGCTAAGCTACTGAAAGAAAAAAATGAATATTTAATTTAAAATTTCATATTTAATGTTGTATTATATTCAGGTAATATGTGCAATGGCATTACAGACAAACGAGTCTACAGTTTTTTGGGGTTTTTTTATATTTTAAACTTTCACTTCTGTTTGTCAAAAAGCAATATTTTTGTTTGTTTATGAAACTTAATTTTATTTATAAAGATGTTATATATCACAACGGCTAAATCTGTGTCTGTAGTGCATGTTCAAAGCTTAATTCCATAAATAACATGTTATTAGATTTTTATAATATATAATGAGTTTGGCAATTCTAGAGAAATGCTTAAATAATGTATTACAATTTAACTAAACCCATTAGATTTTAGTCTACTAAAATGTACTGAAGATTTTAGTTGACTAAAATGTTCTTCCACCCACTGTAGTGTCCTCTGCCCCCTTCCCCATAGTAGTGGTTAACTGAGGCAGCTATCACCTCCGCCCTCCAATCAGCACTATGCTGCCTCTCGCTCTCTGCTCTTTGGTGAACATGAGAATGGCAAAGGTTGGGGGAAGCAGACCCATGTTCATGAACTACCTGTCAGATCCCCACAGTCAACCAGCAGATTGCAATTGATGGCTTGCCGATCCCCACTCTATAGTGTGTACTTGTCTCAATCCAGAGCACTAAGTATCATTTCTATAGGCTGCCCCATTCCTCTGCTATCTGTATGAGTCACACCTGACAGGTTTTTCTGACAAGAGTTAAAAAGGTGATGGGGGGGAAGCTCCAGCACACTGCCTGTGATTGATAGCCTCAGCTCTGTTCCTGTCTGCTGTGTGAAGGGGGTGTGTCCCTTCCATCCAACCAGCTCACCTCAATGAACTCTACAGAGTGTAACTTAAGTTTCCTGCCCCCTGTTTTCTGAAACTTCAGACAAGCTGTATAAATTATGCACTTTGAATTGCTGTAGAGGACAGAAAACTGCAGAGAAACAGGTTCAACTTATGTAGGAGGATTTGTTTCATCCACAGTTTTCCTATGTATGTAAAAATTATTGGATCCTTCAGTAACCTATCTTGTTTTTTATGACTTCAGTTTCCTTTGTGGTTTTTTTTTTCACATTAGGTGTAAGAGGTCTAAAAGGTCATTCAGGTCAACCAGGTGCAGATGGAATTTATGGATTTAAAGGAGTCAGAGGTGATCCTGGACCTGATAGCTTGCCTGGTCCACAAGGTAATTGTTTGTTCACGTATTACTGGAAAATCTAATTTACCTTGAAAAGCAATGCAGTATACAGAACATTTTCTCTCATTCATGAATTAATCATAATTAATTACATCTGGAGAGAAAAGAAACAAGCCATAAGTACCAGTCTGCTCTCGAGTGTACTTTTCTGCAGAACATGCTGTCTTACTTGTGTAGATTTGACCAATATTTTCACCTTTTGGCTAAGATCATGTGTTGTATCTGTTCTTATCAGTTGTCTGGGATAGAACCCTGGCTCCCTTTGAAAGTTGGGGAGTCAGTTAGTAATCCCAGATGTAATTAGGTGGGAATGGTGAGAGTGGTGGGGAAACATTTTCCTCCTGGTGTGATCCTGGCCTGGTGCACCAGGCTTATCCCTGGTTGTAGGCAAGGCTCTCCCTAAACTTTCTAAGTTCTGATGCCATTCTAGTAGGGATGGGGCAGCACTGGTCTGGCCAAGGCCCGGACTGACAAAGAAGGCCGGTGTATGTGCCCCTGGAGTAGTAGTCCATGGGTGCTAAAATTCTCATGGTGCGGGAGCTCACTTTGAGTTTTAGGCACCTTTATGACTACAGCAGTCACACTTTTATTTTGCACCTGCCTCTTTTGGCCAGGACCAGAGGAGTTTTTTTATTCCTGGCCGAACAGCCCACCATAGTTCTACACTATGGCACTAAATGCACTCATCCACTTCCCCTTCCCTTTTTTTTCATGTTGTTTGTCACTTGCAGTTTTTGCACAGCAGTGTTCGCACTTTCACTTTCCCTGATTAGTAGGCTGTAGGTCCTCGGGCCTGCCCTGAAAGTCTTGGGGGGAAGCATAAGGCTTTTTGGTCAGGGTCTCCTCCTCTCATGGGGTCTCCCTTCGGGAGAGCCCCACTTAGCACTCGGGGTGGCCTTGCTTCCGCAGGCCTCCTGAAGAAAGGGGTCCGGCTAGTTTTGGCCAGGTGGACCTAGTGAGTGCCTTAGTCACCGTCAGGAGCCTTGCGCCCTGGGGATCAGGGCTAGGGCCCTTTATCTTCACAGGAGGACCAGACGTACACCCTGAGCACTTGTGTACTTTACTTTTTGTGTGCTCACTTTTTTTTTTCACTGGGTGCTAGTTTTGTGAGTGTGTTCACTACACCATGGGACTTAAAAAAAATATATATATATATATAAATTTTTTTTTTTTTTTCACATGAAGGGAAGGAATTTTCACATATCCATCCCTTATTCCTATAGGCCTAAACGTTTAAATAACCTACCTGCAGCCAGTGTCAAAACTACCTACATTTTTTTCTTTTTTTATAAAGTCATTTTATCTAAACCAGCTGAAAGTTCATATAATCTAGACTGGTAGGAGCCAATCCCTCTACCAGCCCCATAGAATTCTTTCAGGCTGAAATGGGCTGGGCTGGGCTGGGCTGGGCTGGGCTGGAAGTCGAATCAAGAAGCCAGCTGAGGGATGTAATTAATGTTGTGACCTGAGAGTGAGATATAAGTATAACAATTTTGCACTCCCCTGCACTCCAGCCTGTGGACCCTCTGCATCATCAGGTATAATGCAGGGTTATTAACCTTGCAGTGGGTGTGGAGGGGGCTGGAATACAACCAGGAACACCTTAGAGAGGAGCATCGCTGGACCGGCTGTGCAGATCGAGAAAGCCTACCAGAGTGAGGAATAGGGCAAGTATTTCTTTATATTCTGGCACCCCTAAACATTACATTACAAGCAGTTAACCCTTGCAGTGTATGGAGGGGAACAATGTGAAGGTACCATATTTTTTGCTCCATAAGATGTACTATTTTCCCCCCTCTATCCTACCTGTTCCTCGGTCCTGTCCTGCTTTCACCGACCGTCTTCTCTCTCCGGCGCCGTCATCTTCAGTGTGGGTACCCGGCTGTGACAGCTTGCAGCTTCACAGCCGGGTGCTTACTGAGCATGTGCAAGAAATGCTGCGCTTTGTGAATGGCCACCTGTAGTCTTCTGGGACCTGTCACGTGTCCCACAAGACTTCGGGGAGGACAACTCCGCGGAAGTGGGAGCGGGTACCTGCGGACTATGTCTGCAGTCTCTGGTCATCTCCTGTACTGTCTGCAGTTTCTGATTATCTCCTGTAGTATGTCCACAGTCTCTAGTCATCAACTGTACTATGTCCGCAGTCTCTGGTCATCTCCTGTACTGTGTCTGCAGTTTCTGATTATCTCCTGTAGTATGTCCACAGTCTCTAGTCATCAACTGTACTATGTCCGCAGTCTCTGGTCAAATCCTGTACTGTGTCCGCAGTCTCTGGTCATCTGCTGTACAATGTCCGCAGTCTCTGGTCATCTCCTGTACTATGTCCGCAGTCTCTGCTCATCTCCTATACTATGTCCGCAGTCTCTGGTCATCTCCTGTACTGTGTCCGCAGTCTCTGGTCATCTCCTGTACTATGTCCGCAGTCTCTGGTCATCTCCTGTACTATGTCCGCAGTCTCTGGTCATTTGCTGTACTGTGTCCTCAGTCTCTGGTCATCGCCTGTAATATGTCCGCAGTCTCTGGTCATGTGCTGTACTATGTCTGCAGTCTCTGGTCATCTCCTGTACTGTGTCCGCAGTCTCTGGTCATCTCTTATACTATGTCCGCAGTCTCTGGTCATCTTCTGTACTATGTCCGCAGTCTCTGGTCATCGCCTGTACTATGTCCGCAGTCTCTGGTCATCGCCTGTACCATGTCTGCAGTCCATTGGTTCAGAATATTTTTTTTCTTGTTTTTCTCCTCTAAAATCTAGGTGCGTCTTATGGAGAGAAAAATATGGTAATTTTAGCCTAATTCTCAGAGTTCAACCTTAACCACAGTGTCTTTGTCAGGGAGGTCTGTGCTGTGTATTAGAGGTTCACAAATCCTTTGGCAGGTAAAACAGTTCCCATATGTGTGATTTAATCGGAGTAGAGGCTGTCTGTAGCACAGCTTTAAACAAAAACCTGATCTATTAGGTGCAATTAATATGGTTGTTAGAGTTATACTATTGAATGTAATATTGGGCTAATACATTATCTTTATGTTTTCAGGATTCCCAGGTCGAAGAGGAGATCGTGGAAAGCCTGGAGAACCAGGTTTTACAGGAGAACGTGGTCCAGCAGGAATGCCAGGTGCACAGGGATATCAGGGTACAAAAGGTAGCTCTGGTGACGTGCTGGGAGCTCCATCTGGATCCCGAGGTGATGTTGGATTACCTGGCTTTTTAGGTTTCAAAGGTGTACAAGGTGATGCAGGCTTACCAGGATTACAAGGTACATACTGCTAATAATGTCTATTATTAATGTTTCCTGTATCTTCTGTACTTTAACTTTTACCAGGGGGTCTATTTATAAAAATAATTGTTGGATGAATGTCACAAGCATTTCCTCAGTCATGATGAATTCTGATCATATGTTGCTTAATACAGTGAATTTGGCTAACAGTCTTAGGTGTCAATTTCTAAAAGAAAACAGTTGGGGGGATGTCACAAGCATTTGCCCAGCAGTGACAAAATCTAACCTTATTTTTCTTGATACAGTGACTTCCTATGATCATTAGCTCCACCTAGTGGCCATAATGCTGAGTTTTTCCTGAAGTCAGGAAAATACCACATAATGGCCACTAGATGCAACTGATGATCATAGGAAGTCACTGTATCAAGAAATATAAGGTTAGGTTTTGTCACTGCTGGGTAATTGCTTGTGACATCCCCCCAATTGCTTTCTTTTGAAATTGGCACTTAAGAGTTTTAGCCAAATTAAAAAGCAGCACTACAGTATAAAAATTAAAAGATCTTTCAATAAAAATACTCTCAATAAAATCCATTGTTTTTCACAGAATATGTTTGGAAACATTTCTTGGCAGCTATTGAGCATCTTTCATATTTCCTTTTATTTTTCTCCTAGGTATCAATGGAAGAACTGGGACTCCAGGATTGAAAGGTATATCAGGTGATCCTGGAATTCCTGGAGCTTCTGGATTACCAGGTTCTTCAGGGAATGGCGGGTTTCCAGGAATGCCAGGGAAACCTGGGACGCCAGGAGCAGTGGGTGTCCCTGGATTTGCAGGTAAGAGTGCAGTGCTCTGTTTTTTTACTTACATATAATCCTGTGAAAATTTGACTACTGCCAGTGCTATAAAACATCTGTCATCATGCAAATCTGAATTATGGGAAGTGGCAATCCAGTGTAAATAGATGTTCCTTTAACTGTATGAAACACAAATATCTCCTGTGCAGTGGAGGAGACCTGTATGTTCATATTTGTGCTGCAGTTGTGTGACTGCTCATGGGATTGGAAGATATGGTTTGTAATACTGTTGACATAAGACACTGAGCCCAATTGCCATCAATGCATACATGTGGATGTCTTTAATTTTTGGTCAGTGCAATTCTCCCTCTAGTGCTGCGGCACGTGCGTGAAAACGGGGGCATTAAGAATTAAAGTAACTCTACACAAATGCTTAACAGCAGTGCATTCTGACTGCAAGTCGAGAAGATGCACAATTTTGCAAGTTTTCCTCACTGACTCCAATTTATGAACCTAGCCTAATCTGCTCTGATACATCAGTGTAACAAAGTATTAACTTTAGAAAAAGTTCACAAGGAGTATTTGTATGAATTCATGTTGTGATTGATAACAATAGAGGATGAAAATCAAAAGAAAAGTGTTCAGGAATGCCCACTGTGGGATTAGAAGTTATGAGAGAAAGAGAGAGCAGCATAATTGTCTAAATAATAAGCAAGATATATACATATGTAATTGTTATTTAATTGATATTGGATCCAAGAATCAGTATTTGATAAAAGATAATTGGATTATGTAATTGTTTCTCATATTTTGAGTATGCAGCTTCTTGAATGCATGGCCTTTATCGGTTAATTAACTGGCAAGCCTCCCAGGAGATTTCTAGACAATTGTTTTTAAAGTTGCTTAGGTAATATTTTGGTACAGAGTATTTATATTTAAATGCATGTTAATAAAATTTATAAGGTCATTTTTTGAGTGCATTTATATCCCCTATTTTTTATTTTATTTTTGACTAATATTGCACTTCTTCAACACTCTACTTAACATTTTGTCTATGCGGTGAGATTAGACTCTGTCCTCTGTGATCACACGAAATGCAACAATCTGAGCACTAGGCAAGAACACTGATTTAGATGCCTTTGTCACGTTTTTTGTTCAATAAGATTCAGTAGAAACATGGCTCACCCGCATGTTTTTACCACCCCTCAACCACTCCAGTGTAAGGTCCCTTTCACATGAACATTCTGATCGGATCCGCTTGTCTGTTTTTCAGGTAGACCTCTATTTTCCCATGTGTGTGTTTACACCCGCCTACATCCAATCTGATCCACTAAACGCAAACAGATGGGGATCCATTCTCCTCCATCTTGGAAGATTGGATGACAGTCAGGTGTAAAAGGACAGGCAATACATTTACATCCAACCACCCATAGAGGAGAGCGGCTGTGTCTGAATTGTCATCCACCTGCTCAGGGGAGGAACAGCGGACAGATCCACTGCTGAGCAAGCAGATCACAGGCAGAGTCCACCCTATGTGAAAGGTGCTTTAACCTAGCCTAACCGATTAATCAGGCACAGGAATAACTGAATGTCTAGCAGTCTTTCAGAACACTTTCTTGAGAAGGCCTGAGCTGCAGTGCTGAGCACTGACGAGCAGATGACAAAGGCACAAGGCTGATAATTACTTAGACCAATGCACCTTGGTGTTTAGCTTACTCTTTCTCTCACTGCTAATAGTTGCAGGTCCTTATAATGAATGAATAGTTTTAACATCACTTCATAGCGAACCTATGCACTAATATAACAATATATAATGTCACAACCAGGGGCGGACTGACCATTTAGAAACTCGAGCACTGCCCGAGGGCCCGGGGTCAGTAGGGGACCCCATGAGATGCCCCTGGTATCTTTTTCATAGGCTTTTTTGAGTTTGGGCAAGGACACAGGGGCCCCATGATCCCCTATTGCCCGGGGGCCCCATGAGTTGTCAGTCCGCACCTGGTTGCAACAACAGGAAATGAGGAAAAACCTTTATGCCACAGACAGCAAAAAAAAGAGAAACAGCTGGCAGGAGTTCCAACTATCTCATACTTTATCCACACAAAAAAAAGAAAAAAAAAGTTTTGCCTAAAGAAACTCTTTAAATTTGGGAGGAGTACCTAATATAAACATGACAAATGTGAACACACCATTATTTATGATGTCCATAATGTGCAAACATGTTCTCTGTGAGGTATGACTAAGTATAGACAAAGTGATAAAAAAATATTACATTTAGGGTAAACAATTACTTTTCCAATACTTTACTTACTTTTGCACATTTTTATATTTTAAACACAGGTTCTCCTGGACCACGAGGTGACAATGGAAAGCAAGGAAACCCCGGACAACCTTGGAAAATAGGTGGAGCTGGAGATGTAGGAGAATTGGGAATTACTGGCATAAGAGGAAGATTTGGAGATCCAGGTTTCCCAGGGTTGACTGGTATGGATGGCCACCCTGGTGTAAAGGGTAGGTAAAACCCAATTTTCTATGGGGTTTGATCATAGAAGTGTAAAGGCAAGCAAAACAATGAAGATGATCAAAACAAAAAAGTGAAGGACAGATACTTACCGTAATTTTCCTTTCCTGGCGAGCTCCATTGCAGCACAGTTGGGTAAGGGTACCGCTCCCCCCCCATGCTTCCAGGACCTAACTCATAAATTTGAGCCCACCTGCAGCCTCGGCATTCTGTAACTAGTCCTACCAAGCTGGGTGGGAAGTGTGCTGACATGGAGCTCGTCAGGAAAATTATGGTAAGTATCTGTCATTCCATTTTCCATTTTCCTGACAGCTCCATGTCAGAATAGCTGGGAACTAACTAGCCACACAGGGGAGGGATAATGCTACACACTCTTCCATTCTGACTAAACGCAGAAGTCAGGATGCCTCTGCCAAACTCAGTTGTCATTAAGACTGCTCCTATAAAGTAATGAGCCATGAACGTATATATATTGACCCCCACATAGTTGCCTTGAAGATAGTGTCTGGGAACACTCAGCCTGCTGCCACTCACAAGGTAGAGACCTTTCGTGTGGACAGTGATCCCCCTGGCACAGCCAACCTTTACAACTTGTAGGCCAAGGAGATGAGCTTCACCAACCAAGAGGCAATAATCTTGTTGGAAGCCGTGAAATCATTACATGCACCACCAGGCATGACAAACAAGGGCCCAGACTTTCTGGTGCCAGATGTCGCCTTGATGTAACATATTAAAGCTTGGCCCACATCTGATAGGCTAACTTCTTGAGTACTCCCCAAGAGGGGCATAGGAAGGACAACTTTTTGTGTGATATAGACCCTGAAGGCCACCTATGCACGATCTTGTGCATCAGCATGAGTACCACCATATCCAGGATGAACGTAAGAAAGGGTTCTTTAAACACTAGGACTGCTAATATGAACACTCTTCCGGTTGATGTAATTGCCACCAGGAAACCAGTTTTCAGCAAGTGGTACCACAGGGGGCCACTTTGATTGAAGGCATCTGATGTAAACAAGTCCAACACTGATGGGAGATCCCACTTCACAAACAACAATCCCTTAGTAGGTTTCAACCAAGTTATAGCTTGAAGAACACTATAATTGAGTGTTGTATGCTCACTGTATGCCAGTGAAGGCAGAGATAGCTGAAATGTGGGCCCATAGAATACTTATGCATAAACCTCAATCAAGCCCCGCCTGCAGAAACTTCAGAATGTGAGAGACTTGTGAAGATCCCAGTGTAAAACTTTGATCAGCAACAATCCTGTGAATTTATGTCATATTCTACTATAGGCACTGTTAGTGCTGTTCTTCTTTTCTTTCATATGAGTATTCACAACCTTTACAGAGCATCCAAGATCTATTAGCCTCAGTGTCTCAAGACCCAAGCCATGAGCCTACGCCTGTCAGGTGTTTCAATAAATGGGACTTTGCAGAAGATCTGATATTACCAGCAGATGGAATGGATCCTTGACACTTGTTAGGAGGGGCAGAGAGTACCAAGGCCCCTTCAATCAACCTGGGATCACCACCAGAACTATCACCTTCCCCTGCCACAGCTTCAGCAGAAAGCTAAGAATTAGAGGGAGAGGCAGAAAGGCATAAGTTGCCCTGGAGATCTGCTCTGCAATCAGCACCTCCACCCTGATTGCTTGTGGATGCTGGACCCTGGAATAGAACTTTAGCAATTTGGTGTTGACTGGGGATGTGAACAGGTCTACCTCTGGAAGAGATTACAAGTCCGTTTGTTCTGAAAAGACTTACGGCAGTCTGGACCATTCATTGTTGTCCAGGGTTGACCTGGACAAATTTTTTGCTTTAAGATTCTTTCGACTGGGCACATAAACCACAGGTATTGACTTGAGACAACTCTAGAATTGGAGAAATCTCCTTCAGATAGGAGACACTGAGTGCCCCCTTTTTTTCCATACAGGCCACAGTCATTGTGCTGTCTAACTTTATCAGGACAGGTCCACCCTGGATGAGGTGACAAAAGGCTAGGAGAGCCTGACATTCCGTTCTTAACTCCAGGATGTTGGACACGATCTTGGACCCTTAAAAAGGCCATTGGTCTTGAGCCCATTGCTCCTGAATTAGGGCTCTCCAACTATTTTGTTGGTGTGTTACTACATCACCAGCCACTAGGTCGTCACATGGGAATTACATCATAGAAAATTCTGCTTCTCCAACCACAAGTTTAGGCTCACTTTCATACAGGGCGTAATCCATATCTTCTGACCTAGGCCCTCTGACTGCTACTGTCCAAAAATCTGAATTGAAAAGGTGGTGGGAGTTCATCTGAGCCTACCTGACCTGCTGGAGTGAGGAGATTTGAGGCATGAAGGATGAAAGAGCTCCCAAATATTTTCTGCATGCCTTGAGTGACCATGTGTTTGTCACCAAAGCTGTACCTATGTCCAAAAAGTAGCCACCAAGTGCCCAACGACATGTATGGATCCCCAAAATACCAGAAAGTATCCTGGCATGCAGCTCTTCTTAGATTATGTGGTGACTTTTTTTTACTCCCAGCCAGAAATGCAGAAGCTACATTCTCTGGAGTGAGCATGGAAACTGACTTTTGAACTTCAGTCTCCTTTAACTCAACAGATGTTCATCTTGAGGCAGGAAGCCAAACTAACCACTGTTAATTTAGGCTTCACCTTCTAGGATCAAGAAAAGTGCAGTGATTGAGTACATCCTTAAAGGCCACAGCATCTTCTAATGGAAAGTAATGTATCTGGCCAATCCCATAAGGGACACACCAACCAAAGGGGTGATTCAAACCCCTTGACATCCTGCTGTGGCAACATGCTCCCATCTTGTAGAATGAGCACTTAATTTAGTCACCATAAGGGAATTGTCAGGCCGTCCTCTGGAGGCACTTGAAATACTTCTATAGCTTGGCTTCTATTTAAAGGCATTTCATCAACCTTACCAAAGGAGTAATCAAAAACCTAGACAAAGGTCACCCTTGTCTTCTTGCTCAGAAGGGACTGAAGAGGATTTATTGGCTTGAGCAGACTCTGAGACCAGTTATAATGGCCCAAAAAGGAAGACTGGACATTGCCAGAATAGATGGCCCTTTCAGAAGGTGAATTCAGCAATTCCTTTAGAGTGTCTTGACCACATGCTTAGTTAATTGTGACAACTTGGTCACTATCATCCTAATCACTGTCATCCTAATCACTATCATCCTAATCACTGAACAAAACAGGAATCATGTAGTCATGTTCATTCACATGTTCTTTGGATGACTCTGGCAAGGTTTGATTTGCCTGAGAAGGTTCTGAGACTGCTGATTGGCAGAATAGATGACCCCTTCACAAGATGAGTGGAAGCAACTCCTTTAGAATGTATTGACCACATGGTCAATGAATGTGATAATTTGTTAGGTGTCAACTTCTTTATCCCTGGCTGCTTGAACCAGCAGGGCTCATACAGTCATGCTCATCCGATTCTTCTTTTGGAAGAGTCTGAAGAGGATTGTTTGCCAGGAAAGACAGGAGACTGCTCATTGATAGAATAGATAACCCCTTCACAGTGTAAGTGGAAACATTCCTTTAGAGTGTATTAGCGTCATCTGACAACCTGTTAGGTGTCATCATCTGTACCCTTGGTTGATTGAACAAAGCAGTATTCATGCAGTTGTGTCCAACCGCATCATCCTCTTTGGAAACTCTCAAGAGGGCTCTTTTGCCTGGGAAGGCTAAGCCACTTCTTATTGCCAAAGCAGATAACCCTTTCAAAGGGTAAGTGGAAACCACTCCTTTAGAGTGTATTGACAATGTGTTTATTGAATGTGACATCCTGTTAGGCATCATATCTCTATCCCTGGCTGCTTAAACCAGCAGGATTCATACAATCATTCCTGTCCGCATCTTGCTGTTCATAGAGCCTGAAGAGGCTGTCTTGCCTGTGCCGGCTATGAGACCTCTAATTGTCAGAACATATAGCCATTTCATGGGGTGAGTGGAAACAACTCCTTTTGAGTGTACTGGACACTTTCATTTAGTTTAGTTTAATGAATGTGATAGCATGTTAGGTGCCATCATCCTCATTTCTGGTTGCTTGAACAAAGCAAGATTCATCATGTTCATCCATCTCTTCCCCTCTGGAGAGTCTGAAGAGGCTGTTTTGCCTGGGAAGGCTATGAGACTGCTCATTGCTGCTAGAACATATAACCTCTTCAGTGGGTGCATGAAACAGCAACATTCATGTTTGTCATACAGTCTGAAGAGGGTTGTTCTCCTTGGGAAAGCTCTGAGACTGTTCATTGACAGACTAGATAATACTAGTGTTTTGCCTGTCACTTAACAAGCAGCTAAATAATATTAATAATAATAATGTAATGAAGTAGAAAATAGCTTGCTTAGTAACAAACCCTAATGGGTTAACAATTGCCAGAGAGCAGGCGATAATGAAAATGTTTTGTTAAGGGCAACAAAAAAGTAGGAATCTGAAACAGAATTGCAATAATATTCTGCAATATACACACACCATCCAAGGAAATTGTTGACATCATAAAGACCTTCTCTTTTTTTTTTTTTTCTTTTGAGAAACTGGAGAGCACAAAGAAAAAATAAAAGGATGTCCTATACTCCAACAGGCAATGCTGGCTAGATCAATCATCCACAAGCAACTCCTCTACCTTTTCTGGGAATGCTGGTCTTTTGAGGGGGTTGGCATAATGGCACAACCATAAAGCTATTATGAGAAGCCACCAACAGGTTAATGCCATGTATGAACAAAGTATTACTTTGTCCACCTATTATGCAGACTACGATCTGTGGAGGAGCTCAGGGTATGCACAGCAACTGCAGGGAGCAAGGCACAACAATACCCAGCAATGCAGCATTTATTTGGATACAAAGCATTTTTAAATTTAGCTCACCTAACCTCCACTATCCAACTGTAAACACTAGCACTGCGTGGGTGTGCGTGCCTAGGGGAGACTCTGCTGACACCGCTGCCCACTTCACATGGACCCAGCAGACCCCAGGCAAAGCTATTAGCCATGATAAAAGCTGCCATGAGGACCAGCAGTGGGGCTCCCTGGATTATGGGTCATTTAGCCGGTACACCAGACACCGTGTTCAGCTGAAACCCACATGCATGAACAGACAGACAGCCCTTAAGACCGGCCAGGTAGAGGAGCACACCTAGGTCTTGCATATGGGAGGAAAAAAGACGAATACCAAGGCTGCAGGTGGGCTCAAATTTATGAGTTTGGTCCTGGAAGCATGGGGGGAGCCTTACCTAGTTGTGCTGACATGGAGCTGTCAGGAAAACAAGGTTCAGTATAGAGGTTTGCATATAAGTATTTTCTTTATTAAGTTCAGGACTAGAACAAGATACAATCAATACATTTCATTTTCTAGGCTCCTTAAATATGAAATGTTGCATAATATTTAATACTTGCATTCATTACCAGCAGGTGGTGTTCTAGGTTTCCTTTTATATGTTTGCCTATCCATGTGTAGCTGTTCTGTTGAAAAAAAAATGCCTGCTGTTTACAGAACTTAGTAGTTCAATTAAAACATTTACACACATAACTGAATGTGTCAGGTAAGATCATCTTCTCCTTTGAGCTTTACTTGACTGTCTAATGACCATTTTAATTGCAATTCTTTTTTCCATTTTCAATTACAATTTAAATAGGAGTGAAAGGCTCTTTTGGAATGGGAGGTTTCCAAGGAATGAAGGGTGAGAAAGGACAGCCCGCCTTTAGCGCTCCTAAGGGTCAGTTTGGCGATGTTGGCTTACCAGGAGAAAGAGGAATTCTGGGAGAACTAGGCCACAAAGGTACCAAAAATGAAGCTTATGCTTGTGTAAAGTTTTTTCATTTGATCTTGTAATCCACTAAAATTGCTTGAAAACACAGAACTGCTATAGTAATACACCAGCTCACAGCCTGTTATTTTACCTGTGCAAAGTAGTAATATGCTAGGTGGATGTCACATGCTATTCTACTTATCCATTGATTAAAACATGTCCAAATTAGCATTACCATTGGTAAGCCCCTGAAATATTGTCCCATATGCTCATACCTAGAATTCAGCATTTATTTCTGCTGAAGAACTGTATAAATTCATATAATCAGAAATCAGCATATAAAACTATTTTATTGGCTGTCAGATTTAATCCTGTAATTCTTATGATTTTTTTCTAGTATTTATAAAGTACCACTATTTCAGGTATCAATGTACTTTTCTATAGGATTCACAAACATTGCAAATACAACAAACTAAGGCAGCAAGTTGAATAAACTGAAGCCATATTACAATAATTTCTACAGGTTCAAATCATAGCCATTTACTTTACTGAGGGTGACTTCAGTGGGTACTGTATAATATAGTGTGGGCACTTGTACATGAGACAGTAGGAACCAAATGCTGTTGATACTTTTCTTTAATTTCAATAGTGTACTCTGCATCTCATTGACTGTCAAATTAAATCATAGTATTCTGTAATTCCTATGATTTTTTACTAGTGTTTATAAAGTACTGTTATTTCAGGTATCAATGTACTTTTCCATAGGATTCACAAATACTGCAAATACAAAAAAACTAAGGCAGCAAGTTGAATAGGTTGAAGCCATATTACAATCATTTTACAGGTGCAAGATCATAGCCTTTTACTATACTTAAGTGGGTACTGTATAATACAGTATGGTGTGGGCAATTGTACATGAGACAACTGGAACCAAATGCTGTTGCTATTTTTCTTTGTTTTCAGCAGTGTACTCTGTATATCACACACAGAATGCACATCTAACGGTGACCATCCGGACCCTGACTCTAGGGTTTCACTTCACCATGTCCTCATTTCAGTTCTCTGGGCTTCTCTCACACATCCTGCAGGAGCACATTTCCTGGACTCCCGTCATTACTAGGGCCCTGACCAGGGGCGGACTGATGACTCATGGGGCCCCCGGGCAATAGGGGATCATGGGGCCCCTGTGTCCTTGCCCAAACTCAAAAAAGCTTATGAAAAAGGTACCAGGGGCATCTCATGGGGCCCCCTACTGACCCCAGGCCCTCGGGCAAATTTCCCGAGTTTCCAAATGGTCAGTCCGCCCCTGGCCCTGACTTTTACAAGGGAGCTCCTTATCAGTGATATCAGACATAACCCGCTCACTTCTAGCACATTAGCTGACTTGTACTTTTTGGTGATAGCTGGTTGTAGGCCTACATTTCTTTCAAGCCCCCTCTTTTTCACTCTTGTAAGTGCACTCTGAAATCTGCATACATTTTTTCATGGCGATAGGAATAACCTGGGGTATATACATGTGTGGTACCTGTTGCAGTAACTTAATTTTGAACTCCACTTTAGTTTAGTTTTTTTTTTTTGTTCATTATACAGCACAGAAGCATAACAAGTTGGCATGTATGTAAATCATATCATCCTAATAGCTTACATTCCTGTCACTGGATCTCACAAAATTCTCATGGGGCACCTGGTATTCACATGGTGCCCCCAGGTTCTTCTCAAGTCTAGGAGGATCTTTGCCAAAAAATATGTATACTTACAGCTGGAAATATGCCTTGACACAGGAGACGAGGTTAAAGCAGTATTAAACGTAAAAAACAAAAATGCTATATATTGTAACCTACCAATCCTTCAATGCATTTGTTTTCTTCTGGCTAAACAGAACAGTCAAAGATTTGAGATATGAGGGCATCTAAAAATTTGTACTAGAATCCTGTGACTTTTAATTTCTCTTCTTCTAATGCAATGGTTCTCAACCTTTCTAATGCCGCGACCCCTTAATACAGTTCCTCATGTTGTGGTGACCCCCAACCATAAAATTATTTTCGTTGGTACTTCATAACTGTAATTTTGCAGTGGGAGGAGTAGTGCCACGTCATTGGTGTCAGTGGGAGGAATAGTGTCCCATCACTGATGTCAATGGGAGGAATAGTGCCCCATGATTGGTATCAGTGGTAGGAATAGTGCCCCATCATTGGTGTCAGTGGGAGGAATAGTGCCCCATCATTGGTGTCAGTGGGGGGAATAGTGCCCCATAATTGGTGTCAGTGGGGGGAATAGTGCCCCATCATTGGTGTCAGTGGGGGGAATAGTGCCCCATCATTGGTGTCAGTGGGGGGAATAGTGCCCCATCATAGGTGTCAGTGGGGGGAATAGTGCCCCATCATTGGTGCCAGTGGGAGGAATAGTGCCCCATCATTGGTGCCAGTAGGAGGAATAGTGCCCCATCATTGGAGCCAGTAGGAGGAATAGTGCCCCATCATTGGTGCCAGTAGGAGGAATAGTGCCCCATCATTGGTGCCAGTGGGAGGAATAGTGCCCCATCATTGGTGCCAGTAGGAGGAATAGTGCCCCATCATTGGAGCCAGTAGGAGGAATAGTGCCCCATCATTGGTGCCAGTAGGAGGAATAGTGCCCCATCATTGGTGCCAGTGGGAGGAATAGTGCCCCATCATAGGTGCCAGTGGGGGGAATAGTGCCCCATCATTGGTGCCAGTGGGAGGAATAGTGCCCCATCATTG
The DNA here is from genome assembly GCF_062004578.1 of Staurois parvus. Lineage (NCBI taxonomy): Eukaryota > Metazoa > Chordata > Amphibia > Anura > Ranidae > Staurois > Staurois parvus. Next base: position 13,253,142 of record NW_028318430.1, on the reverse strand, counting down.
GTGTCAGTGGGGGGAATAGTGCCCCATCATAGGTGTCAGTGGGGGGAATAGTGCCCCATCACTGGTGTCAGTGGGAGGAATAGTGCCCCATCACTGGTGTCAGTGGGAGGAATAGTGCCCCATCACTGGTGTCAGTGGGAGGAATAGTGCCCCATCACTGGTGTCAGTGGGAGGAAAAGTGTCCCATCACTGGTATCAGTGGGAGGAATAGTGCCCCAACATTGGTGTCAGTGGGAGGAATAGTGTCCCAACATTGGTGTCAGTGGGAGGAATAGTGTCCCAACATTGGTGTCAGTGGGAGGAATAGTGCCCCATCATTGGTGTCAGTGGGAGGAATAGTGCCCCAACATTGGTGTCAGTGGGGGGAGGAATAGTGCCCCAACGTTGGTGTCAGTGGGGGGAGGATAGTGCCCCATCGTTGGTGTCAGTGGGGGGAGGAATAGTGCCCCATCGTTGGTGTCAGTGGGGGGAGGAATAGTGCCCCATCGTTGGTGTCAGTGGGGGGAGGAATAGTGCCCCATCGTTGGTGTCAGTGGGGGGAGGAATAGTGCCCCATCGTTGGTGTCAGTGGGGGGAGGAATAGTGCCCCATCGTTGGTGTCAGTGGGGGGAGGAATAGTGCCCCATCGTTGGTCAGTGGGGGGAGGAATAGTGCCCCATCGTTGGTGTCAGTGGGGGGAGGAATAGTGCCACATCGTTGGTGTCAGTGGGGGGAGGAATAGTGCCCCATTGTTGGTGTCAGTGGGGGGAGGAATAGTGCCCCATCGTTGGTGTCATTTGGGGGAGGAATCGTGCCTCATCGTTGGTGTCAGTGGGAGGAATAGTGCCCCATCATTGGTATTAGTGACACCAATGATGGGGCACTATTCCTCCCACTGACACCAATGATACTTACCTTGCTGACCCCTGCTCCAGCCTGGGCTCGCTCGCTCCCTCCCTCTCCCATGGTACAGACACTTACCGGTCAGCTGTCTTCCTACTCCGGCCGCTCTGCTCCTCTTCACTCGCTCGATCTTCGCGGTGCCGCTCGGCTCCTCCTCTCCCAGCTCCACCTCCTCGCCGGTGATTGGCCGCCTGTGTGCCTCTCCTGAGCTACAGTTCCGGCGGCCAATCACCGGCGAGGATTGATGCCGGGGGTGTGTCCAGATGACAGGGGCGGCATGTCATCCCCCCCACACCTGGAGACGGATAGAGGAGCGGTGTCTCGGTTCCTAAGACCATCGGAAATATGTGTTTTCCGATGGTCTTAGGCGACCCCTGTGAAAGCGTCGTTCGACCCCCAAAGGGGTCGCGACCCACAGGTTGAGAACCGCTGTTCTAATGCATCATGGGACATACTGTTATCACCTTTGAAAACAAACTTTCAAAGCATTTACACCATAGAGAGCTGTAGCCATATAGGGAAACTTAGAGTATGGGCTATAATTGTATTGAATTTATTTTTTCAAAGTTAACCTATACCGGTGGTGACCAACACACAACAATGTGTGGCCCACTTTACTGCAGATCCTGCCACTTGAGCCCCAGCACCATTGAAATACTCAAGATGCGTAATAAACTAAGGTAGCCTACAACAACTAATACTACTATCTTAAAAATAAAGCACATTTATAACCACCAAACTATTGTGAAGTCCTCTGAACATGTCAGAGGCCACACCTGAGGCCCCATATATGTATTATTTTGACCACAACTGATCTAGACAGTATGAACAAAAAGAGTATAAGAAATACAGTTGAAGATGGAAATTATACCATTTCACCCTTGACCAGAATTAGTGTAGACATTTTTGATCAACTATATTTAGCAAATTTTAAGTTAATTATTAACATTGAATGTATTTAGGTAATCGAGGGGAACAGGGACAACCAGGACAATCACCAGAAATTGATGAAAATATGCTACACAAGATGAAGGGACAAAAAGGACATCAAGGTATTCATGGATTTACTGGAGGTCCTGGGCTGAAAGGTAAGCATACCATTTAAAGACCAGGCCTTTTTTGGCACTTTTTTGTTTACATGTAACAATCAGTATTTTTTGCTATAAAATTACTTAGAACCCCCAAACATTATATATATATTTTTGAAAGCAAAGGCCCTAGAGAATAAATTGGTAGGTGTTGCAGTTTTTTATGTCACATGGTATTTGCGCAGTGGTTTTTCAAATGCAATTTCATTTTGGAAAACATTCTCCTTTTTTTTATTTATTTAATGCTCAAGAACACAATATAATGACCAATTATTTGGTAAAATATAAAAGATATATTTTGATTTTTTTGATCGAGTAAATAGATACCAAACATGTCATGCTTTAAATTTTCACACGCTCGTGCAATGGCGATAAACTGCGTACATTTTACTATCCAAAGGTGGTGATTTAAAAGGCTCTACATGTTACCACTTTAGACTTACACAGGAGGTCTAGTGGTAGAATTACTGCCCACGATCTAATGTCCATGGTGATACCTCACGCTTTGTTTGTATACATGCGGGACCGATGTGAGCATTCGCCTCTGCACGCGAGCACGGGGGGGGGGGGGCGGGGGTGCTTTAAAAAAATGTTTTTTATTATTTTCAAACAGTCACTTTATTTTTATATCACTTTTATTGTTATCACATGCAATATAAATATCCCATGTGATAGCCATAGGCAGTGACAGGTATTCTTTATTGAGAGACCCCATTATTAGACCCCAGAGGTCTCTTCTGCCATGAAAAGCATTTGATTACACCTAAATGGTGCTTTTTACATTGAAGGAAGCCAGAAGAGATATATGCTCATTGATTACAGTTTCCTATATCATAGAGGCAATCAGAGCTGTTCCAGTCTCTGGTTACCTCTATGAACAGCTGGCGGAAGCGCCGACTGTCCTCTTCCATCCCACTGGGTCTCCCGGTTGGATGGGAGAGCCTGAGAAAGCTTCATAAGGTGGTGAGAGACCCCTCCCACTGCTTGTCAAAGTGATCCAGTGGCTAGTTAGCAGCTTGGATTACTTTTACAAGAAAGACAACCGTCAGCTCTGAAAAAACGATACCGGGATGATGCCTGCGGCTGCAGGCATCATCACAGTATATCCTCTCAAAGTCCACCATATGGGTAAGTCATTGGAGCTGAAGTGGTTGAACTTCCCTTTCTGGTATATCACATAATGTTTGGTGCTGGACAAAACCAATTTATTGCAGTTCACTTGATGTGTATTGTAATCCCCCCAAATGTCTATCCTAAGCACTAGCTGTAAAATCACAAACATTTTAAAATACTTACAAAGATTATTTATTAAACTAGAATATACAGTACGAGTTTTATGTAATTTTTTTGTAGTGCCTCCATTAATATTCACTTAAAAAGGCAAGAACACATAATAATGATCACAATAAATCATAAACATGAGGAGGTCCTCAAAAACAGGATGTAAATGGAGATCATATATAAGGAAGCTCACTGCATAATTTGGAATGAAAATTACAAATATGAAAAAGGAAAGTCATGTTCCTAATTACTCATATCAGCATGCTTGCCTTAGAACTTTTGCAAGCAGTCATTTTAGTGCACACGGGGAAAATATCTTGGTGGATGATGGCAGATGGTAAGTGGATGCAGAGGTACCCTGTCTTTTTTCTGACAGACAAGTCATGATTTCAGTAAAAATCACCAGTTTTTATTGACAGATTCATACAGTACATTCATTGTACCATCTAAATTGTTAATTAAAGGTTGATGTGTAATTTTAGATCAGTTACTCAGGAAGTGCAGTTTGATACCAAAAATATTTAGCGTTAGACATACTAAGTGGGAGAGAAATATATATATTAGTCTGTAATATAATATATTAAATGGTTGAAAATTGTGTTCAATGGATTGAGGCTAGGAGCTTACATTATAACTAATTTATATGCATTTTGTGTTTTTAATTACCTTTAGGAGTTAAAGGAATGCCTGGTGACCCTGGATATACTGGACAACCTGGTTCACCTGGAATGCCAAGCTTTGAGACAGGCATTAAAGGAGATGCTGGACAAAGTGGGTTTACTGGTTTTCCTGGTAATCCAGGACAAGTTGGTCCTCCAGGCATTCGTGGATTCCCAGGATTTACAGGTCCTAGAGTAAGTATGCCACCTTCTTAGATCATATTGGATTTAAAAACCTTTATAGATAGGTAACAACAATAGTCTGAGGGAAAAAAAGCTGCCAGGAAGTCTAAACAATTAAGTGATATTGATTATTTAATCAATCAATATAAGACAGTGCCTCCAAATTGAAACAAATTATTAAATATAATTTGGCTGACCTAGTAAATTATTCCCGGAATGCAGATTTTTTTAGGCACAATAAACTTGGGTGAAATAAAAATTTATTTACAATTGAGTCACTAACAATTACATATAGCAGCACAATTAATAGTATGACGTAAACACAAAAAAATTATATCCACAACAATATACCTTAACTTGCATGGATAAAATATAGATATGCCTGGGAACTAGAGTGAGTTGAATAATTTAATTTCCACTTGTAGATTTTATAACCCAGTACCACTAGTCTAAATAACCTAGCAAACAACTAGGTCTGCATTCAGACCGTTTCCATTGCTCCTCTGCAGCAGAATAATGGGGCTGAGTCTATTTACAGACTGTGTTAATACAGTTTTGTTTTATTTATTCAATCCCTAGAGGTTATGATACCATGAGCGGAAATATTTTCCTTAAATACAGTGGGGCAAAAAAGTATTTAGTCAGCCACCAATTGTGCAAGTTCTCCCACTTAAAAAGATGAGAGAGGCCTGTAATTGGCATCATAGGTAGACCTCAACTATGAGAGACAAAATGAGAAAAAAAATCCAGACAATCACATTGGCTGATTTGGAAAGAATTTATTTGCAAATTATGGTGGAAAATAAGGTCAATATCAAAAGTTCATCTCAATACTTTGTTATATATCCTTTGTTGGCAATGACAGAGATCAGACGTTTCCTGTAAGTCTTCACAAGGTTGGCACACACTGTTGCTGGTATGTTGGCCCATTCCTCTATGCAGATCTCCTCTAGAGCAGTGATGTTTTGGGGCTGTCGCTGGGCAACACGGACTTTCAACTCCCTCCAATGGTTTTCTATGGGGTTGAGATCTGGAGACTGGCTAGGCCACTCCAGGACCTTGAAATGCTTCTTACGAAGCCACTCCTTCGTTGCCTGGGTGGTATGTTTGGGATCATTGTCATGTTGGAAGACCCAGCCACGTTTCATCTTCAATGCCCTTGCTGATGAAAGGAGGTTTGCACTCAAAATCTCACGATACATGGCCCCATTCATTCTGTCCTGTACATGTCGTCCTGGTCCCTTTGCGGAGAAACAGCCCCAAAGCATGATGTTGCCACCCCCATGCTTCACAGTAGGTATGGTGTTCTTTGGATGCAACTCAGCATTCTCTCTCCTCCAAACACGACGAGTTGTGTTTCTACCAAACAGTTCTATTTTGGTTTCATCTGACCATATGACATTCTCCCAATCCTCTTCTGGATCATCCAAATGCTCTCTAGCAAACTTCAGACGGGCCCGGACTTGTACTGGCTTAAGCAGGGGGACACATCTGGCACTGCAGGATCTGAGTCCCTGGCGGCGTAGTGTGTTACTGATGGTATCCTTTGTTACGTTGGTCCCAGCTCTCTGCAGGTCATTCACTAGGTCCCCCCATGTGGTCCTGGGATTTTTCTCACCGTTCTTGTGATCATTTTGATCCCACGGGGTGAGATCTTGCGTGGAGCCCCAGATCGAGGGAGATTATCAGTGGTCTTGTATGTCTTCCATTTTCTAATTATTGCTCCCACAGTTGATTTGTTCACACCAAGCTGCTTGCCTATTGCAGATTCAGTCTTCCCAGCCTGGTGCAGGTCTACAATTTTTTTTCTGGTGTCCTTCGACAGCTCTTTGATCTTCACCATAGTGGAGTTTGGAGTGTGACTGTTTGAGGTTGTGGACAGGTGTCTTTTATACTGATAATAAGTTCAAACAGGTGCCATTAATACAGGTAATGAGGGCAGGACAGAGGAGCCTCTTAAAGAGGAAGGTACAGGTCTGTGAGAGCTAGAAATCTTGCTTGTTTGTAGGTGACCAAATACTTATTTTCCACCATAATTTGCAAATAAATTCTTTCCAAATCAGCCAATGTGATTGTCTGGATTTTTTTTCTCATTTTGTCTCTCATAGTTGAGGTCTACCTATGATGCCAATTGCAGACCTCTCTCATCTTTTTAAGTGGGAGAACTTGCACAATTGGTGGCTGATTAAATACTTTTTTGCCCCACTGTAAGCAAAATAACACACAGTTGGTTACAGTATAATTAAAGGCAAAACTTTTTTTTTTCATTTTGGATAGAGTGAAAAGGGATTATAATTTGTACTACTGTCTGTGACCCTCTATTTGTCCTGTTTACTATTATCATTGAAAGTGAAAATTAAAGAAAATCCTAAATATAGGTTGTCCCCAGAAGAGTAATAGAGGGGAAATCTTCCAATAGTGACAATAGTCCTATTTAGCTATGGGACAGGAAGTGAATGGAAAGCTCCCCAGTGGGACACAGATAGCAAAAAATAAACTGACAGGTCTTATAACCCTCCCTTGCTCTATCCAAAATGAAGAAAAAAATGTTTTGCCTATAGTTCTACTTTAACCTCAGAAGTAAGATGGATTTTCTCCAAATCAGTTATGAAATTATACTTTACCAGTCACATGATCTACACTGGGTTTGATGTCACACCCAGGTAAAGCTGCTTAGCTATCACCTGGAGAGGCGATGAAGAGGGCTGATGGTCAGAAGAGAGATAGAAGGTCTTGGAGTGGGGATCAGAAGAGAGTTCTTTAGATGGTCCTCCAGATGGTGATCAAGATAGTGATCTTTACGATGAAACTGAAGATAAGGATGAAGCTTCTTTTCTCTTTGAATATTTCCCTTTTATTCCCAAAAGCTTCCACTAACTAAGGATCAGCCTAGAGGCTGTAGTTTTGGATCTTTTCTCACCTCTGATTGGAGGGAAAAATTACCAATTTACTAATTGTTTGCACAGTTAGTGGGTTAACTTTTCCATCAGATGGGTAGAAAGGCACACAAGAAATAATTGGAAGTGGAACTTTAAGCTGGCCATAGACGATTTGAACCATGTATGAGCAGGCTGAATGTACCCAAGTTAATAGATCGATCAACTTTGCTAAAAGTCTGCCCCAAGCATCATCTAATGTTTCAGTAAATAAATACTTTTAGTTTTAATCTCTCCTGTTAGTTTGAGGTCAAGTCTCTGAGGTCTTCATCTTAGCTTCATATTGAAAATACTGCCTTCTTGAACCTTATTTACGTAGATCCTAAATGTATTTGAAGGTTTTTGAAGGTTTCAGTTATGTCCCTCATTTCTCTTTTCTCCTCCAGACTGCATTGACCAAAACACAATGGCTCTCCCTAGAGATTTGTTTGTCATACCATATTAAATTTTTCTTTGATTTAAGTAGGGAGTGTTACTATACTTCACTCTGCATGTTTTATGATTGATTATGGTGTATATCAAATGCACAAACCATCAGCATATTACGTCTATTGGCAGTTTTGGATTTTGAAATGTATACCATATTTTAATGCTGTCATGAATCTATTGCTATTGCATTCATTGTGCATATGAGATCTTAAAGTTTTTTGAAAGTTAAAGTTCATGAAAGGTTTGTCAATCCTGCAGTATAATAAACTGCTTACTGATATATTTTGGTATGTTTATGCACTTTCTCATAAAATATTTTTATCCCTCAGATCTTTCACCGATTTTGTTGCTTGGTTGCTTGTCTCTGTACTCTTATCAATATCTTTTTGGCAGTGAGGTCTTCAGGACTGGACACAGTATTTTAAATGAGGTCTAACTAAAGATCTATATAAGGGAGGAGATCTATATTGCTTTTTTCACAGTTTGCCTGCGTATCAATTGCTTTCTAGACAGCTTAATCGTATACTAATGTTGTGTGGCTGCTAATAATATGTTTGAAAGATGAGTTTTATATATGATCATCATTATGGTTTCAATGTCCTCTACATGTGAGAGTCACTCACCAATTTCTCATACAGGGATCAAAAGGCATGCCCGGTTTATATGGAATTTCAGGTGACAAAGGAGATTTTGGAGATAAAGGTAAAGATACAATGTGTGGCATATATGTTGTATGCCTAAAAAAAGAACACAAATAATGACTTTTATGTACATTCCTCCATCCAGGTGAAACAGGAACCTCTATGAATTTTCCAGGAGAGAGAGGGTACAAGGGTGTAATAGGTGACCGCGGGTTTGCCGGTATGTATCTCATATATTTTACCAGACTACAGGTGTCTGTTTATGAAACTAAGATGAGCTGTGATTGTAATGAGAACATGTCTTCTGCTGATTATCTCAGTTACATAAACCGCTAATGATATAAGATCATCTCAGCATGCAGAGATGCTGTCATTCACAATACTTTGATTCTGCCTATGATTTCAAATTGCATAATGTGAACAGTGTCTTAATTAAAAAAAAATTATTTTGATTTATTATTCAATATTCTTATTTCTATACTTTTGTTTGAATGATTTATTTCTATTTATTTTTCAATTTTATGAATGGTGTTTAGCTGCCTGACAGATGCAGGTTCAACCATTTCACTATATGCCATTTATAATGAAAAAGCACATCTGATTATTCTTTAAATAATAATAAATATAATGTATAGTTATGGGGTGTGCACTATTTCTGAATGGGGGGCTTTAATACAGTATGTTATTTTTTTAGGCCGTTTTGGAATATGAATGGTATTTTACTTTCACTTTTTGTTTACTCATGTTACTGTAATCTTGTGATCTCCTGTGAGATTACAGACAGAATTCTCAGTTTTCCAGAGTTCCAAGTGTTTGTAGAATGCTTCTCTTCTCCTTAAGAAAAGCAATATACACTGCTACATAAACTGGCACTCAGATGAGAACTGCGTACTCTGATAATAATAAAGGGACTAAAGACAGGGCAGTAAAAAGTGTATATGTACTCAGACTCACAGCAGAACCCATAGGTTAACTGACAGTATAGACATTAAAGTGTCATTAAACCCAGACTGCCTTTAGCTGTCCTCTCTGTGTCCCCATTGCAGTCTGAGATTGTGTAGACCAGTTGTTGTCATGTACCAAGCATGTTTCAGTTCCCTTCTAAGTGTTTCATTTCCTCCTTTTTCTTTACTGTGCAGCCCAGATAAATACACATTAACACATGCGGGTGTGGTCCAGGTGGATTCAAAACATTTTGAATTTTTTCTAGAAGATTACTATATATATTCTATATATTATCGAATCAGACAGATTTGAATTGGAAGGATTCAATATTTTTGTGCGCTAGTCCAATCCGTAATAGAAATGGCATGAGCTGACTGGACAATATCAACTGGCATCATGTGCATTTGAATCAACAAATGGAATGAAATTCAGATCCAAATTATCAAATTAATTTGAAAACTGAATTAATTTCCCCATGTACGTAATCTACTTTCGCATCATGTGATGTCATCCAAATGAAACGATTGAAACAAATGCATTGGTTAATTTTGTTATAATTTTTTTCTTTTGGGTTCAATGACATTCGTTACTATGTCCATTCAGAGATTTGTATACATCCGAAACTCTGAAAATGAAATTTTGTCCGAATAACAAATTGTAACCAATACAAAAAACACATGTCTAGTTTTAATATAAATCAGTATTAAATATATCTAAAATGTAACTGCTAATACCTAAAAAAAGACTTGGATGCAGATGCTGTCTGAACAAAATTAAAGTTAGTGTTAATCATCTTTCACTCCGCCTACACCATAATAACGCACAAAAAAATTACACATTTGAGGTTCAAAAAATATTTTTTTGGAGCTGTAAAATAAATTTGACATCTATAATTTAATTTGAATTGCTCTTCCAAAACTGTTTTTTTAATCATGTGACTGGAACAGCACAAATCACTGATGTGTAGACATAGACTCATACTGAAGAGAGCATACATCAGAATAGAAATAGAAACCCCATCCAAGGATCTTTCCCTGCAGATGCCAAAGAACATGGAAAGATCATGTGACCACACAACAGTGTTGCAGGGATAAGGTACTTGGAGGATTTTAACCCCTTCCCGCCAACAGTGTGCTCCTAGCACAGAGACTGGGCTTTCACTGGAAGCCCCGGGTCCTGTACTAATGATCGGGACCCTGGACTCCCATTTCTGTGTCACCTGATCTCTGTAGTAGCCTCTGGTTAACTATCACAGTGATCAGTCACTGTGCAGCCTGCCCCTGTGTTTCTTTCTCTCTGAATGGAGAGAGAGATACAGTATATTGTGTCTCTCTCCTTGCAGAGAAAAAGATGTAAATAAACAAATGTGTGTACAACATTTTTTTTTGTATGAAATAAGAACAAATAGCTAGATCAAGGCTTGATATAAGTAAGTGCCAGTGTTAGTGTTTGGGTCAAATGTATGGGTCAAAGGTCAAGGTCAGAGTGAAAACCATGGTCAGTATATTTTGGGCAGGATTTTTTTTAAAAAGCATTTTTTTAAAAGTAGTATCAGTGGCAGTTAGTGTTAGTATATTTTAGATAAAAAAAGCAAAATGCACACTATTGTTTCTGGGCTGTACTATGGGTACAAGCAACATAACACATGTGTAGTATTGCTGCAATCATCAGGAGCAAGAGAATTTATTTTTGGTTGTTCTTTGGTGGTAGTTTATGATAATAGCAAGAAATATACAGCTAAATTAAAAATTATTTTTTTATTATTTTTTGTCAGTTTTCCTTTGATAATAATAAAAAGTCAAGAGATATCCATTACCATTTTACCACCAAAAGAAAGTCCAATTTGTCCTGAAAAACAAGGTATAATCCACCTGAATTCACGAAGTAGTTGCAAAGATATGTACCGTTTCACTAACACATGTCAAAGTTGCAAAATTGTGTTTAGGCATTAAGATTTGTTTTACCTTCAGTCACTAAGGGGTTAAAAAAAACAAATAAAATTAATTCAACATAATTCATGATATGAATGAATTATGACAATTAACACTTTTCTGTGTGGTATAACTTAGTTATCATTGGCAGGTGGCAACTTTTAATTACTAAAATCTAGAAGGTTTGGTTATTTTTCAGCTCTTCACTTTTTGAGGGAATGAGCTTTATATTGATGAGGGTGACATAAAACTCATTCTGGCTTTTATAATTTTGGAGGGCATTGCAAACTTTGAATATCAGGGCAACCAAGATTGTAAGTGAATTAACCACTGTTATCACTGATTACTTTTACAAGCAATACAGGTTATACAGACCTCAGCAATGAAAAAGGGACAAGCATCATAGTGTTTTCGACTTATTGAAGTGAGTCACATTGGAGGGTATGCTTTCTTGGCTTCATAGAAGTCATCCAGAAATAATCCATTCTGACTGGTTGCTAGGGTATGCAAACAGTGTTCATAGACAAGCAAGGCCTGATGAATCAGTGTAAATAAAATATACATTTGTGGAATAAAAATCAATTTGAAAAGCATGCTATACATATGCTGTACTGCTTTTATAATCTGGGCATTTTGTTGGCATTGCAGGACAAAGAGGAATATATGGAGAAAAGGGACTGACAGGAGATTCAGGCGTTCCTGGCATTTCAGGAATGAGTGGAGATCCCGGACAACCAGGACAAAGGGGCCAAACAGGTATCTTTTGAATACATGATAAAAAATATTGCTGTCTTTGTTAATGTAATTGGTCTTAAGCAATATTTGTCAGAATGCAATCTATTACCTATTTATCATTTGGCAAAACCTGACAATATTTTAGACAATATTTAATACAATTTGACTATTTTATTCCCTTATTTAGATGATGCCTATATGGTCATTTCTTTTTCTTCAGGTTTACCTGGCTTGTTGGGCTTAACTGGATCTCAGGGGGATCCTGGATTTCCAGGAGTCCATGGTGAACAAGGAACTTCTGGTATTCTTGGGGTACCAGGTCAACAAGGTAATGGAATAAAAGATTGTAAATGCATAACTCCCAACTGTCCCTCATTTGGAGGGAACATCCCTCTTTTGGAACTAAATCCATTTGTTCTGCTTTCCTTCTCAGTTGCTCCTTGTTTTTGTTCAATGTAATAACTTTGTAAAAAAAAAAGTGTTATACTGCACTAAACCTTTAATCCAACCATAACAATTATTGCAAATTGTTATTTGTGATGATGGAAAAAAAGCCCCTGTGGATTAAGCCAATCATTTTTGCATATTAATTCTTTGGGGGCTACAGTATGTACGTTTAGGCATGGGAGCTTTGTGTTCTTTGCCTACATACTTTGTGCTACAAACTGTCCCTCTTTGTCATCTCAGAATGTTGGGAGGTATGTAAATGTATACAATATTAATTTTAGTTATCACTCAATTTATATTTTACTTTATTCCACCTTGTTTTAGAAAGAAATATTCTCAGTAGAAATGAATACAATCTATAATCAAGTACAAAATTCCTATCATGGTCTCTAGAACAAATGCACAAACGCTCTGTGGACAATTTATGTCATTGATACAACAGTGTAAAATATTCATATCTACCTTAATTAAAGTGGTATTAAAGGTTCAGCATTTTTTTTAAATAACAAACGTGTCATACTTACCTTGTCTGTGCAGTGGTTTTTACAGAGCAGCCCTAATCCTCTTCTTCTCAGGTCCCCCGCTTGCACTCATGGCTCCTATCCCTAGACCAGTGCCCCCAAGAGCAAGCTGCTTGGGGGCACTGGTGCATGCTTGCTCTTGAGCCCGGCTCTAAGACACATAGAGCTCCCGCTCTTTCTTCATTGACTCACTGGCTGTGATTGACAACAGCCAATGAGGGGAGGTAGTCCTGGGACAACCAAGGCCCTCATGCACATTGCTGGATTGAAAGGGGGCTCAGGTGAGTATTGGGGGGCTGTATAGAATGCATGAAAGAAAAAACCTTCTGCCTTTACATACACTTTAAATTACTGTACCTCATCATAGAGATCCTAGCTGCTCCCCCATGGCCAAGGCACCTCACTTAGCTTCATGCTAAGCACTGGATGTAGTGATTTATGTTTTCTCCATATATTCTGCAATGGTGGTCTTACCCATTACAGTCTATGATTGGACTGTGGGAAAACCAGAGCATCTGGAAGATACAAACAGAGAAACATATCAATAGGTTTACCCTTTGGTGAGCTGGTAATGTTCTCCTTGGATTGGAACATTTAATGTCAGACTTTTAATTCTTAGGCCTAATTCACCTAGGCAATCTTAAGAGTGTGAAAGGCCAATTTTGCCTGCATGGACTGCACAGGTTTTCCATGCATCTGCATGCAGGCAGTCCCATTCATGTCTGTCAGGATGCGATGTGTGGGTGCATGGGGACACTCACTGCACAGCTGTCAAATTGGAACAAGCAGTTATGTCAGTACAGCCATTGTGCCCCAGTAGATAGGAATGGGACTGTGCATATGAATACATGGTACACCTGTGCACCCCATGCAGGCAAACATGGCCCTTTACATGGATGTACGGTTAAGTACACCCGTGTGAATGAGGCCTTAATAACTGCATAGTGTAAAGAACAATATGAGCAGCACAGGTCAGCATTAGGCTGAAATGTCTTATAATATTCTGTATTTTTATAGCTAGTAGAATTTAGTCACATTCAACTGGACATATTCTGTAATGCTGAATACATTTTGGCACTTTTAGTTTCAAGTGGCTTCCTCAATTCAAACTTACATGTCAATTCAAAACAATATCATATACATATAACACAAGATATAAGGAGAGCGCAGAAAATAAGGTAGATGCTAGCACAAAGGCAAGGTAACAATCCCACAGTAGTCAATTTCAATGTAAGTGCAGCGCTAAAGCAAAAGTGACAAATGGAATCATAAAGTGCTTGTGTGAATAAGAGTGTATCATACAATATTCAAGTGACATATATCTAATGTCTTAGATCACATAAAATCATAGGATCATAAAAGTTCTAAAAATCTGAACTTAAAGTGGAGTCCCACCCAAAAGGGGAAGTTCCGCTTTAAAGATTGGTCCCCCACTCCCCATTAAGGATTGGGCTTGGCACCTTTGGGGAGCGGGAACGGGTACCCGAATTTGACAGGTACCCGCTCTCACTTCCGCTGCGATCGCCTTGGCGATCGGAAACGGGAGTTGTCCTCCTACCTTACGATGGGGCCATTCACAGCCAGTTGCCCACTGAAGATGCCGGCCTCCTGGAATACAGGACAGCCGGTGAAACGGGCTGCGGAGGGTGCAACATGGGATCGTGGGACAGGTGAGTGGCTGTTTTTTAAAAGTCAGCAGCTACAGTTTTTTACAGAGTGAGTAGAACTCCGCTTTAAATAGTGAACATAAATAGTCCGTGGCACTACAGGTCACAGAAGTGTGCTTATCAACAATAATAGTGATAATAAATAGTCTGTGGCGTTACTGGTCACAGCAAAGCCCAGTGATTGTGGAACTACAAGGTGCAGCAATACCAGCTGGGATGCTCAAGAGTGTTCATGATCCAACATAGGAATCCACCACCTTATATGGATGTGCACTCACCAGAACTCTACTTGTATAATAGCATTAATGCTGATCCTTATGGGGGGTCTCAGGAAGCCATAAATAGGAACCGGACTTCTCCAGCATCAGGGCTATGCAAAACCACCAAAGGATCCTCCTACAGGGAAAAGCCAATTGTCAAGTTCCAAGCAACTTCAAGAAGGAAATGTCATGATCACTGGGCTTTGCTGTGACCAGTAGTGCCATGAACTATTTATTATCACTATTATTGCTGATAAGCACACACGTATTATTCGGCACCTCTGTGACCTGTAGTGCCACGGACTATTTATATTCACTATTTAAGTTCAAATTTTTAGAACTTTTATGGTTCTATGATTTTATATGATCTGAGACGTTTATTAGATATATGTCACTTGAATATTGTATGATACACTCTTATTCACATAAACACTTTATGATTCCATTTGTCACTTATGCTTTAGTGCTGCACTTACATTGAAATATCATATACATATGTGTAGCACTACCCTCATGGGGGCCGCTTGCATGTTTGCCCCGGTTTCCTCTTACTTCGCCCCATAGCGCAGCCAGGCACAGTGTATTTCTTCAGCCAAATACACACATACACACTGACTAGGAGGGTGCTACATAGAGAATGTATAGGCAGACTGAAAACCTAAATATTCATTGACATGTTGAACGGAACACTTCCAGATACACTAGAATGGCTCCATAGAAGGTGAGCTGAATACCAATGCAGTCATACCACACATACTGATGCAGCCTTATTACAGTCTGTTGCACTTTAGCTCTTCAGTATTAAACTGGAAATTTGTCAGCTTCGGCTGACAGGACAGCCCATACATGCCCCAGTTATCTGTAGGGTAGGTCTAGAGCAGCATAATTTGATCAATATTTATTATATACAGTATATAGCTTCACTCCGAAAATCTAAGCTATTGTCTAAGCTTTGCGTGAATTGTTGTATAACATTCATAACACATACTATGTAATTCTTTTACAGGTTTCCCTGGATTTAGAGGACTTTCTGGACTTCATGGCTTGAAGGGTACAAAGGGGCTTCAGGGACCAGCAGGTACAGCTCGAATGAATTGGCTCTAGTAGAACAGCACATTTCAGCCTATGATATGTCTTGGTAATGTCTATGTATTCTTTTAAACAGGGGCGGATGACTATGGTGTAAGCGGTGTGAAAGGTACTCCTGGGCAAAAAGGTGATCAAGGAGAACAAAGCACTGCAGCTGGATTGGCTGGTAACTCAGGTGTAACAGGTACCAGGGGAGAACCAGGTTAGTGCAACTCTCTGTACTCAGCTCTTATGGGCCCATTAAAAAGGGTTTTGTAATATTTTGTTTCTGCCCATTTAGTATCTTTGTGTGTGCAGCGTGCCTATTTTCTGCAGATTCAAGGTCTCATGAACACTAGACGTTTTTGAAACTGCTCTTTTTTTTCTGCCTCTAAGTGCCCCTGCATGGTAGCCTATGTATCCATGCACACAAAGACGTTTAAAGGCAGAAAAAGATCCATTTCCAGTGTATCCAGGAGTAGCGGCATTTTGGCAGAAAAACGCAACGCATGTAAACGTGTGTTAACACTAGGTGCATTTGGCACCTGAGTATTAATTAATTTCAATGGCCGAAATAAAATATTATTCTGGCTAATGAAATGAATTAACGCCAATGCGCTTGACGCGACTAAATACGTCAACCATTTTTTCTGTCAAAACAATTCTGCCATGGGGAAAGGTGTCTAGAAAGAATATCAAAAACATCCTGTGTAGATGAAGCCTTACTGAAAAGCAGCATGTTGGTCAGGAAAATTTGTGTTATTGCATGCATGTCATTCCTATTAAAGGTATGGTTTTCTTGGGTTACTCACATTTCAGTTGTCACTTGCTGGCATACAGTATGTCACATTAAAAAGAAATGACAGCTATAATATCTGCTGCAATTTTTAACTCTATCCAATCAACATTTTGTTAAGTAGGAGTTTATTTATCATAACTGTCAACCATATCAGTCAGAGATTTGAAACGTAAACTGCTTTAGGGCTAGTTTACACCAGATGCAGTCCAGTGCTTTTTTTTCTGCATCAAAAATGCATGCACAGTGTTTTCCATGTATTCCAATACCCCTGGTTCACACTAGTTCAGTTAGTTTCAGACAGTTTCCGGTGCAGAAAAATAAGAACATAGCAAACTGCATCAAAACTGCACTGGAACTGCATGTGGTGTGACCTGTAAGCAAAAACGTATCCAGAATGTATCTGGAGTGCATTTTTGTGGTGTGAACTGGCCCTTATTCCACCCCATTTTTACCATCATACTTGTACTAGGTGAACAATATACAGGAGTATAGAGGGTAAAGTGCTCCTAGATTGTAAGCTCTAACGAGCTCTAACCGTTTCCTCTTGTACCAAATTGTATTGTAACTTTAATGTCTACCTTCATTTTGTAAAGCGCTGCGCAAACTGTTGGCGTGATATTAATCCTGTATAATAATAATATGGATTTCATTAGAAGCCAAGTGAAACTACTTAAAGCTGAATTCCACGTTTATTTTCCCACAATATGTATGGAATACGAAATACCAGCATAAATCATACCTTTGTGCCATGTTGCTCACTTGTGTGCAGATCCTCTGATATCCTGCGTTTAGTTCTGCTTTGTGTGGTTTTACACACTACAGCATATATCCAGCTGTACAACGCTACTCAGAGTCTGTAGACTCCCTTATGTAGTCCTTCCAACTCTCTTCCGACTCTCTAAATGAGGAAAGGACGTTCATGGCACGTACCCTGGGTGGAATTCAATGCATCCTGATTAGCATTCAACTACACCCGTCACACATACAGGAAAAATTCAAACCTCCCAAGTCCCACGAAATAGATTGCAACATTATTGTTATTTATTTATTTATTACAGGTACTTATATAGTGCCATCAATTTATGCAGCGCTTTACATATATATTGTAAATTCACATTAGTCCCTAACCCTCAAGGAGCGTACAATCTAAGGTTGTTGCTGGCTGGGTGGGGTTGATTGGATCACAATTAGCATTCGGTCCTGCTCAGCTAAATCTTTTGCCGCCTAGTGTAACGCAGGTCCTGCCCACTCAGATCCCGTCTTCTGAAGTCCCACCTCCTAGACCGCTGCTTTATTAATGAAGGAAAGAGCTTTATAACATACACAGCGGCTCTGTTGAAATGTAACTGCTGATGCTGGGCGGATTGAATGGATCACAATTAGTCCTCATGCACACTGAACGCTTTCATAATGCTGGTAATGTTAGCTGTGTAAAGTCACGTTAAAAAAGCGAGTTTTTCAGATTTTTATTTAGCATTTTTTCATTAGCGTTTAGCTGCGTTTTCCTGCGTTTAGCAGCTTTTTCCCGCGTTTTCCCATGTTTGCAGTTTTCAGCTTTTTTTAAAAAAAAAAAATGTTTTTGGTCAAAAAAAGTCTAATAACGCCAGTTTGCAGCGTTTTACCGTGTTTAACAGTGTTTTGCCGTGTTTTTCAGCGTTCGAGCATTTTTACAGCTAAAAAGCTTCTCTAGAAACCCACTAGTCCTGGATTTTTTTCCAGCCAACAAACGTTGATTACAGTCTATGTGTGCATGGACACATAGGATAACATGCTGGGGGGTTTACTAGCTGTCGAGAAAAACGTCAAAAGCCAACAACAGCCGCTGTAAAAACTTCCAGTGTGCATGAGGATCCAGCCCAATTAAATCCTATGTCAGCTATGTGTGAACAGAGATTCCCACCCCCACATGACCCACCCCCAGAATCCTGCTCTCTGTGCCCAGCTTTCTGTGCCCTGCTTTATTTGCAGTTGAAGGCAACACCTCCCAGATCCCTGCCTGTGTAGTCTTGTAGTGTGTCAATATCCTTCGGCATGCTGCAACACAGGTATGAAACTAGGAATGATTTCTTTTTTTTGGCTCATTTACACCTGCTTTGCTGTCTGAAGAGCTGTCTGTGTTCAGATCACTCTTCAGTGAGCATTTGACAGCAGGAGAGGAAGCGCTGTATCACCTCCTCACCACCTGTTTTAACCTCCCCGGAGGTATTCCCGAGTGTAGCTCGGGGTAAAGTTTCAGCACCACAAGCGGTAATCCCGAGCTACACTCGGGAATACCTTGCAGCGCTGCTCCGGGATCTCTTCTGCACTTACCTTGTCCTGCGCTCCCGCGATGTCCCCCCTGCAGTGTCCCCAGCAATGTCCTCCGGCTTATGCCGGCATCTGTCTTCTAGGTTCTGTTCCCTGCGACATCAGGGGGGACGGAACTGGTGGGAAATTTGAAAATTGTAGAAGTGACATTCACTAAAATCACATAGTAAAACATTCCTGTATCAAACCATTTCACATACATTTTGTCCCTAGTGCTTTGTCCTGTGCTCTGCCTGCATTTTTACTGTTCTTTCTGCCTGGAAACTGAGAAATGTCCATGGCGTCCAAAAAGCGTCCCTTTAGGTCAAAAGCGGTTTTAGACCAGCTAGAGAACAGCGATAGTAAATCAGAACCACTTGCAGAATTGAGTGATAATGATTCGTGGGGAAATTCGTCATCAGACACTGAAAACGATTTTGCGACTTTGCTCAGTGATGTGCAAACTTGGCGCTATATTTCAAATTTCAGTGTTTTTGGTTTGATTATATTATTGAATTAAATTTATTATTATTATATTATTATTATTCTTTATGATTATTTATTAAATTATAATTTATGATTTCGTGTTTCAAATTTTAACATACCCGGGATGTTTACTAGACTCTTGTTAGGACAGATTTCAGTGAGTTATTCCTAAAAATTACAGGCCTACAATAAAAAAAACTACATATTTCCATGCAAAAAAATGTACCGCTTTGAGCACAGAAATACTGACATAATCAGACCACTAGGGAGGCTACATGCTGGACTAATGCACTGCAAATGCACTCAGTTGTATTGCAGCCCAGCTCCTTTCACTAGAATGGGTCACACACAGTGAACGGTAGCGCAATGGTGGGGTATAATTTCTGCCACAGCCATGAGGCAGGGGGGAGCAATTAAGGGGCACTAAAAATGCAGCTTAACAGCAAGGTTTTATTAACCCCCAACCATAACTGTAAATGAGTTCTAAGATTGCAATAATTATAGCAAGGTAATGATCTCTACTGCAAAAATAAAGTGTGCTCTTCTCCCTTAATATCCACAACAGACACTCATCCAGGATTGGGCCCCATTCACACTCATGTTTCTGCTCACAACTTTTTATTGGGCAATTTACACACATTTCCACGTGCATAGGCAGCCCATTATCTTTAAGCTTCCGCACCTTTTTTGGCATTGAGCTTCACATTATTTTTTTTTACACGTATTGCCATGAGGCAATTGCAGCAAAATCACACCACATTTGGGGTGCCATTAAGAATGAATGGTAGCAAAATGCATGTTGTGTGTTTTGCCACGATTTTGGAAATGAAAACAGAATCATGCCAATTCTCACAAGTTGTCGGCCCCCAATCGGATTCCTAGGAAAGGTGAGAGCTCGGTGCACCGGCTGTGACTGTCTTCCATGCACCCAATGAAGACTTTTGTAAGACCGGATAGCTGGCAACTTGAAACATCCACATGTGAAGATCTTTATTAATATAGGTTGAGGCTCACAGCCTTAATCATAGCTATCATCAATCATGCCGATTCTGTCCGCAATTTCAAATCGCATTATGGGTTTGCTATGATTCGAAAAGGGATCTCTATGGCAAAAATTAAAAGCTACATGGGGTTCCCCTTTAATATCACAACAGACATACCAGATCCTCCTTCAGGATTAGGGTCTGCTATGATTACCTAGTTACATAGTTAGTCTGGCTGAAAAAAGACAAAAGTCCATGTAGTTAAACCATTTGAAAAAAAATATATGATTGTTAAAGGGAACTCTGTGGCAAAAATTAAAGCTGTGTAGATTTCCCCTTTAATATAATAACAGACCCTTACCCAGAATTAGGGTCTCATATGAATATAAAGGGTAACTCCACTGCAAAACTCATTCAGGATTAAAGTAACATTCCAGTCAAATCCTAACTATATCTAAACATTCCCCTATCCCTCTTCTAACAACTATACTAACAACCCTATAAAGGAAAAATGTGCATACTAACCTATTCTGAGGGCGCTCTTTTCTGGTCACATGATCTTTCCAGCGCCTTCTTCAGTGTAGAGGAGAGAACAGCGACAATGACTGCAGAGCCTGGAAGATGACATCACTCATAGGCCTACTATGGATCATTTGCTGTTGACTGTCACTCCTCTACCATGAAGCCGGCGCTGTGAGCTGATCATGTGACAGGACCGGAGCACCTTTACAATAGGTAAGTATACAGATCCTTCCTTTCATATGGTAGTTAGATAAGGCTTCTAATAGGGGTAAGAGTAGTTTTTGGTATAGTTTGGATTTGACTGGAGTGCTACTTTAATGTCTACTATGATCGTAAAAGTAAAAGTAAAGTGGGGCGTTCCCCTTTACTAAACATACCAGCCACACATCCAGTATTAGTGCCTGCTTTGATTATAAAAGTAAACTCCATGGCAAAAATAAAAGCTGAGTGGGGGTTCCCCTTTAATATATCAACCCTCATCCAGGATTAAGGTCTGCTATGATCCTAACTGCTGCACAACTGAAGTGGGGTGTTCCCCTGTAATATCCATACTCATCGAGCATTAGCCCCGTTTCACTTGTATGTGGCTCTGCGTGCTGTGAGTGAACTGCAGCCTGTTCATTTGAATGGGCTGTTGTGCCTGTGTTTTCTGCAGGGAAAGGGTCCCTGCACCTTTTTTAAAACTCAGTTACATGGAAATTGCCAGTGGAACTGACGACTTTGGTTAGTTTTTCCCACAGTAGTCTATTGTTGATTTGATTAGGCCTGCAGTGTCTGCTCATGTGGGTTATACATTGTTCTAGTTAAAAACCAGGCCTTTTTTTCTCAGAGAATAGGTGAAGGAAAAGAATGATTAAGCGCTGAGGTTGGTGTGAAACGCGTGAACCTTTTATTCCCCCTCCAGCACACAGTATGGTGTTTTAAAGCTGCTTTTACATACAAAAAATTGGATATGTGCTTTAGTGCAGCCTCCTGGACTTTCTTTTGATTGATAGGTGCAGGAACTCCCCTTATACGTCACCTCTTGTCTCTGCCCCCTACTCACCTCTGAGCATCGTTACTTGGTTCCTCCCACTACCCAACTCCTAATACTGCCCCTTTTAAAGAATACAGAACCACGTATCATTTTGTGGTGCTAAGTAATTCATATGGAATTTGGTAACGATAACGAGAAAATAAGTAAAATAGGTTTACTACAGCCATCAACAATAGATCCCCCAGCAAAAGCGGACCCTCCCAGAAACAAAATACCCCTCCACCAACAATAGATCCACCCCAGCAACAATAGACCCCCAGGAGCAACAAAAGATATCCCAGCAGCCAGCAACAAAAGATCCTTCCTAGCAACAAATGACCACCCAGCAACATAAGACCCACCCCAGAAAAAATAGATCCCCCACCAGAAACAATAGACCTCCCCAGCAAAAAGACACCCCCTTCCCCCGCAAAAATAGATCTCCTCCACCGTCAATATATCCCCCAGCAGTTTTCATCGGTAGACCCTCCAGCACCCCTTGCCATTACATATATTCAGTGCTGGAGGTGCCGGAAATGCATTCCTCCACATTCCTGCTGAAAAAAAAAAACCTGTTAAAAACTGTTTAGTAATCAGATTGTGTATGAGTTAATCTCTATGAAGATTTGTAGTCTAGTGCACACATTCAGCATTGCATTAAGCACAGTGAAGAAAATGTATTATGGTATTAATTATGCTACGTAACTGATTGCTTTATTATGAGTTACATGCATTTATAATAAATGTTTCTATTGGTTTTAGGTGTACCAGGCATAACTGGTTTGCCTGGATTAAATGGAGTTCGTGGACTTCCAGGTGCATCAAATGTGTCCGGGATCCTGGGAGATATTGGGCTTCCAGGGCCTACTGGACAGACAGGTAGTTTTCTTTCTTTGGAACAGGTTTTTTCTTTCTTTTTACCACAGAACTCTTTAAATATTTTCAGGTCTTAAAATACGCAGAAAATAAATGCAGGCAATTGTAAAAAAGAAGTTTGAAAATTGTAGCTCCTTACATTAGTGGTCAGTGTAGAAGTGTAGAAGTGTGTCTTTGAAAGTGAAAGTGAAAGTAAAAGAAAATCTCACATTTTGGGTTGTCCCTAGAAAAGTAATAGAAGAGAAATCTTCCAATGGGGACACTAGTTCTGGTGACCCAAGGAATTCAATTATTTTTCAAGGATTTCCTCTCACTTCTTGTTTAGTTATGGGACAGGAAGTGAAGAGAAATCTCCGCAATGGGACACAGATGGCAAAAATTATGACCCTTGTTTACCCCATCCATAAAGAAAAAAAATGCCTATAGTTCTACTTTAAACCTTTTGACATGCTTCTAGTGATTACACACCTGTTCACCAGTTTGCACCAGAGACACCTGCGAACATGCTCCACTGGGACCCTCCTAGTACACAGGGCTCACTCGGGCCCACTCACTGGCCACGAGTACAGTCCAGAGCACTGGCAGAATTCCGTGTCTGCTATCTGCACGCATGTTGTGTCTCAGACAAGGAGCTCTCCTATAGTGCTTACTCACTACACCCCTGGTCACTCCTGATAACAATATGTTCTTTGGGGTCACCACTTACTTCAGGCCTGAAGATTTTCCATGGTTCCAGGATAACACTTCTCCCTGTGTATGTATCATCACCATAGCTAGACCAGGTTTGCGATTAGTTGGGATCACCGGGATTCTTCTTCAAATGTGTGATACAAAAGTTGCACTGTCTAGCCTGTACTTAGGGGTGTGATATCTCAGGTTACTGAGTATCCACTTCAGACACCTGAAACAGCCAGAAGCTCAGTCCAACGCAATTTTATTGTAGCAGTAATAATTCCAGTAAATCAGCATTTCTCCCATCATCCATCAACTACGTCTTCAATTTTAAGGATAAGTTCACCTTTTGTAACACGTTACATGTTACACCCATGTTCAGGGTGTAATACGTAACATGTTACTGTTGCAGCAGCACCCGCACCTCCCGATCCCCAATGAGTCAGTGACAATGACAGTGAGCCCTGTACCGCAGAGTTCTGTGAATAGAGAACTACATTTGCTGCCGTCGGCTTGTAGTTCTCAATGAACTACCAGGGAGATCATGAGCACTCTAAGTAGTTCATTGAGGCTTCCTGTCATTCAGTAACTGCCTGCTGGTATGAAGTATGGGTAGACAGCTACACTGACAGTCTTCAGGAGCCTGAGATTGCACCCGTTATTTACTGATCTGCTGATTGTGTGTGCAATGCTTTGCAGGCTCCTAGCTAAAAAAAAATAATAATAAATGCACATTTTTTACCTGTAAAAAGATGTGCATTTATTTATTTATTTATTTATTTTATAAAGGTGAACTTATCCTTTAAGCAATCAATAGTTCCAAATAGTGTGACAGTGTACCTTCATGTGCCCAGCTTCAGGGATGTCCTTCCAGGGGGTGAGAAAGAATAAAGTTTTAGTCCTCTATGTCATGCTCTCTCCCATGGCTTCTCTCTTCCCATCAGCCAACTACTTCCCTGTGCTAAGCTCTACCCAAGCTTCCTGGAAGGATGTTAAAAGAGAAAAACACTCAAGGGGCAACAAAGTGGCCCCTGCCTACAACTGGATACAAAAGTAATTCAGCATCAGTTTAGTCCAGTCAGAGAGCCCAATATCCACAGGCATGTCACATGCTGCAGAACCCTGAATCAGTGGTCAGATGGTCCACCAGTAAGGCTAACTTGCAAAATAGTAGTGACTTTTTGATAGAATGTAACCATGAATCTGACAATATTGGGCTATATAATTATCTAAAACAGTAGTAATTACAGTAGGTGATCTAGATTATAATACGATTTAAAACACGCATACCAAATGTGGAAACATTGCAGAAGCTAGACACCACACTTTAGCTGAAAAAAAATGGAAATCTGTATATACTGTAGTTCACATATAGAAGAAAATGAAAGTCATGGTGACATCACACATTATAACTTCTCTATAAGAATAGGAAAATCTTTGTCATGACAGATATCTGTCTACATATGACCAACTATACTATTCGAAGGCTTTCTGTGAGAACCTGAAAAGCATAGTCAGAGCAATCAGTATTTAATACATGTTTCTTGGGTTTGTTTTCAGGGTATCCAGGACCACAAGGAAGACCAGGTGTGTCCTCTCGACCAGGTGTGAAAGGAGAGTCAGGACCTTTTGGAATACTAGGAATTGTTGGAGAGAGAGGAGTTCCTGGTGACAGAGGGGCCCAAGGCTCTATTGGTATTTCTGGTTATTTTGGACTAAAAGGTAATGTGTACTATCAATATCCTGCTTTAATTAATCTTTTTTTGTAATGCTGCCCTGCATAACACTGTTTTTTTTTTCATATTGAAAGGTGAGAAAGGTCAACAGGGCTTTGATGGAGGCTTTGGATTACCTGGATTTCCAGGAGACAAAGGGCCTAAAGGACCAAAAGGTGACAGAGGGGCTGCAGGTCAGTACCAAAACACTTTTACCCAATCTGTGCTGGGAATGTATTTGTAGTCATACTTTCTATGACAACAAGAGGATGTTTTTGTACCAGGTATTAGAAACTTACCACAACAAATGCACCACTGTATGAACCTACATCCCCAAACATTGTTTCTCGAATTCTATGGCAACCTTAAAAAAATGAATATTATACTTTAGTTTCACATCCAATCACTGGCTAAGTCCTGCCGCCTCAACTTCCACAACATTTCCAAAATCCTCCCCTTTCTGACCAATTACCCCACAAAACAATTTATCCACACTTTGGTTATATCCTGCCTTGATTACTGCAACTCCCTCCTCACTGGTCTACCGTTACACAGGCTATCCCCCCTTCAGTCTATTATGAATGCTGCTGCTAGACTCATACACCTTACCAACTGATCAGCAACTGCTGCCCCTCTCTGCCAATCCCTTAATTGGCTTCCATTAACCCAACATATAAAATTCAAAATACTAACCACAGCTTACAAAGCCATCCGTAACACTGCTAATCACCAACCTCATTCGCAGATATCGTCCAAATCTCCCGCTCCACTCCTCCCAAGACATCTTACTCACTAGCTCCCACGTCACCTCCTCCAACGCTTGCTTCCAGGACTTTTCTAGAGCCTCTCCCATTCTATGGAACTCCCTACCGCAGTATGTCCGGTCAGACCCCACCCTGTCTGCCTTTAGGCGATCTTTGAAAACTCACTTATTCAGGGAAGCCTACCCCACCTCCACCTAAGAACTGTACTTGAGCCACCTCCATCAGATCATCCACTGCAGCTATCACCTTTTGTACCACCTCCTCCTTCCTTTAGATTGTAAGCTCCACGAGCAGGGCCCTCCTATTCCTTCTGTACTGAAATGTATTGTAATTGTACTGTCTCCCTTTATATTGTAAAGCGCTGCGCAAACTGTTGGCCCTATATAAATCCTGTATTATAATAATAATAATAATTATAATCGTTTCAGCTTATTTTCCTTTCTCCAGGTTTAATGACCAGCCCTTAAATGTTTAAAGGTATACAGCTAAAGTGGTTGTACACCCTTACATATATGCAGTGAAGAACTAGCCTCAAATGATACACAGGGAAGAAGCTTCTCTTCTCTTCATCTTTTCAAGTCCAGAATTTATACAGCTTGTCTGAACTTCCAGAAAGCATGGGGCGGAGTGCTCAAGTTACACTCCGCAGATCTTAGTGAGGAGAGCTCTGAGAGCTGATTGGATGGAAGGAACCCCCCCCCCTCTTCCTCCTCCTCCACCCAGCTCACAGGAGCAGAGCTGAGGCTCTCAATCACAGGGTGTGTGCTGGTGGTCCCTCCCCTGTCACCTTGTATTCTCTTGATATCAGGAAAACTTGTCAGAAGTGATTCATGCTGATAGCAGAGGAACAAAGCAGTAGACAGAAATGACACTTAATGCTCTTAATTGAGACACACACACTATAGAGGAATACACTTTGTTCATATTTAATTTCTGAGGTTTACAACCACTTTAAATAGAAAAACATAGCATTAAAGTAAATAATGGCGAGGGAGGAAGCCTAGGGTTTATTTTTTTTTTTCAGCCTTCTGGAGAACTCCTCGTTTTGTACTTCCATTTACTTTTTGGAAAACTGCAGTTCTGGAACCATCCAGCCCCAAGCCTGTGATGCAGACATCCATTTTCAACTCTTTTCAATGCTTGCGCAGTCTCCTTATGTGCAGCACTGATGCAAATACAAAAAAAGCTCTGCGCTATCTAAAATAATATTTCAGTGTATTTATAGACTATAAGCACAGAAATTCTGTCAATATAATTCTTACACCAAAACATCCTTTTTGTATACAAAAACTCAAATAAATCCAAAAATCAAATTATACAATCATATACTGTGCATTGTGTCCAAACGAGTTACATGCTATTTAAAAAGGAATGTGGTGTGATTCCTGTCTGAATCGCATGCAGTTTCCCTTACTGCTCCTGTGTGAACCCAGGCTGAAGTCACTATGACAAGCTTGGGTTCACACAGGAGTGGTGCTGGAAACTGTATGTGATTCAGACAGGAATCGCACCACATTCCTGTTCAAACCTCATGTGATTCTTTGCACTGCAATTTGAGCCCATTCATTTTGAATGAGCTCAAATTGCACTGCAAGGGTATCGGTCTTAGGTATTGGAGCATTTGCACGGGTACAAGTACTCATGTAAATGCTTAGTACTGGCACCAATTCCGGTATCAGTATCGGTGCAACCCCAGTTGGAGGTATTGATGTGACCTCCAAATTCTCCAGATCTCAATCCAATCGAGCATCCGTGGTATGTGCTGAAAAAACAAGTCCAATTTATGGAGGCCCTCCTTGCAAGTTCAAGAACTTAAAGTATCTGCTACTTATTGGCTTTGTGCCAGATACCACAGAGGTCTAGTGGCATCAATGCTTGACTGGTCAGGGCTGCTTTGGTGGCAAATGGGGGACCTACTCAATATTAGGTGGGTGACCATGAAGTTATGGCTGACCCATGAATATTTATACAGTCTTTGTTTTACAAATAAACATTGGCATACATGGAAAAGGATTCCCAGAGCACTGTGGATTTTCTAAAGAGAGAACCCAGCAGCAATTGTCTCCTTTCCTTTCTCTCATTGAAATGTTGGACAGAGTCCTTTAGTGGGAGTATGGATTACTGCTCTGACCGTTTTACTTGTTTGTAAATACCAGTTACTAATAAGTTACTGAGCTGTTTAATCGGGAGGTAAGGAGAAAAATGTGATCCCCAGAGGTTAAACTACAGATTATAAAAGAGAGTGCAAAATATTATTATTCAATATTTCATATTTACTTACTAGTTCACTAAATAGAACATTTTTTTTAACAACTGTATTTTTTGTTCTAACCATAATAGAAAAATATTTTTTTTTTCCTTTTAAAAGGTCTACAGGGTGCCCCTGGATCCCCAGGATTATCACCTGAACCCTTGAACTTGAAAGTGGACCAAGGGCCTCTTGGTGTGTTGGGAATTGTTGGTCCACAAGGCATCCAAGGTGACATGGGACCTCTTGGTCTTGTAGGCGATAAAGGTATGGCTGTTTCAAGAGCATTAGATGTCATGCATGTGCAAAAATGTGTGAGGCAATGTCAGTAGTATGTTTCAACAGTTGGCATCTTTTACATGTATAATACCCTTGCTGTAGTGTCAGCTGCAGGATGTTAAAACCAACACAAGATGGCAGTGTCCTGCAAATTCAGTGGCACTCACATTGTGCAGAGCAGCCCCATGGACCTTGTATGCTGAATCGCAGGATTTAGCAGGGGAGCCATGTATTAGAGGATTACTTTTCCCAGAAGTGCTGGCGCGTGGGCCGAGGCAGATATATACAGAAGCCCAGGAGACTGGACAGTAATTGAGAGGGGAGTGAGCTGGAGAGAGGAAGTAGAGAGAGTTGTAACGACCGCCGGAGAACCAGACCAGGTCACAGAGTCGGAGAGAAGGGAAGCAAGGAGGAGACGCTGACTGCTGACCTTTCCACCTTGTTCAGAGAGACAGTCTGCCAACAGATGACCCAGAGCACAGTGACCGGACGGAATGCTGCACATGAGGCCGGAGAACCTGTGGGGCCCCCATCCGCTGACAGAGACCTCCAGGACCTGCTGGAAGCCAGCCTGAACCATTGGCCTATCCTTCTAAAGGAACTTCTGCTGCCATTACCATAGGTCACTGCATCCCAGAGTGGAGTTTCCCTTGCCAACAAGCCCATTTGCCAGTTTTACATTTTATTTGCTTAAAAGCTGCTCTTTTCCCAACACATTAAAGGAGACATCACGCAAGTCAAGTGTCAGGGCCGGAGCGGGGGAATGAACAGGCAGGCCTTATGGTAAGTCACGCACCGACTGACGACAGCCACCACCCACAGACCGGAGTCCCTCAGGGCGCAGAGTCTAAGCCCCAAGCTGCCTTTCACCAGGGCCCTTGATGGTGTGGATGGACTTGACGCAGCCTGAGACCAGGTTGCGACCCCCGAGTAACCCCAGCTGTGGTAACGGCTGCCGCCAATGGCGTATAGCTAGTGGGAGTCAGATGGGAAGACGTATAGCGTAGTCGGACAGGCCGGGTCGATAACAGCAGAACAGACAGTACAAGACGGTAGGCAAGAATACTCAGGTCACGGGCCGGGTTCAGCAACGGGAGGTCAGGTAATGGGATAAGGTAGAGAAATGTCTTGTCAAAGCCGGGTCGGTTACCAGGAGAGCAACGAGAGCTGAACGAGAGCTTGCTGCAATGTAACATACAGGACACGAATGCAAAGAGCAGCTGCAGACAGCAGGCTTAAATGTGATCAGCCACACCCTCCTGGAGGAGGAGCCGCAGAGGCCTGAAAGCATAAAGGCTCCCACCTTGCTTTGCAGAAATCTAAGATGGATGCCAGCACATGGAGCAGCAAGCTCTGAGGAAAGGTAGGACCTTGACATCAAGTGCCATTTAAAGAGAAAGTCTTTGGCCTTTCTTCTACTTCCCCTTTGTATCAATCCTGTCAGGAACTATCACCTACATCACCGACAGTCTCGTCTATCTGCGTACCAACTGGGCCTCAGTGAGCGCGCAAAAGTGTCCTCACTGCACTTAAAGGACATTGACTACCCTGGTCTTCTACCTCAGATTTAAACCTTGCTGTCAGACTCTGAGGACCCAAAGTGAGCTAGTCTCCTTGTTGTTAGTTCTTATTGCTCACTGGGGTTGCTACCACCTCAGATCGGAGGCATTGGGTTCATTTCTAAAAGCAAGCCTGTTAATATTGATAGAACTTCTGCTAAATGTGTTACTTATTTGCTTAGAGTTGCTAAGAGTAATTGTTGCTACTCTAAGTATCAATACCAGTTTGCATTGTTCAACAAAGTTTTCATTGAAGTTTAATATAAACCTCATATCAGTTTATTCTAATCTGTGTTTGAGTTTACTTTCTGGTGTTAATTTACTCAAAGTCAAAGGAATCTTGTGGTGTCAGCAGGGGCTGAGCTGTTAGAGACAGGATCCAGAACATCAGGAAGCCCGAAAATAACAAAGCAACTCCTAAGGGGGTATTGCTATACATGTGTATGACAAAACTATCTGTGCTGCATTTACCAACTAGTAATATTCTGCTCCTGTAGACATAAAAGCGAGAATCTGATTTTGATTAACAAAATATTCCTCAAAATGCAGTGTAGAATGAAATGTTAAAATATGTAAGCTTCAATAAATGTAATACCTATGAAAAAATCTGATAATATCTATACCAGGTAGGACTTGGAGCTATAGAAATATATTGAACTTGGAGGAAAATCTTTTTTGAGCTGCAGTTCATACATGCTTTGTTAAGGTTTCATGTTCAAGATAGAGTATTTTTAAATATGTATAATTCTAGGAGCAGGCAATAAAGTATAGAGTGCTGAAATCTTTAAAAAGTATATTTATTTTACAGGTGCTGTGGGTCCTCAGGGTAAGCAAGGAGTACCTGGAATACCTGGAAGGTTTGCTGCCCCTGGTGTGAGAGGAGACCAAGGATCAATGGGACAAAGAGGACCTGATGGAGCTAGAGGTATGTACACCATCTTTGACTGATATCCAATAACTTGCTGGACTGAGTGCCAATAAAGAAAAAAATGTATAATTTATATAAATTTGTCATTAGGTTGCATCACAAAAGGGAACCTCTGTGCCCAAACTTATATTAAATATATATCATATATAAAAGTAGCTTTGTACTTTGCACTAGATCACTTGATTGGAAGGTAAATACAATGATGCTGATCAGTATTCAGGTCAGTTTAAAACTATATCTACAATCCTTTTTATAAAATAATGAATACATAGAACAAAATAGAGAACCCACTCAATTTCATTGAACTTTAAAGGGTTACCTCTTTGTACATACCCCATGCAAAGACTGTAAGAGAAAGACAATGGCAGACTAATGCTGATTGACTGTCAGTTAGATGATCAGTGGATAAGAAGTCATGTTTGCCTGCCAGCAAATTGTCTTTGTGGTTTCATCTATGACTGAGATTAGCATATGACTGTTTAGCACTGGAGCAAAGTGGGGCCATGGCAGTTGTGAAATCATGAAATTGTCGTTTTTGTTTTTTTTTTGCTTTAGCACAGATATAGTTGCGATGGTGCCTATGTACAAGTCTGATCCCTATGCACACTTTATACTGACATACATCTGTGTACACACTGAAAAACAAGTTGTCATTTTCTCTTGTGTTTTGTAGGAACTTCTGGAGTACCTGGTAGTGCTGGTCTGCCAGGGATGCCAGGAAGAAATGTGAACATTGGCTATCTTTTAGTGAAACACAGCCAGACTGATCAAGAGCCAATGTGTCCTACTGGCATGGCCAAATTATGGAGTGGATACAGTCTATTGTATCTTGAAGGACAGGAAAAAGCGCACAATCAAGACCTGGGTAAACTATTTATTTTGTAATATTTTCTATAACTGGGATGTGAAGTCAGGTCTTTGAGATTTTCATAAAGCTGACTAAAAATGGTACTAAAATATAAAATCAAAATTGACATATAAGATGCAGTCCATCACTAATCAATAATAATGAAGCAGTCTGTTTTACTGTTTCCCTCCATAATTTAGTTTCTTTACCTGTTAATCCTTCTGTTATTTTTCTTTTCAATAAATTTTTATAGTTTTTTTTAGTATTTCAAGTACAGAATACAAACTTGACCGCTATCAAAGACAAAAACAGAATTTCAACTAGAACATTAGTCAACAGCGGTTTAAAATGTATGAAATATAGTTAAAGCAGGTAATGGTTTGAGTAACATATGCAAATACAGAGATAGGACACATATTTCATGTCGGATAGTTAATCAATGCATAGACAAGTTGTTCAATGATAGTCCCGCAGCTGACACCAGGCCCGGACTGGCCACAGGGCATACCGGGCACTTTCCCGGTGGGCCAGGGCCACCGGGCTTAAGGATAGTGGTCTGTTAATGACCGGGCCGCAAAACAGGAGGTAAGCAGTGACCGCAGTCTGGTGAGAGCGAACTCAGACCACGGTCGCCACTCTCCTCCAGCTATGCGGCTATGCCCAAAGCAGGGCTGACAGGAGGAGCAGCAGTCACAGCTCCAGGCAGCGACAGGCAGGATCTCTAGGGACACTGTAATGTAAAGGGGCACTATGATATAAAGGGGACTGTGCTGTAAAGGGGCACTGTAATCAATACAGTATGCTCAGAATTAAAGAAAAATCTTTCTGCGCTTAATGGACGTAAAACCTTATTATTTTAGCTGCTGTCACTCAACTCTTTAACCACCGAGTGTAATCACAATTAAAATTAAATAGTGAAGCGCTTAAATCCTATGCAAAATTATACTAAAAATGTATTATAAGTGCGACAAAAAACTCTAAATCATATCAGCATCATGTGCAATAACATTTCCTCCCAGCAGGGGGAGTAAAAATCAAGTTTTTGAAATTAACACAAACCTCTATTGTGAAAAAACATACACAGTGATATTCTTATAAAATATATATGTTCAACAAGAACTAAAAGTGCATATATTACAAACACAAAATGATAAACAAACCACAAATAAGTGATTATCACACTCAATATAATAATTAATCTTCTTATATATCCATGTGAAAAAATACTAAAAGCAAGTGAACACCATAATAAAAGATATAAGTATAAATGCTTTTCTTCAAAGTACAATAAAATAATCCTAAGTGCAAAACCAATCCGTGCATCACACTTAAAAAAGATTGCTCTATTTATTAATAAAACAGACAATCACTAGTGCAAAACAGTCCATGCAAGTGCAACTATATGTGCTGCTGATAAACGTGATCCACTTCTAGTGTATACGGTATCCTCCAAATGGCAGCAATGCCTGCTCACCTCCCCTCCTAGACCCACACAGGGCCAAACAGCAATTTCCACCTCAGTGGTATCTCCACTTGGCAATCTCCTCCTTCCCGGATATCTTCTCACTTATCTCCACTCCCCGATATATAGTGATACAAAAAACTTTCCATAGTGCAGTAGTTTATTGTAATCAATACAGTGCTCCTTTATATCACAGTGCTTCTTTACATTACAGTATGGAGGACAAACTCTGTGAATATTCCATCACCAACTGCACTGCGAATGCCCTTGCACAGGAGATGTGAAAGCATCATGTAGTTCAGACAGCATCCCTGCAGAAGAGACAAAAACTGAAGTAAAAAAAAAGTGTGGGGGGGGGAGAAAATAAAATAAGTAAGTAGGAGGTAGATGTTTGCAACACTTCAAGTCAGTTAGTGAGGTATCATTGGGTTATAGTGAAGTAAAGCTATTCGCTGAGATTTCCAGGTGAGTATATTTAATCCACGGAGTCCAAATTTTAAGGAATCTCTCGTGGAAGTCTGAGAGTATGGTAGCCAATTTTTCATTTATTAGTCAAGGCGGCTATGAACTTCCCTGAAGGAAAAAAATAGTTGTTTCCACCTGCTGTTATTTTTCAACTTTCTTTAACAGACCAAACTGTGCAGAAAAAGTTAGAGGGTTGAGACAAATCATTTAACACTGACAGGGGTGCTTACAATGGTCAGCTTTTGTTGATTTATGTAAACAAATTTCCCCCAAAAGGAAAGAAAACTGTTTCTGTACCTGCTTAGAAAAGTGTTAGCTGAAGTTATGCTTTGTTTTCCTAATCACTTATATGAAGTCAATCTGAATCTACTAGTTCTTCTAAGACTACACTATGCACCACAATGAAATAAAAAATATACTGGCAACATTTTAGTACAATACCATGCATTTAGATTGTAAGCTCGAAAGAGCAGGGCCCTTGAACCCCTCGTGTATTGTATTGTTACTGTCTTGTCTCATGTTCTGTCCCCCCTGCTACTGTACAGCGCTGAGCATACCCTTTGGCGCTATATAAATACTGTATAATAATAATAATAATAATTTAGGTACACTGCAATGCAGGTTCATCCATTTAGCACATTCATTTCGAATAGCACTGAAGCACACTAATACATGCATGGTGCATTGAACCAGGGGGCGAACTGACCATTTGGAAACTCGGCACTGCCTGAGGGCCCGGGGTCAGTAGGGGACCCCATGAGATGCCCCTGGTACCTTTTTTTTATAGGCTTTTTTGAGTTTGGGCAAGGACATAGGGGCCCCATGATCCCCTATTGCCCGGGGGCCCCATGAGTTGTCAGTCCGCCCCTGATTGCACCCTAAGTGTGAAGCCATCCCAACACTTGAACTCCCTAAAAATTAACCCTGAATTCATCCTTAACTGAACCACTTACCTAAACCTGGTATTGGTGAACCACCAAAAAAGGGATGACAAAAATAAGTAGCAGTACATTCTAAAATAATTAGAAGCATATTTATAAAGTATTGAATATGATATTCACTAAACATTAATTGGTGAAAGCTACATTCACTACTTAATAAATAAGCCCATTAGCCCTAGTTCGCACCGCCGCAATTTCAGGTGCAATTTGGGAATTGAAATCGTACCTGAAATCGGATCTAATGAATGTGAATGTGAGTGTCTTAACCAGTGGCGGACTGACCATTTGGAAACTCGGGCACTGCCCGAGGGCCCCGGGTCAGTAGGGGGCCCCATGAGATGCCCCTGGTACCTTTTTCATAGGCTTTTTTGAGTTTGAGCAAGGACACAGGGGCCCCATGATCCTCTATTGTCCGGGGGCCCCATGAGTTGTCAGTCCGCCCCTGGTCTTAACATATGCGATTTGCTTCAGAGCGATTTCAAAAGTAGTTCTTGTGTTACTTGTTC
This sequence comes from Staurois parvus, assembly GCF_062004578.1. NCBI lineage: Eukaryota > Metazoa > Chordata > Amphibia > Anura > Ranidae > Staurois > Staurois parvus. The sequence goes on along the minus strand of NW_028318430.1, from coordinate 13,218,116 downwards.
TGCAATTTTCTGCGATTTCACATACATAGACTACAATAGAAATCACACTGCAAAACGCAAGTGTGTCTAAATATGTGCGATTTGTGATCATTTTAATTAAACCTTTCCTAGTTTTTTCCTACTGTCTCTGCCTGTTCAAGCCTGACCCTCACATTGTTCCTCCCTGTGACTAGTACAGCCCCACCCCACATCCCCTCTGAAGTCCCCACTGACAAGTAGCAGGACATGGACATTGCAAGAAATCACCAGAAAACGCAGGAAATGGTTGGGAAATCTTCACAAGTTGCAAACAAATCTTCAGAAAACGCAGTGAAATTGCAAACAAAATGCACAATTTGAACCAAGCCTTAGCCACCGGTCACACTGGATGCTTGTTTTCTTTGCCACATTTTTTGAAGATTACCCAACGATTTCTTGCGTTTTCAACTCCGTTTTGAAGTGCAATTTCTATTGTGAAATTGCAACAAACTGCAGAAAAAGTAATACAAGAACTACTTTTGAAATCGCACTGCAGCAAATTGCATATGTTAAGACAGTCACATTCACATTCATTAGATCCTATGTCAGGTACGATTTCAATTCCCAAATCGCACCAGAAATCTCGGCAGTGTGACCGGGGGCTTAGTGTAAACACCAATGCCACAACACTTTGGTGCTAAGGTTCACACTGAATGCAACTTTGAAAACGCGCTACTTCACTTGAAGTACCGCGATTTCAGGCCTGCAGATCAGTGACATTTGTACCTCTGATTTCACTGTGGCTTGCAACTTCATTTAGCAGAAATCAATGCAAGTCACAATGAAATCAGAAAAAAAGTAGTAAGCGCTCTACTTCAAATCGCACTGAATAAGACCATAGAAATGCATTAGATGCAATTTCAGGTGCGATTTATAAACCGCATGTCGCACCTGAAGTCGCACCAGAGTGAACCAGGGCTAAGACGTGATTTGAAATTGGACTGCAAGGCCAGGTTTACACTTGAGCATGAGGTTATCCAAGCATGTCTGGAGCGCTTTTTTTATGCATGTCTCTGCATGCATTTTCTGACGTTTTCAAGTACGAGCATTTTTTCTTTTAGTCAAAGCTAGTTACTAGAAATAGGAGAGGCAGGAAATTGCATTACTTGCATTTTTCAGGTTCTTCCATAAAAGTTTATACAGATCAAAACCCTGTACCTACACCCAAAGAAGCTCATGTACTTTTTCAAGCTTTGAGCAACATATTCAAATGACACAATGCATAAAGACCCCTCATGTTAAGCATTGAGGCAGTTCTTGAAAAGCGCTTCAAATCACTTGTGAATCAGGTGTGCACCAGGGCTTAGGGTGTCATTACTACATTGTATTATTATTAATATACAGGATTTATATAGCGCCAACAGTTTGCTCAGCGCTTTACAATATAACGGGAGACAATACAGCAACAGTACAGTTCAATACAAGAGGGCCCTGCTCCTTGGAGCTTACAATCTAAGAGGGAGGGGCTGGTGGTACAAAAGGTAATAACTGTAGGGGATGGACTGGTAGGAGGAATAGAAGATTCCATTATTAGCTGAAGGCAGGATAGGCTGAAGAGATAGGTTGTCAGAGATCGCCTAAAAGTGAGCAGAGTAGGCGATAGTCTGATAAATTATTATTATTATTATACAGTATTTATATAGCGCCAAAAGGTTTGCTCAGCGCTGTACATTATAGTGAGGGACAGAACATGAGACAATACAGTAACAAAACAATACATTAGGGGTTCGAGGGCCCTGCTCTTTCGAGCTTACAATCTAGGAGGGAGGGGATAGTGGTACAGGAGGAAGTGGCTGTGGGGGGTGGAGTGGTAGGAGGAGTGGAGGAGATCGGCTGTAAGGTGAGGGTGGGGTAGGCTTCCCTGAAGAGGTGGGTTTTCAGGGTGCGCCTAAAGGTGAGGAGGGTAGGTGACAGTCTGATGGTTTGGGGTAGTGAGTTCCAGAGGATGGGGAAAGTCCTGGAGAAGTCCTGCAGTCGGGCTTGGGAGGAGGAGACCAGGGAGCTAGAAAGTAGGAGGTCTTGTGAGGAGCGAAGAGTACGGGTTGGGTGGTATTTGGGTATCAGGTCGGTGAGGTAGTTTGGGGCAGCGTTATGAATGGCTTTGTATGTCAATGTTAGTAGTTTGAATTTAATGCGTTGGGCAATCAGGAGCCAGTGGAGGGAATGACAGAGGGGGGCAGCAGAAGCGGAGCATTTGGTAAGGTGGATGAGTCTGGCCGCTGAGTTCAGGATAGACTGAAGCGGGGATAGTCTGTGATGAGGTAGGCCGGTGAAAAGGGAGTTGCAGCAGTCCAGAAGTGAGCTAATAAGGGAATGAACGAGTTGTTTAGTAGTGTCTGGGGTTAGGAACGAACGTATTTTGGAGATGTTGAGGAGGTGGAGCCTGCATGAGTTTGCCAGCGATTGGACATGGGGTTGGAAGGACAGGTTTGAGTCTAGAGTGACACCTAGGACTTTGGCTTGCGGGGTGGGACTGATGGTGGCGTTGTTGGTCGTGATGGAGAGGATGGGGGGAAGGGGGCGCGGGCTGGGGGGAAAATTAGGAGCTCGGTTTTGGAAAGGTTCAATTTGAGGAAATGGAGCGACATCCAGTCTGATATGTCGTTCAGTAGGTGGGTGATACGGGCAGAGACTGAAGGGGTGAGGTGAGGGGTGGAGAGGTAAATTTGCGTGTCATCGGCGTAGAGGTGATAGTTGAAGCCGTGGGAGTGTATCAGTTTGCTGAGGGAGGAGGTGTAGATGGAGAAGAGAAGGAGCCCAAGGACAGAGCCTTGGGGGACCCCAACAGAGAGGGGGAGAGAGAGGGAGGTGGTAGCATTATAGGTAACGCTGAAGGAGCGTTGGGATAGATAGGAGGAGAGCCAAGAGAGAGTGGAGTCTCTGATGCCAAGTGAGTGTAGTTTATTAAGGAGGAGGGGGTGGTCAACTGCGTCGAAGGCCGCGGAGAGGTTGAGGAGTAGGAGGACTGAGTAGTGGCCATTAGCTTTGGCGGTTAGCAGGTCATTAGTGATTTTGAGTAGGGCGGTTTTGGTGGAGTGTAGGGGACAGAAGCCAGACTGTAGTGGATCGATTAGGTTGTTGTCAGTGAGGTGGGCTCTTAAGCGATTGTAGACTAAGCGCTTAAGGAGCTTGGATGTAAATGGCAGCAGGGAGATGGGTCTAAGGTTATTCAGGTTGGTGGGGTCCGTGGAGGGTTTTTTGAGTATGAGGGTGATGTGCGTGTGCTTTAGGGGGAGGGGAATGCGCCTGTCAGGGATCCCCTCGATCCCCGCCGCGTTGGTCCCGGCGCAGGCGCAGTATGCCGCCCGGCGCAGGGACTCGAGCACTGGTTCCGGGCCGGCCGCGGCGTTCGAGTTCGCGCATGCGCAGTAGAAGCCGCGGCCGCCCGCTGGGCACCAATGGCAGCGCAGGGCGGGATATTTAAACGACCCTGAGCTGTCATTCAGTGCCTTCTGGTCTTTCCTGCATTCTGAATCCTGTGAACCTGTACCCTGTAAGTTATTGACCCGGATTGTACCTGACCTTGCTGTTTTCGCCTGTTCTGACCCTTGCTTTGCCTGACCTCTCTCCTGAATGCCCCCTATTGGATTTGACCTGCTGTTGCTGACCTGGCGTGTGACCCGACCATTCTATGCCCGCTGCCTTGTACCTTGCCGCCCTCTCTGTTACCGACCCGGCCCGTCTGACCCTGCTCATCCATCCATCCATCCCGTGCAGTGGGGTCTTCTGACCTCCTCACATCAGACTCTTCCCCGTGGGAGCCCCTTGCGCATACTACTACCACTGACGGACGCACCCGGTAGTCACGACCTGGTCTCAGGGAGCTCCAAGTCCATCCCCACCATCAGGGGCCCTGGTGAACAAGCACCCTGGGACTTAGACTCCGTGCGCTGGGGACGCCTATTCAGTGGAGTGCTAGTAGTACCGCCGGGCGGTCCCTTACAGTACCAGAAGGCCATGACTGAGTCTAGAGGAGGTCCCTCGCCGCTGGAGGAGATCTGCAGGCACCTATCCAATTTGACACAGGCCGTATCGGCCCTGCAGGATAGATGTCAGCAGATTGAAACTCAATTCCAGGCCTGCACTATATCCGTTCCTGCCCCACAGGCCGCGGTCCCCACACCTCCAGCTGTAGCAGCCCCTGTGCTGGTGTCTGGGGCATCCGCTCCACTCCCGGCGGCCGACCCCCGAGTACCCTTACCAGAACATTTCCACGGGGACCGCACTCGGTTCAGATCATTCCGCGAGTCCTGCCTCCTCTATTTTGAGCTACAACCCCGAACCTTCGTGACTGAATCCGTGAAGGTGGGGTTCGTCATATCCCTCCTGCAGGGTGAACCCCAAGACTGGGCCCATCGATTACGGGGAAAAAATGACCCTCACCTTGGTTCGGTTGACAGTTTTTTTGATGCTATGGCCATCCTTTATGATGACCCGCAGCGGGCAGCTTCTGCTGAAGCTACTCTGTACACACTCCGGCAAGTCCGCCTGGATGCTATAGCTTCACCCCTCTTCCCAGTCATTCTGGGGCTCCCATGGTTACGGGCCCATAACCCCCAGATTGACTGGGAGACCGGAGTAATCACGTTCCCTTCCCCATACTGTCGGATATACTGCCGCACTTCGGGCCCGGGGACCCCCCAAATCCTCCTGTGCTCTGAGGGGGAAGCTGAATTAAAACAAGTAATCCCTGTGGCCTACCATGGGTTTCTAGATGTGTTCAGCAAACGGGGAGCTGATACTCTACCCCCCCACCGCCCTTATGACTGCCCCATTGACCTGTTACCCGGCTCAGAAATTCCTTTTGGGCGAATCTTCCCCCTTTCAGAGCCCGAATTGGGGGCCCTAAAGGAATATATCGAGGACAGCCTCCAGAAGGGGTTCATCCGCCACTCCACTTCACCGGCGGGGGCGGGAATCTTCTTTGTTGAAAAGAAGGACAAAACCTTAAGGCCATGTATCGATTACAGGGAATTGAACAGGGTCACGATAAAAAAACGTTACCCACTACCGTTAGTACCTGAGCTGTTCCAAAGTTTAAAGTCAGCAGTAGTTTTTACCAAGCTGGATCTGAGGGGGGCGTACAACTTGATTCGCATAAGGGAGGGGGACGAGTGGAAGACGGCCTTCCGCACCCGCTTCGGTCATTTTGAATATCTGGTCATGCCGTTCGGGTTGTGTAATGCTCCGGCCACGTTTCAACATTTTGTAAATGATATTTTTAGGGACTTTCTGGATGTCTTTGTGATCGTTTATTTAGACGACATTCTGATTTTTTCCCCGTCTCTGGGGGAACACAGAATACATGTAGCAAAAGTATTGGGGCGGTTGCGGCAGCATGGGTTGTACGCCAAGGCAGAAAAATGTTGTTTTGAACAATCCAGCATTGCCTTCTTGGGCCTGATTATCTCCACCGCGGGGGTCGCGATGGATCCCCAGAAGGTCGCTGCAATACTGGATTGGCCTGAACCCACAGACAGGAAAGGCGTCCAGCGATTCATTGGCTTTGCAAATTTTTACCGGAAGTTCATCAAGAACTTCTCGGGTCTGGTCTCCCCCATTACTCAGCTAACCAAGCTGGGAACCCGATTCAGATGGACACCAGAAGCGCAGGGAGCTTTCGAAGCCTTAAAGAAGCTGTTCACTTCGGCACCCATTTTGGGTCACCCAGACGCCGCTCTGCCCTACATCTTGGAGGTAGATGCATCGGAGAATGCGGTAGGCTCCATCCTCTCCCAACGAAAAGGCACCAAGGAACTGCTCCACCCGGTAGCGTTCTTCTCACGGAAGCTGACCCCAGCGGAGAGGAACTATGATATCGGTGACCGTGAGCTACTAGCGATCAAAACGGCGTTAGAGGAATGGAGGTACCTGCTGGAAGGTGCGGTGCACCCCATCTTAATATTTACTGACCATAAGAACTTAGAGTATCTGAGAACTGCCAAGCGTCTACGCCCGAGACAGGCGAGATGGGCACTATTCTTTTCAAGATTCAACTTCCATATTACGTACCGGCCGGGATCAAAGAACACTAAGCCGGATGCGTTATCACGGATGTACGAAGACGCCAAGGAGACCCCAGTACCTGACACCATCCTGTCCTCGGGTAACTTCTTGGTCCTTCAGTCGGACCTTCGTTCCAGGCTAATGGAGGCATCCACAAACTTCTCTACCCCAGGCGGAGGGCCGCTCCAGAACAAGGGGGGACTCCTATGGAGGGAAGATCGAATTGTGGTGCCGGAAGAAGCTCGAACCCTGGTCTTGGGGCATTGCCACGACCACCCAATGGCGGGGCACTTTGGCCCAGAAAAGACCCTGGAACTTCTCCGACGCTCATTCTGGTGGCCAGACATGGCTAAAGATTGTAAGGGCTATGTCAGGTCCTGTGTCACCTGCCAGAGGAACAAGCCCTCAAGAAACAAGGTTTGGGGTCTGCTGCGACCCTTACCTATTCCTGAACGGCCTTGGCAAAAGATCTCACTGGACTTTATAGTCGAGCTTCCGCCATCCCGAGACCACACGGCAATCCTGGTAGTCGTGGACCGCTTGTCCAAGATGGTCCACTTCATCCCGTTGAAGAAGACCCCCTCGGCGGCCGAGACCGCGCGAGTCTTCATTCGTGAGGTAGTCAGGTTGCATGGGGTTCCCGAAGACATTGTCTCGAACCGAGGGGTCCAGTTCACGTCCAGATTCTGGAGAGCACTGTGCAAAGCCCTGGACATCAAATTATCTCTCTCTTCTGCGTTCCACCCTCAAACTAACGGTCAAACCGAAAGGACCAATCAGACCTTAGAGCAATATTTAAGATGCTATACCTCGTTTACTCAAGATGACTGGCTGCCACTTCTTCCTTTAGCGGAATTTGCGTATAACAACGCCCGCCACTCAGCAACAGGGCAGTCCCCGTTCTTCGCCAACTATGGCTTTCACCCAGTCTTCCTCCCGGATTTGGTGTCGGAATGCCCAGTACCAGCAACACAAGATGTGGTAACATTCTTCGCTGCGAACAATAAGAAGCTTCAAGTGGCCATCAGTCGGGCCCAGGAAGACTACAGGAAAGCATTCAACAGGAAACGGAGAGGAGATCTGGTATTGCGGCCTGGGGAGAAGGTTTGGCTGGCGACGTCCAATCTAAAGATGCTTTGCCCATCAAAGAAATTGGGACCCAAATTTATAGGCCCCTTCTGCATTAAACTGATGGCTAACGAAGTAGCCTATGAACTCGCCCTCCCTGACACGCTCAAGATCCACCCGGTCTTTCATGTGTCCCTTCTGAAGCCTGTGGTCCCAGATGCCTTCCCTGACCGGGAATCTAGACCCCCGGAAGCGGTAACGGTCGAAGGAGAAGAAGAATTTGAGGTTGAAACAATCCTGAAGTGTCGAAGGAGGGGAGGCCAGACCCAATTCCTTATCAAATGGAAGGGCTATGGTCCTGAGGACAATTCTTGGGAACCAGCCCATAATGTCCATGCACCCAGACTTGTCCGGAGGTTCTTTCGCGATCACCCGTGGTGGAGAGATCGGGTGGGCATCCGGAGGTTGCCCGTAGGGGGGGGGCAATGTCAGGGATCCCCTCGATCCCCGCCGCGTTGGTCCCGGCGCAGGCGCAGTATGCCGCCCGGCGCAGGGACTCGAGCACTGGTTCCGGGCCGGCCGCGGCGTTCGAGTTCGCGCATGCGCAGTAGAAGCCGCGGCCGCCCGCTGGGCACCAATGGCAGCGCAGGGCGGGATATTTAAACGACCCTGAGCTGTCATTCAGTGCCTTCTGGTCTTTCCTGCATTCTGAATCCTGTGAACCTGTACCCTGTAAGTTATTGACCCGGATTGTACCTGACCTTGCTGTTTTCGCCTGTTCTGACCCTTGCTTTGCCTGACCTCTCTCCTGAATGCCCCCTATTGGATTTGACCTGCTGTTGCTGACCTGGCGTGTGACCCGACCATTCTATGCCCGCTGCCTTGTACCTTGCCGCCCTCTCTGTTACCGACCCGGCCCGTCTGACCCTGCTCATCCATCCATCCATCCCGTGCAGTGGGGTCTTCTGACCTCCTCACATCAGACTCTTCCCCGTGGGAGCCCCTTGCGCATACTACTACCACTGACGGACGCACCCGGTAGTCACGACCTGGTCTCAGGGAGCTCCAAGTACATCCCCACCATCAGGGGCCCTGGTGAACAAGCACCCTGGGACTTAGACTCCGTGCGCTGGGGACGCCTATTCAGTGGAGTGCTAGTAGTACCGCCGGGCGGTCCCTTACAGCGCCAGTACAGAGGGAGAGATTGAAGATGTGGGTGAGGGAGCGTAGGATGGAGGAGGAGGGTGACCGGAGGAGTTGTGTGCGGACAGGGTCAAGGGGGCAAGTGGTGAGGCGGGCTTCTGAGAAGACCTTAGTGGCCTCTTCAGTGGTAGCAAGGCTGAAGGAGTAGAGTGTTGGGGAGGTTATAGTGTGCGGGATGTTAGGTGTGGTGGGGGGCAGGGTGGTTGCGAAGTCAGAGGAAGGGAGAGTTGATGGGGTTATAGTGGGAGGGAGGCTAGGTGGGGAGGTAGATTGAGCATTAGCGATGTCCTTACGGATTGCGTCGATCTTGTTTTGTAAGTGATTGGCAATCTCGTGGGCGGTGAGTGAGGTACTGGGTGGAGGTGGGGGGGTGGAGAGTAGGGAGTTGAAAGTGGAGAAGAGCCGGCGAGGACAGGTGGAGAGGGTGTTGATGAGGGTTTCGAAGTAGGCTTGTTTGCTGGCGTGAAGGGAGGAGGTGTAGGTGAGGAAGGCAGATTTGTAGAGGGAGAAAGCTCAAGGGGATCTGGTTTTGCATCATAATCGCTCCAGCACGCGACTACATCATTTAAGATTTTTAGTGAGGTCTTTCTGCCAGGGTTAAAGCGGTTGGGGTCTAATGTTGTTTGTGGTTAGGGGTGCTAAGGAGTCTAAGGCAGCTGACAGCGAGTCGTTATACGCAGTAGTGGCCAGGTCAGGGCATGACAGTGGAAGGATACTGTCGTACAGACGGTCAGCTGCAGAGTGGAGAGGGGTTCAGGTTGCGGAGGTTCCGGCTGGTAATGGGGTAATTGGGGTACAGAGTTCCAGAGGATGGGGGAAACTTTGGAGAAGTCCTGGAGATGAGCATGGGAGGAGGAGACAAGGGAGCTAGAGAGTAGGAGGTCATGCGAGGAGTGGAGAGTACGGTTTGGGTGTTATTTGGAGAAAAGATTGGCAATGTAATTTGGGGCAAAGTTATAAATGGCTTTATATGTTATTGTTAATGTTTTGAATTTTATCCGTTGGGCAATGGGAAGCCAGTGGAGGGATTGGCAGAGAGGGATGGCAGATACAGAACGGTTAGTAAGGTGGATGAGTCTGGCAGCAGCATTCATGATAGACTGAAGAGGAGATAGCCTGCGATTAGGTAGGACAATGAAGAGGGAGTTGCAATAGTCAAGGTGAGAGATACGTTGCTTAGTAGTTTCAGAGGTTAAGAACAGGCGTATCTTGGAGATGTTATAGAAGGTGAAGTCTACAAGATTTGGACAGCGATTGGATTTGGGGCTGAAAGGACAGATTGTAGGCCCTGGCTTAGCAGAATCTTCATTCACTTCACTTATGACTCTGATATAAGGAACCAAGTGCAGGCCACTGTGGACCTAGGATACATGATCCTGGAACTGAAGTTAAAGCATAATTTTTTGCAATATAACAGTACTTAGATGTGTTGGATGCATTTGTTTTCTTTATTAACTTTGTTCCTTATTTTTATCTGGTGATTCTAACAGTGAAGCACTTCCTGTACTAGGGGACAACGCTGACCTTCTCTGTTGTAGAGAAGCAGTGTTATCACCCTAGGACAAGAACCATGTTAGGACTATGGCAATTCTCCATAATATAGTGTTCTGTGTTTCACAAAGAGAAATGGGAGCAATGCTAAGCATGCAGCAGAGGCAGACAGCACAGAATGTTATCAACTCATGAGGTTTGTGGCAGGATCTATGGAATATGACTTAAACAATATAGTGTAAAAAGTGCTGAATCTTTTCTTTACAGCCCACAGTATCAATGAAACCACTGATATTTCATTTCAATAGGTCTCGCTGGATCTTGCTTGCAGCGCTTCAGCACAATGCCTTTCCTGTACTGCAACCCAGGTGATGTGTGCTACTATGCCAGCCGTAACGACAAATCCTATTGGCTGTCAACCACTGCTCCTCTTCCAATGATGCCTGTGGTTGAAGATGAAATCAAGCCTTACATAAGTCGTTGTACGGTCTGTGAGGCTCCTGCTGTAGCAATTGCTGTTCACAGCCAAGATAGCTCCATCCCATACTGTCCAGAAGGCTGGCGAAGCTTGTGGATTGGATATTCATTTCTTATGGTATTTCATTTCTTTACCCTTACTTTGTTCAGTTACAAAGCCACCCTGTGTATGTGTAACAAGTATTCCATGACAGTTTATACTCCCAGTACATCAATATGTTGGTTTACCAATGGACTTTGATAAGATCTGGCAAAAGGTGCCTCATCTTCGTTTATCTGTTAATCATCTTCAGGTTTTTTATTAGATCCTTGTGAAAGAGCAGGTATACATATTAAAATGGAATCACATATTACATAAGCACAGGAGAACAAGACAGATAATAAAACTCCCTAAAAGAAGTTATCTTGTGCTCTAGCTTGAAAAAACTGATTTGTCAGGCCGGTTGAATTATGACCATGTAGGAACAGTGGACACAGGCATTTAAGAGGAAGTTTTAAAACTGAACTTTGGGAAAACAGCTTCAATACACAGTTGAAAGTCTTATATTAGAGCAGTGGTCTTGGTCTTTCTGTTCTTTCAGTCCTGAAATGTTCACAGCCCTGCACAAAGCACAGCCAACCTAGTGGCCCGACTTTTGATGCAGCTGGGTCACTTATGGACCCACAGCCCATGACTGGGCAATGAAGGGGTAGGAGATGGATGAGGTCTTCCCTCTCTTCCTGTCCTTGTAAGCACACTTGAATGGTCCCTAGTGCTGGCGCTTGGTTTCCTAATCAGGTCTGCTGCAAATGGGGATTGCATTCTAGGGGTTTTTAAAGCATAACTAAAAGCCAAACTTTTTTTTGTATTTTTGATCGAGTGAAGGTGGATTAGAACAATTATTAGGTTTCTTACTGCTGTATGTGCCCCCGTTAGAAATATTCACCCTATTTGTCCTTTCTTTATTTGTCCTTACCATTATCATTGAAACTGAAAATAAAGAAAAACACAATTTTTGGGTTGTCCCCAGAAAAGTAATAGAGGGGAAATTTTCCAATGAGGACACGAGTCCTAGTGACCTGGGGGTCCTCAAGGAATTCCCTTAATTTGCAGGGATTATCTCTTGACTATGGGCCAGGAAGTGAAGGGAAATCTCCCCAATGGGACACTGATGGCAAAAATTAAACTGACAGGAGTTATAACCATCCCTTAAGCAGGCCATACATGGGTCGAATTCCGAACGATTTTGCGATCGAAAATTGAAAACACTGTTTGTTCTGTAATCCGATGGTGCCACCAATGATTTTGAAAATCAGTAGTTTTTCATGAATTTTCCAGCATGCCTGATAAACGAAATGGGGAGGAACCACGAAAATCGGCCGGTGCCATTGCCCCACTAACAAAGCATTGCCCCACTAACAATTATTCTGAGGTCCGATTTTCAAATGAAAAATCGTTCTGAAATCGACCCATGTATGGCCGGCCTTACTCTATCCAAATTGCCTATTGTTCTATTTTAATACATAATAATGTTAAATAATGCATGTTTTATAGCAGGTTGGAGTTTAACATTTAAAGGGAATGTAACAAACACATATTTAGAGATATTTCAGTCTTTACTTCAAATCTTTATGAACTTGCTCATTCAACCTTTATGCTGAAACTTGTCCTCGGAAAAAGAATTTACTGTCATTATAACCCTCTCCCAGTGATGATGTTATTTGCCTGGCAGTCTTGCTGATACTTTGGCCTCAATGAAGCTTTTTGACTCCCTGACCTGAAAAATGTGAAACATAGATAAGCAATTCTGCCTTTACTTGGACTTTTCATTCACAGCATGCTTATTCCAGGCTGATTATTTAAAGTACTTTAGCCATGCACAGCCATTTTCAGGAGGACAGCAATGGCACCTCCTATATTTCTCAGATAGCAGGTATTCTTTAACAATCTTAAGATTAGATAGATACTGTATACCCACACAGGGAGTATATGATTTTCAATGTGGCTGCTTACTCTTATGACTTACTTTGTGAGAAGCAGCAGAAAAGCACAACCATTATGGTAGGAAGTAGATAATATATTCCACTTTTAACACCATGAGCTGCAAAGGGCTGTATTGCTCTAGTGCCCCTCTTTGTCAAAGGATATCGTACATATCAAGAGTTTTAAATAGAGGCTAGCCCCATAAAACCCTCATCGCAATTTACAAGTCAGTATCCCTATACATAGACACAGTAGAATTACAGTGCCTTGAAAAAGTATTCATACCCCTTGAAATTTTCCACATTTTGTCATGTTACAACCAAAAATATAAATGTATTTTTTGTGATTTTATGTGATAGACCAACACAACTTGGCACATAATTGTGACATGGAAGGAAAGTGATACGATGGTTTTCAAAATTATTTTTACAAATAATTATCTGAAAAGTGAGGCATGCATTTGTATTCAGTCCCTTTTACTCTGATACTCCTAACTAAAATCTAGTGGAACCAACTGACATCAGAAATCACGTCATTAGTAAATAGAGTCCACCTGTGTGTAATTTAATCTCAGTATACATACAGCTGTTCTGTGAAGCCCTCAGAGGTTTGTTAGAGGACATTAGTGAACAAACAGCTGCATGAAGGTCAAGGAACACACCAGACATGTCAGGGATAAAGTTGTGCAGAAGTTTAAAGCAGGGTTAGGTTATAAAAAAAAATTCCAAGCCTTGAACATCACACGGAGCACTGTTCAATCCACCATCTGAAAATGGAAAGAGTATGACACAACTACAGACCTACTAAGACATGGCCGTCCACCTAAACTGACAGGCTGGACAAGGAGAGCATTAATCAGAGAAGCAGTCAAGAGGCCCATGGTAACTCTGGAGGAGCTGCAGAGATCCACAGCTCAGGTGGGAGAATCTGTCCACAGGACAACTATTATGGGCAGCACAGTGGCTAAATGGTTAGCACTTCTGCCTGGCAGTACTAGGTTTGTTGGCTTGAATCCCAACCATGGCACCACTTGCCTGGAGTTTGCATGTTCTCCCTGTGCCTCCATTAGTTTCCTCCAGGTGCTCCAGTTTCCTCCAACACTCCAAAGACATGCTGGTAGGTTAATTGGCTCCTGTCTAAATTGGCCCTAATATGTGTATGTATGAATGTAAGTTAGGGATCTTAGATTGTACACCCCTTGAGGGTTAGGGACTGTTGTGAATGTACAATATATACAGTTGTGCTCAAAAGTTTACATACCCTGGCAGAAATTGGGAAATTTTGACATTGATATTGAAAATATCATATGAAGCCATTTATTATCAAATAGTTGTTTGGCTCCTTTTTAAATCATAATGATAACAGAGGTTGAGGTTGATCAGGGCCATTTGGGTGATTTCTGTTACCATTATGATTTAAAAAGGAGCCAAGCAACTCTTTGATAATAAATGGCTTCATATGATCATCATCCTTCAATAAAAGAGCATTTTTTGGCATGATCCGTCATATTTTAAATATGAATGCCAAAATGTCATAATTTCTGCCAGGGTATGCAAACTTTTGAGCACAACTGTATGTAAAGCGCTGCATAAATTGATGGTGCTATATGAGTACCTGTAATAAAATAATAATATTAGTCGTGCACTCCACAAATCTGGCCTTTATGGAAGACTGGCAAGAAGAAAGCCATTGTTGAAAGAAAGCCCATTTGCAGTTTGCGAGAAGCCATGTGGGGGACACAGCAAACATGTGGAAGAAGGTGCTCTGGTCAGATTAGACCAAAACTGAAATCTTTGGCCTAAAAGCAAAACGCTATGTGAAACCTAACCGCACATCACCCTGAACACACCATCCCCACCATGAAACGTGGTGGTAGCATCATGTTGTGGGGATGCTTTTTTTCAGCATTGACATGGAAGCTGGTCAGAGTTGATGGGAAGATGTATGGAGCCAACTACAGGGCAATCTTAGAATAAAACCTGTAAGAGTCTGCAAAAGACTTGAGACTGTGGAGGAGGTTCATCTTCCAGCAGGACAACGACCCTAAACATACAGCTAGAGCTACAATGGGAATGGTTTAGATCAAACCATATTCATGTGTTAGAATGGCCCAGTCAAAGTCCAGACCTAAATCCAATTGAGAATCTGTGGCAAGACTTGAAAATTGCTGTTCACAGACACTCTCCATCCAATCTGACAGAGCTTGAGCTATTTTGCAAAGAAGAATGGGCAAAAATGTCACTCTCTAGATGTGCAAAGCTGGTAGAGACATCGCCAAATGACTTGCAGCTGTAATTGCAGTGAAAGGTGGTTCTACAAAGTATTGACTCCGGGGGGCTGAATACAAATTTCCTTCCACTTCATAATAATGTGCCACTTTGTGTTGGTCTATCACATATAATCCCAATAAAATACATTTATGATTTTGGTTGTAACATGACAAAATGTGGAAAATTTAAGGAGTATGAATACTTTTTCAAGGTACTGTATATTGATCTTTATTATGGAAGGGGGAGAACAACCTTTTGCAAGTATTATTATTATTATACAGTATTTATAAAGCGCCAATAGTTCGCTCAGCGCTGTACATTACAAAGGGAGACAGAACATGTGACAGAACAATACCAATACAATGCAAATACCTCCACTCCAAAATTGTCTTCACTTACTTGTCACATGAGAGCATGTGTCTCTTTCCCAGAATGGTAGTAGATAATGAAAAAGGTAACTGACCAGTGATTTTCAGATAAAATACATTTGCAGAATACAGGGTAAGGTAAAGAAAACTATAATCCTAAATAGTATGTCAACAGAGTGCACATAACTCCTGATAGCTACCGATAGATATTCATTTTATTGTATCCTGCAGTAATGAACACAAGTGCAAAAAAATGCAATGTGGTAATTTTGTGAAATGTTGTCAACTGATTGTAAAGTAGAAGCAATGTTTAAGGTGTGATCAGCTAATTAGAAAAAATGTCTTTACGGTATGCTAATATATATGCAGTATATCCTGCCCCAAGGTTTCACTGTAGGCTTTCTAACCCTTGCCCATCTCAGTCTATCAGCAAATAATATTAATGTTAAAGTGTTACTAAACCCACAACAGTAAAATCAGTCTGTATATGCAGTGAAGCATGCTGGTTATACTCACTGTGGAACCTACGGGGTTAATCCTCTGCATTGTGTAAAAAGGCTGTTTGATCCTGACTTCTCTGCCCCTCCTCTTGTTCAAATGTCTACACTGATAAGACAGACTGAACCCTTCTGCACATGCTCAGTTTAGTGTGTATTGTTAGAGAGGTTTTTTTTCTTTTCTTGGGAGAGTGCATGTGATCAGCACCGTGCCTATCAGCACTGCCCAGTTAGAGGTCAGGGGTTCTGCATCCTCCTAGAGCAGAAAGAAAACTCCTCCTACAAGATTAAACCAGTGTTCTGCTAAAGTCACAAAACTGCTCTAACTGCTGATGAGAAAAGGTATTTAGCGGTTTATATTTATTAAAATAATTGCATTTCCGTGTCCTGTGGGAGACCAGATATAGTGAATGAAGGGTCTTGGGTTTAGTAACACTTTAACTATGCATATTCAAGGTCCAATCACTAGAATCATGCAAACTTATAGCCATTCAGAAATAATGTATGCCACTTAATTGCCACCATTGTGATCTCCTGAAGTGTTGTTGATCATCCAGCATTTAATAGCTTGCAAGAGATCATATATATTCTCAGAGGTATGTTGAACCCTCCTCTCACATAACCAGGTATTTTTATTAAATACCTTTTCAAGGAACACTTCCCCAAGCTTCCAGGTTTCTTGCACCCCAGGAGGCTGGGGAGTACTCTCTGGGAGGTGCATCAAGCTGTGTCATCAGGAGGGCCTGCTGTCTGTGCCTGCTTTTTGCAAGCTGGCCCTCTGATGACACACCACAGTGCATGCATATCATCACAGGGCCAACCGCAGGAACCCAGAAGAGACAAGCGGCCCCCTGGTAACATCTGAAGAAAATGACAGCACAGTCCTAGGTATGTAGGGGTGGAACCGTAAAGAACATCGCTGGATCGCTGAGCATGTGAGTAGATTTATTTTATGCAGAACCCAGCTATAGAGGTAAGAGGGGTGAAAAATTTGTTTTGGTGGTACAATTCTTGTTTACCATACAATAGGCTAAGTGAACTGTTACTTTTTCTGGAGAGCCTTAGTACAATCGTCAATGTACACAGAACAGTAAAATCAGTCTGTATATGCAGTAAAGCATGCTTGTTATACTCACTGTGGAACTTAAGGGGTTAATCCCCTGAATTGTGTAAAAAGGATGTTTGATCCGTTGTTCTCTGATCCTCCCCTTCCATGTTCCCCATTTCATCTCGTGATAGAACACAGCCTCGGGGACACTCTGCACATGCTGGATAGGTTCTTTTTCATGGGAGAGTGCATGTGATCAGTACAGGGCCAATTAGTACTGTCCAGACAGAGGTCAGGGATTATGCGATTTCATACGGCAGTGAGAGGAGAATGAAAACTCCTCCTACAAGCTTTAAACAGTGCTCTGCTGAACACTGATAGAAGTCACAAGACTGCTCTAACTGCTGATGAGAAAAGGTATTTAGCCATTTATATTTACTAAAATAATTGCACTTTCATGTTCTGTGTACTGTGGGAGACCAGATATAGTGAATGCAGGGTCCTGGGTTTAGTAACACTTTAATTTATGATTGCCTGGACTGCTAATAGGAGTAATTATGAAAGAAGTTTGTCAAAATTGGGGACATATTTTACTAAGAAATGCATAAAATGTATTCCAAATATTAAGTGAACTGTTGAATGTTTAAGTAATAATATAGGATCCATTAGTGGTTGTTCTTTAACCAGACTAACATTTGTTATCATCATTGTGTTCCAGCATACAGCCGCAGGTGACGAGGGAGGAGGACAGTCCCTTTCTTCTCCCGGTAGCTGCCTGGAAGACTTTAGAGCGACTCCATTCATTGAGTGCAATGGTGCTCGTGGGACTTGCCACTATTTTGCCAACAAGTACAGCTTCTGGCTTACAACTATTAACAATGACTTCCAGAGCTCTCCACCTTCAGATACACTGAAAGCCGGCCTGATTAGAACTCATATCAGTCGCTGTCAAGTTTGCATCAAATACCTGTAACATATATTTATCTTTTTTATGTGGAAAAATGAAATTAACAGAATTAATATTGGTGCTATATTTTTTTTAACTTATTACCTCACAAAATACAAGCTGATCACACATTTCTTACTCATACATATAATATTTCTTGTTTTCTCTTACACTTGTTGCTGGGATGTGTCTTCCAGAATGTCCATTTAGAACTCAGTAGTTAATGCCATAAACATGTATAGCTAAAGTTAGCCTAAGCATATTTACAGTATATGCAAGGTGTTCTACATTTATAATATTACTAGACAAAATAAAAATTGGAAACCCAATGGATTTTTGGCTGATGCATTGTTTCTTGCATTAGACCATTAGGGTAACTGCATACCACATAATAAGTAAGGCATGTCCACCCAAACCTGCTACTTAAAGTGGTTTTAAACCCTTATGTATACCTAGTGAAGTGACTGGGCGGCTCAGGTGATACACAGAGATTAAACATATCCTCCTACATAAGCTGTACTTATGTATCTTCAGTCTTCTCTTCTCTACATCCATTCAAAGTGATGAATTTATAAAACTTGTCTGAGCTTTCAGAAAAAAGGGGGCAGACAGCTGAAGTTACACTCTGCAGAATTCAGTGAGGAGGGTTCTGAGAGCTGATTGGAGGAAAGAGACACCCCCCTCCACACAGCTCACAGGAACAGAGCTGAGGCTGTCTATCAGCTGGAAGTCCCTCCCCTGTCACCATTTTTCCCTTGGTGTCAGGAAAACTTGTCAGACGTGTTTCATGCTGATAGCAGAGGAATGAAGCAGCAGACAGAAATGACACTTACTGCTCTTTACTGAGACAAGTAGACAATATAGAGGGATAGACTTTGTTCATATGTCATGCCTGAGGTTTACAACCACTTTAATGTTTGACCTAAATCATCAGAAATGCTTTTGCAACTCTCAAAGTCACCCACAGAATTATCTCCTTGGCTCTTAAACCACTGCCGTTGAGTTCAATTTCTCCTGATGCACTCTCCATAATGTAAAACACATAGGAAAAAACTCCAACAAAGTGAATGAGACCTGTTATATTGTCATGAACCTGGAGACTCAGGGGTAGAGATTTTTTATAGATGGTGTCCCAGAGAGATAACATGAACCAGAAGGGGATTCAGCCTACTAGCATCCGTTTTGTGTGGACAGGCCCACTGGACTTTTATTTATCTCACTCCTAGATTTCTTGGCATTCAGGGTTCATCCTATATAAAACAAGTGAATAAACCTATCCCAAACATAGAACTTATTAAAAATAAAGCAATAAAAATATGAGTCTAGGTTCACACTTGTGCGGCTGCATTTTCATGTGTTTTTTGTGCCCTCACTTTAAAGTCAATGAAGCCAAACTGCATTATGTTGCACCAAAAGAAGTGCCTGCACCTTTTACCAAGTTGCAAGGAAGTGTGTTACATAGGCGCAAACTGTCCCCATGAACAATAATGGGTATCTCTTGCTATGCATTTTGCACAACAACTCGCACAGGTGTGACTGGGTACTTGTGGGGGGGGGGGGGGGATTTACTCAAGCTCCATTCACACCTATGCAGTTTGCTTTTTGTCCTTTTTGCAGTGCTTTTCACGGTTCGTTTTTTATTTTTCTACACGTGTTTTTGATGCGTTTTTAACGCGTCTTGTGTTTTGTTCAGCTTTTTTTTTTTTTTTTTGCTGGGCAGAATAAAATGCAAAACGCGGCAAAAAACGCATTACCTTGCATTTCAGCAGCTTCTCCATTTAACTCTATTATAGCAAAAACGCTGCTTTTTGCTTTTAAAAAAGTCCCTGACCCTTTCCAAAAATGCAGCAGCTCAAAAAAGCATAGATGTGAACATGTTCCATAGGAAACCATGTTAAATGGACTGTAGTGCGTTTCTACAAAAAGCACAAAAAAACGCATTGCTGTGAACGGAGCCTAAAACTGGAGCAGTTCTGCATAGTGATCGATCAGCTTCCAGTTTCAGCTTGTTCAAATTAGCAGGGGCAGACTGAAACTCATGGGGCCCCCGGGCAATAGGAGATCATGTGGCCCCTGTGTCCTTGCCCACACTCAAAGCACACCCAAAAAAGCCTATAAAAGGTACCAGTGGCATTTCATGGGGCCCCCTACTGACCCCGGGCCCTCAGGCAGTGCCCGAGTGCTCGAATGGTCAGTCTGCCCCTGCAAATTAGCTTTGGCAATCAAACCTTGAACGTGATTGGTTACTATGCACAGCTGCATCAAACTCTGTGTGCATCAGTTTTAGTCATTCTCTCCTATATGTCTGAATCTTTTCCTTTCCAATTGCACACATGTGAGCTGTGGACATGACTAGCATTACGTGAATATAATTCAGGCATACAGTGGACATTCCAGCATGCCAATGATTGCAAAGAAACCCACCTGCTGCAATCTATTGTTTCAATTCATTTAAAGAAATATCAAATATTTGTAACCTAAATAATTGTACTTGTGATATGTCTATCTTCTAGTTCCCTACCTAATTCCCTTATCACTCCGGCTATCCATTGTATTTGCATATATGTACGCTGCCAGTATCAGAACCATTAACTAGAACAGCTTTGCCAGGGTTGTCAGTCTGATGCACAATAGTGCCACTAAATTTGTAGTTGTGAATGGGGAGAGAAACTATGGGAGAGATTTACTAAAACTCGTGCACTCAGAATCTGGTGCAGCTGTGCATGATAGCCAATCAGCCTCTAACTTCAGCTTGTTCAATTAAGATTTGACAATTATGCAGGCCATAAATGGGTTGAAAACAGGCTGTTTTAAAAAAAAAAAAAAAAAAAATCGGCTGTTCAATAGGCCGACGTTACCACCGATGGTAAAACAAATTGGCCGATTTTCGTCCCGTCTACGGCCAGCATTTAATTACTTCTGTCCCTTCCAGAGAGCTCCGCTATTATATTTGAAATTAAAAATTATTGTGGTTGCAACAATGTATCCATTTGTATCCATATCGGATACAGATGTGTTTATTCGGATACCAATAGATATTGTTGCAACCGCAAGACTTTTCATATAAAATATAATAGCGGACTGGAATTCTTCTTTTTCTTTTTCTTCTTCTTACAGGTCACGGCTCATGTGCAGATTTTTTATCGGTAAAACGATCAGCCGATTTGCCCATCATTGCCAGGAAAATCGGGCGATCGGCAAAATCCGCCAATTTTTTTCCAACTTTACCGATTAAAAAAATGTGCCAAAACCCCGAAAAATGGCCGACCAATTGACCCACTAACGGTGCGAAAATCGGCTGATTTTCTTTTCGGACAAAAAATCGGCCGATAAACGAACCGTCTATGGCCTGCATTAGGTTGCATTCACACTGTAGCGTTTTGTAGCCTGAAACTCCAAAAAAGCTCAAACTTAAAAAAATCAATTGTTCTCTATGGTGCCTGTTCACACCTGATCACGCGAACAGGCACCATAGAGAACAGTTGATTTTTTTAAGTTTGAGCGTTTATGGAGCTTCGAGGTTTGAGCGTCAAGCTACAAAACACTCAAGTGTGAATGCAACCTAATGGCCCACATTAACCAATCTAAAAAAATAATCCGTCGGGCAATACGTAGTGTTGACGTCTTCCATACAAGTGGAAGTGATGCAGTGTGCATGTGACCTTGTAGCCACGCCCTTCCAGCCAGAACAAGCAATATACACAACAATTAACAGTAATGAGTATAATATAGTTTATTACATGATCTATATACAGAAATAGTGATACATAAAATATAATATGCAGAATTCTGGTTTCATTATCTCATTCAGCCAATCTACTTTTAACATTTGGATTTTTCGTTCGTGTTTATGAAGATTCCTTGGACATAAACATCCGAGTCATTTTCTGTTTCCACTCATGCGTGATAGCGCTTGATAAGATTTTTTTGATACGACTGTCATACCACCGCATAGAAAATCGGTCGTTCGTATGTGAAACGACAACATTTTTCACTGTTCAACAGAATTTTTTCGTTCACAATATCGTTATCGTTTCGGCCAGTGTATATTGGTCACTATACGTGTATATAAAACAAAAAACGTTTGCGCTAGATGTGTGAGGAAATTTAAATAAAAACTAATTATAATAAATTATAATGAATTATAATAAATCATGCCTGTTCTATACAAATAAATATGATCAACAAAAAGAACCTTCAAAGTGATTCAGTAGCGCAATGAAATATATATGTGCATATAAATAAATCAATAAGTGATCATTAAAAATATGTGAAAAACTAAAAGTCCATAAAAAATCTTTTCCACCAAATGAATCTTCCAATTCTCAAAAGATTACCATGTGCAATAAAGATGGTGTTCCCCCCTTCGGGTGTGCACTCAGTGTATGTGGTTATATTTCAGAAATTACATTCCTTTTAAAATCGAATGTTAAAAGCAAAAGACAATTTTCTAACAACATTCATCCATTCAGCGAATGTGCAAAGAATTTTCATACAGCTTTTCTTATGACTATTCTCAGACGAAAATCTATACGTGTATGGCCAGCTTAAGGCCAGGTTCACACCTAGGCAGGTTCCAGGTGCATTTTGTGGTTTTTTTCACATGCGTTTTGCGTTGTTTTGGGATATTTTATGTTGCTAGGGGGAGGTGCCTGTTGTCATGCAGGAAAAAGCACCAAAAACACATGTACATGCATTTTGTATGCATTTTTTGTGCATTTCCATTGAAGTCTATGGAATGAAAAATGCAACCTGCTGCAGGCAAAAAAGTCCCTGACCCTTTAAAAAAAAACGCAGCTGCTGAAGTGCACAGATGTGAACCAGACCCATAGGAAATCATACTAAATGGACTGCAGTGCGTTTCTGCAAAACAGAAAACGCACTGGAAACCACATAAATGTGAACATAACCTTGAAGCTGATTGGTTTTTAGCCCTCATGCACACTTGACATTTTGATAACGCTGGTAACATTAGCTGTGTAAAGTCACATTAAAAACGTGAGTTTTTCAGCTTTTTTAATAATTTTTGCATTAGTGGTTAGCTGTGTTTTCCGTGATTAGCGGCGTTTTCCTGCATTTGCATTTTTAGCGTTCTTGTTACAAAAAAAATTTTTTTTTTGTTCAAAATCGCCGTTTTGCTGCGATTTTCAGAGTTAGAGCATTTCTACAGCTAAAAAACTCCTCTAGAAACCCACTAGTTTTGGGGGTTTTTTCCTGCTAAAAAATGTCCCCACCAAAAAACGTAGATTACAGCCTGTGTTTGCATGGACACATAGGATAACATGCTGGGGGGTTTACTGGCTGTTGAAAAAACTTCAAACGCCAAAAACAGCCGCTGTAAAAACGTCCAGTGTGCACGAAGGCTTATGCAGAGCTGTACCAGATTTTGCATTCTCCAGTTTTAGTATATAAATCCCTATGTCCTTTCACTCCAAAGGATTGATCTTGGACATTTCGCTCCCATAATAGAAATAGATCTATCTGCTATAATGTATATAGTATTTGCTGAAAACATGGAAATAGGATTTGAGTGCCATTACTTGACAGTACAGGCTAATACATAGTAATATCTTCCTTAATGTGCAAACATATGCCTGAAAATCCTTTACCTTGTTCAGTAACACAAAACATATGTTGTATATCATCATGTAAACATATATGTGCAAGCAATGAATTGTATGGTGCTTACCTAGGAAAGCTTTTGTTTACAATCTACAACCAAAAAAACTAGTAGTGATTTTACCACTATATTTCACATTCTACAGCATTTACAAAAATTTTCCACCGGTTTTATTATACCCTACACAAAAAAAAAACCTTTTTGTTTCTGACATTTATAGAAGCTAAAACTGTATCTTTAGTGAATTTGTTTTAAAAAGTCATTAGGTGCAGAAAACGTCAATGTGAAGGTTTGTTTGAGATTCATGACATTCTTGTCCAGTAGGGGGCGTTTCAGAATAAAATCAGTAATGTGAACAAAATCTGCTCATTCAAGTTACGGTTTTATATTGTAATAATAGGTGTATTATGAAGTGATTCATTAAAGCTGTGTGATCTGACCTAAATTGTGTAAAGGTTTAGACACACTAGACATAGTACTAGACATAGTATGGTCATAAATTAACTTTTTATTTTAACTCTGATTGTGTATATGGGGACCTATTTTATAGAGGACATCAGTTGACATGAACCTGTCTAAGACTGGCCACACATTATACAATTTTCTTGAGATTTTTGGTTTAGATTTACCAAAAATCATATAATAGGTCAAACCTAACAACACTTTCAATTGTATCCGATTAGGCAGGCTCTTGCATAGTTGAAGGTAAATCTAATGGAATTGGGCAGCAATTGGACAGACAATTGTATAGTGTATGGCCAGCCTTAATTTCAAACATCCAATTATTTTCATTATTTTCTTTGAAACTTGAAAACACAATGAGGGCATTTATCAAGTCTCTTGCGCTGACACGGCAATGAATGATGAGCAGTTATTCAGGTTTACTACATGGTTGGAGCTTAATTCAGGAATTCCTCCCTGAGCTGCTTTACCCTTTTGGCTTTTGTTTTTAGCACATTTTAGGCTTGAAGATGTCTTAAACCCCAAAATATTCTGGGGAGAATTTACAGAAACTGGCACAGATAGAATCTGGAGCAGCTGTAACCAATCAGCTTTTATGTTCATCTTGTTCAGTTAAAGTGATATTGAAATCTTTTTTTTTCTTCTTAACTATAAAAATAACAAAGATCACTTTTATTTAATGTTTTTTTTTTTTGTTAAAGTATGTACCTTGGAGCTTGTTTTTTCAACTGTCCCCTAGCTGTGTCACTTGATGTGCCGGTGCCAAGGGACAGATAAAATGCCAAGCTCTTAAGTGGAAATTGTTTTAAAAAGCACATAACATACATGTAAAAAATTGACTTTTATATGACTCTAAGCTTTGTAATTAAAAGTTAGAAGGTGACTGGCTGCAATGCAGAACTACTGCAGATTCTGTCTCCTACAACACAGACCTTGTAGAAAAAAAAATGTCGGCATTTGCAATTTTCTATGCTATATGATATTTTTATTTTCAGTAAAAAACATATTCAAATTAATTGTAGTGCAGACAAAACATAATACCCATTTTTTTGCTGAAATATGAAAGACGAGGTTGCGTTGGGTAGATACCACATATCTCATGGCACAATATTGTGTATGCATCAATTTAGTTTACAGTTTCCTGGAATAATTGTTCTCACTACAATGTTTGCATCTATACCGAACATGTGTGCTGTAATTGTTTCCATGTGCTTGCACACCCGACATTAATTTGCATGTAGGGGCAATGGTTTTAATTTTTTTTTTTCGGGCGGGTTAATTAATTTTATTAAACTTTATTATTTTTGTTTAAATAATAAGTTCACCTTTTGTAAAATGCTACACCTGTTTTTATGGTTTAACATTTTCCTTTGGAACAGCTTCCCACACCCCCTCAATCTCCACTGTGACAGCGGGTGGGGGTTCCTCTCTCTGCACCAGTATGGGCACACAACTGTACTCAGTGTCTTCTTGAGGAGCCAGACCATGGGAGCAATGCTTTGCAAGCTGCGCTGTAAAAAAAATATAATAAATGCACTTTTTTTTTTTGCAAAAACGTGCATTTATTATTTTTTTTAAAGGTGAACTTAGCTTTTAACTTTATTTCTAGGGGACTGATAAGTCCCGATGAGATAGCATACTGCAGGTGGCAGGTTCTCTTTAAGGAGACATCAGGGATCTATTAGAGCCCTAATGTTGCCTTTGCACTCTGTTGAAGCTGATCGAGCACAGGCTGTACTTGATGAGATTGAACCCAGCAGTGCTCAGAGCTGAGCGCTTCCGGGTTCATTTTACTCCGGGGAGGTAGGAGCATGGCAATGTTTGCTATTCTCCTGCTGCTTTCCATCCTGACAATTGCCATGGGGGTCCTGGGCACTCAGAAGGGACAGGTGAACCTACACTCACAGCTAACAAAATCACTTCTACAAGAAAGCCATCATCCTGCAGAGGAAAGGTAAACTCCCGGCTGCAATACATATACAGGCATACCTCGGTTTACGAATGCCTTGGTTAATGTAATTTTCGGTTTACGAATAAAAATAATGCCTCGGTTTACAATTGTTTTTCACAATATGAAAGGATTAATTGGTTTTCAATGCATGTACAAATTTTTTTTAATCATGTCCTTGTACAGTACTGTGCCTTTAAAGTGCACTTTATAAAGAGTTTTGAACAGATAAGACTTTTTTTTTTTTACTTTTTTCTGATCTCCGGAATGGATTAATTGGTTTTTAATGCATTTACAAATTTTTTTCGCAATAAGAATGGATTAATTGGTTTTCAATGCATTTACAAATTAATTTTTAATCATGTTCCTGCACAATATTTATGCCTTTAAAGTGCACTTTATAAAGAGTTTTGAACAGATAAAAGACTTTTTTTTAACTTTTTTCTGACCTCCGGAATGGATTAATTGGTTTTCAATGCATTTACAAATTTTTTTTAATCATGTCCCTGTACAGTACTGCGCCTTTAAAGTGCACTTTATAAAGCGTTTTGAACAGATAAGACTTTTTTTTTACTTTTTTCTGACCTCCAGAATGGATTAATTGGTTTTCAAAATATTTCTATGGGAAACCACGTTTCGGTTTACGAATGTTTTCCAATATGAAAAGTCCCGCAGAACGCATTAAATTCGTATACCGAGGTACGCCTGCATATTTCAGAGTATAATCTAGTCTACCCACTAATATTTACAAACCTGAACATAACACAACCATAACATTTGCATATTGTTCTCATTACCCAACATTTGACTGCAAACGAACAGAAATGTTTTGAGGGAAATTCCCGACAGAGCGAGGACACAAGAAATGTTTGCAACTGTTTTTCTACTTGAGTTCTTAATCACCTGTGAAACACCGAACAATGCTCACTGTGTGGAAGCAAACTGTAGACAATACTGCTCTTTATAAACAGCAATTCTGCCCTGCAACAAACAAGGTGAACCTTCATTGCTATACCCAGCACATGATAAAAAGCATTTTCTTATGACGTGTTACTCAGTTTTGGTTTTATGTTTCATTATCAAGACTATGTTGTAATTATCTTGAATAAAACTATATTTTATAATTACTTATCTTTCTCAAACCTTACATAAAAATGGATGCTACCAGCCCAATTTATGACAGTTCCTGATATGATCATATTCTGTGCTACCCATTGGCAGCCAGCTGCACGGCTTTTCATTTCTACTTTCACTTTGGACCTCATGCACACTGTGGGGTTTATTTACTAAAGCTGGTTCACTCCAAATCTCATGCATTTCTGCAAAGAAACCAATCAGCTTAAGCCAGCCATACATGGGTTGAATTCTGAAAGAATTTTCTTTTGAAAATCTTTTCTAAGAATATCGTTGGAATTTTGCTCCATTAGTGAGCCACAGAAACAGCTGATTTTCGTGCAACCATCACATTTGATTGATTGGGCATGTTGGAAATTTTTTGAAAAACAAACTAATTTCTAATCAATGATGGAAGAATTGTGTGAGAAATTTAATTAAAAAAGGAACAAGCATGAGCTGTGACCTGGAAGAAAATTCTTGGCCATGCAAATTCTTTTCTGAGCAATGTGTGAAAATGAAGGCATGGTTGGTCAAATTTTTAAATTAATGGTGGCACCATCGGATTGCAAAACACACTAAATTTCCTTCAGAATTCGACCCATGTATAGCCTGCATTACAGGTTATATTGCTAAAGCTTAACCCCTTCACACCGACGTAATACAAATATGCAGCCTCACAGAACTGGGCTTTTTTCCATGGGGCCGCATATTTGCGTACCTTCCTTTGTGCTAAAAGCGCACCGCACAGCGCGCTCCCAGCACAAAGACTGGGGTGTCACTGAGAGCCCCGAGTCCCGTTCTAATGATTGAGACCCGGGACTCCCAATTCCGGGTCACATGATTGCTGTGATAGCCTCTGATTGGCTATCACAGTGATCAGTCACTGTGAAGCCTGCCCCCTTGGTTTTTTGCTCTCTGAATGGAGGAGAGAGATACATTGCATCTCTCTCTCTCTCCTTGAAGAGAGAGAGAGAAAAAAAAACGTTTTGTATAAAAAAAAAAAAGATAAATTAGTAAATAAAAAAAAAAAAGAAAGAAAACATACCTAGATCAAGGTTTGATCTAGTTCAGTGCCAGGGTTAGTGTTTGGGTCAAGATCAGGATTTTATCTTTTTTTTAATTGGTATCAGTGTCAGTGTGTTTTAGGTGAAGAAACAAAATGCGCACTATTGTTTCTGGGCTGTACTACAGGTACAAACAAGAAATAACATACACATATATGGTATTGCTGCGATCATCAAGAACTGGAAAATTAATTTTGAGTTGTTCTTTGGTGGTAGGTGATGTTAGTAACAAGAAACACACAGCTAAATTTAAAAAATTTTTTTTTTACTATTTTGAGCCAGTTTTCCTTTGATAATAAAAAAAAATCAGGAGATATCCATTACCATTTACCACCAAATGAAAGCCCAATTTGTCCTGAAAAAATACAAGGTATAATTCACCTGGATGTACAAAGTAGTTGTGATGATATGTACAGTTTTACTAACATGTGCAAAAGTTGTAAAATTTTACTTAGGCTTTAAGATTTGTTTTACCCTTAGGTGTGAAGGGGTTAATTGAACAAGCAGAGGGTAGAAGTGGATTGGCTACCATTCACAGGTACACCAGATTCTGAGTGAACCAGCTTTAGTAAATAAACCCCTGGGTGTTTAGCCTTGGTGCATGAGGCTCCAGTATTTAGGAGTGAGTGGATGGTACAGATGCACCATCCAGCCCCGCTGTTGGCAGCCTGTCAAACTCTATGCGATGCTGATAGCTGCTGCAGCTGGATTGTGCACCGAGCAGTACTTATGTTCGGTGCAGTATGCACCTCGTGACGAATGCCCAACACAGAGACAGCTTGCACTTCAGGTATTTGCCCCATTTGCATACTGCACTAAATATAACTACTGCTTGGTGTGCCATCCAGCCCCAGCAAATGTCTGCCTCAGAGTTTGACAGTTTGCCGCCAGTGGGGCTGAATGGTGCATCTGTACCTTCCACCCACACAAACGCTGAAGCCTCATGCACTGGGGCTAAACACCAGGTGTGCATGAGGCCTTAATTGGAGGATGTGTAGGTTTCTTTGAAGGAACCAAGACTGTTCATAGACTCAAGGTGGTTGATTTACTAAAGGCAAATAGGCTGTTCACTTTGCAAGAGAATTCTCCCCACAGGTTAGTGAATGAAGTGAAGCTCTGTTGACTTCTATCATTCAAACATGTGCAAGCAAAATGCAGTTTTATTATCCTTGCATGTGATTGGATATTATTTGTAAAATAAAATTTCACATTTACTAAACTTTAGGGGGACATTGTCTTGAAAATTAAACAGCCTATTTGGCTTTAGTAAATCAAGGACAATGCAGTCAGTTGAATATATCCCAGTAAAAAGCATCTTAAAATGTCTGCTGTCATATGCAGCGGTTTCCTAACTGAAAATGTTAGCTCCAGTTTGTTGGAGTCAAATACTGCATGAATGGATACACAACATACTGTCCCCTTTGTCTCATGTATTAAACGATTTAAAAAAAAATGTTTGTGTAGCTTAGGAAGCAGATTCTACTTTTCCAGAATAGGTTAGAACAGGGGTCTCCAAATTTCCTAAACAAAGGGTCGGTTTACTGTCCTTCAGACTTTAGGAGGGCCGGAGTAACCAGTGGAAGTAGAAAATGTTCCAGTGTCAATAGGAGTACAAAAAATTACATAGTGCTTGTAGCTAGTGGATGGAGGAATAGTGGCCAGTCATTGGTATTAGTGGGAGGAATAGTGCCCCATCATTGGTATCAGTAGGAAGAATGGTGCACCATAATTGGTATCCGTGGGAGGAAAAGTGCTCCATCATTGGTATTTGTGGGAGGAATAGTGCCCCATCATTAATATTAGTTAGAAGAACAGTGCCCCATCATTAATATTAGTTGGAGGAACAGTGCGCCATCATTGGTATTAGTGGGAGAGATAGTGCCCCATCATTAATATTAGTTGGAGGAACAGTGCCCCATCATTGGTATTACTAGAAGGAATAGTGCTCCATCATTGGTATTACTAGGAGAAATAGTGCCCCATCATTGGTATTAGTGGGAGAGATAGTGCCCCATCATTAATATTAGTTGGAGGAACAGTGCCCCATCATTGGTATTACTAGAAGGAATAGTGCCCCATCATTGGTATTACTAGGAGGAATAGTGCCCTATCATTAGTACCAGTGGGAGGAATAGTGCCCCATCATTGGTATTTGTGGGAGGAATAGTGCCCCATCGTTAGTATTAGTGGGAGGAATAGTGCCCCATCATTGGTGTCAGTGGGAGGAATAGTGCCCCATAATTAGTATTAGTGGGAGGAATAGTGCCCCATCATTGGTGACAGTGGGAGGAATAGTACTCCATTATTGGTCTTAGTGAGAGGGATAGTGCCCCATCATTGGTGTCAGATGGAAGAATAGTGCCCCATCATTGGTATCAGAGGAAGGAATATTGCCCCATCCTTGGTATTAGTTAGAGGAACAGTACCTAATTGTTTATATCAGTGGGAGGAATTGTGCCCCATCATTGGTGTCAGTGGAAGGAAAAATGCTCCATAGTTGGTGCCAGTGGAAGAAATGGTGCCTCCTTGTTGGTCAGTGGGAGGAATAGTACCCCGAGGGCCAGATAGAGGTAAGCAAAGGGCCGCAGTTTCGAGACCACTGGATTAGAAGATAAAAACAATTGATTAGTTAGATTACTTATCCAAGACCAGCAGAACAAGATGCATTGAGCAGTCACTACTATGCAAATG
The DNA here is from genome assembly GCF_062004578.1 of Staurois parvus. Taxonomy (NCBI): domain Eukaryota; kingdom Metazoa; phylum Chordata; class Amphibia; order Anura; family Ranidae; genus Staurois; species Staurois parvus. The sequence goes on along the minus strand of NW_028318430.1, from coordinate 13,187,860 downwards.
CATAGCACAGGCATGCTGTATGAGTGATCCCAAAACCTTCAGGTTGTTGTCATAAATGATGAGGAGTGATAAGTATTGTTATAATTATTGGTGTTGACGCAAGAGTTCACTGGCCAATATGGAATGCAAAACCTCCTCTATCCAAAAATGACGTTTCCAGCAGCAACTTCATCCAAAGAGATTACTTTATTGGGTCCTAACACAAGACAGAGACCACAAAGTGTTAGCAAGTAATATAATGATCAGTAGCCTTCAACGTACCCAATCTTGCTCTGATGGTTTAGCCAAAATAACCTATCCTAATATACACCCTTTACCCCATTGACCAAAGTGTTGAGCAATCTGATTGGTTGGTTTTATGGGCATCTTTGATCTTACATGTTACAAACATTGGGGTTTATATACTAAAAACAATCAGCTTCTAATAGCTTGTTCAATTAAGCTTTGGCAATAAAACCTGGAAGCTGATTGGTTTCTATGTAGAAGTGAGCCTGATTTTGCACTCTCCAGCTTTAGTAAATAAACCCCATTGTGCCTTGCCCTAGAACAGCTGCATGCATAGATTTTAATTAGAAAGCTAAATAGTCCTTGTCTTATTTATGGCAAAACTTAAATCTTACAAAGGTGGACATGAATATATAAGACCTCTTAAACCTATTTATCATATGCATTTTGTATTGTTTAAAGGGGAAAATTGCATTTTCTTACCCTTGCATAAGTAAACACTCTACCTTTTTAAAAAGGCTTTTTCCCATAAACAAAGACCCCATGAATATTTAAGAACTTTCCAAATCTAATCAGCCAAACTTGCATTTCAAAATGCTGGTAGATTTGTAAATAACCTGCTTTGAAACTCCCCCTGACTTTCCACATATTTATCCAAAAACAGGTTAGCCCAACAAAACAAAGGTAAGGTAATTGCTTGCTGCATAAATTAACATAGTAAGGAGTCCTTACTCTATCCTTTTGAAATGTAAAATGCTGAATGTCTGGTTAGCTACAGTTGTGACCAAAATTATTCAACCCCCAATGCTGTAAAGGGGTTTAGGGACTATAGTGTACATTTGGAATTGTATTCAGAATCAAATCCTACAAGGACGTTGTAACTACCCAAATGCAACTAAAATGACATCAATTGTTTATGTAATACAGTAGTAAATGGTTCTTATGTGGTTTCTTCATTGCCACAATTATTCAACCCCTTAAAGACTACCACTCTGAAGAACAGAGGTTCATACAGGTGCTTTCCATCAGGTATTGAAAACACCTGTGGATGTCACCGAGCAGCAATCAAGCATAATAAGCACCAATTAGGCAGCTTTAAAATGACTGTGATACTCAGCTCCTTCTAGACATTTACTGGTGTGGTTACAAACATGGTGAAGGCAAGAGAATGGTCCAGGAAGACAAGAGAAGAGGTGATTTCTCTTCACAGGAAGGGCAATGGCTATAAGAAGATTGCAAAGATGTTAAACATACCAAGAGACACCTTAGGAAGCATCATTCGCAAATTCAAGGCAAAGGGCACTGTTGAAACGCTACCTGGTCGTGGCAGAAAGAAGATGCTGACTTCGACTGCTGTGCGCTACCTGAAGCGTAGAGTGGAGAGAAGTCCCCGTGTGACTGCTGAGGAACTGAGAAAAGATTTGTCAGATGTGGGTACAGAAGTTTCAGCCCAGACAATAAGACGCACACTGCGTAATGAAGGCCTCCGTGCCAGAACTCCCAGGCGTACCCCCTTGCTGTCTCCAAAGAATAAGAAGAGTCGACTGCAGTATGCCAAAAGCCATGTGGACAAACCACAAAAGTTGTGGGATAGTGTTCTGTGGACTGATGAAACAAAATTAGAACTGTTTGGGCCCATGGATCAACGCTATGTTTGGAGGAGGAAGAACAAGGCCTATGATGAAAAGAACACCTTGCCTACTGTGAAGCATGGTGGAGGGTCAATCATGCTTTGGGGCTGTTTTGCTTCTGCAGGTACAGGGAAGCTTCAGCGTGTGCAAGGTACCATGAATTCTCTTCAGTACCAGGAGATATTGGATGGAAACGTGATGCAGTCCGTCACACACCTGAGGCTTGGGAGACGTTGGACCTTTCAACAGGACAATGATCCCAAGCATACCTCCAAGTCCACTAGAGCATGGTTGCAGAGGAAAGGCTGGAACATTTTGGAGTGGCCATCGCAGTCACCAGACTTAAATCCGATTGAGAACCTCTGGTGGGACTTAAAGAATGCAGTTGCAGTGCGCAAGCCTAAGAATGTGACTGAACTGGAGGCCTTTGCCCATGAAGAATGGGCGAAGATACCCGTAGATCGCTGCAAGACACTTGTGTCAAGCTATGCTTCACGTTTAAAAGCTGTTATAACTGTAAAAGGATGCTGTACTAAGTACTAAGATTGAATGTCACTTGGGGGTTGAATAAAACTGATAATGCTGTGAGCACAGAAAAGACATTTGTGGTTATTTCATTATAACTGTTATGTTATATTTGTCTGACCTACAAGTGCCTCTTTAATGTAAATGTAAGCAAGATGACTGAATGATCAAAAGCAATGTCAAACTGGCCAAAACACTCAATTTCAGTGGGGGTTGAATAATTTTGGTCACAACTGTATGTGTGGCAACTTCACATGCATGAATGTATTTCCAGTACATTAGATATAACTATATATATATATATATATATATAAAAACTATATATATATATATATATACATACACACACAGACAGTATTTCACAGAAGTGAGTACACCCCTCACATTTTTGTGAATATTTTATTATATCTTTTCATGTGACAACACTGAAGAAATGACACTTTGGTACAATGTAAAATAGTGAATGTACAGCTTTTATAACATGTAAATTTGCTGTCCCCTCAAAATAACTGAACACACAGCCATTAATGTCTAAACCGCTGGCAACAAAAGTGAGTACACCCCTAAGTGACAATGTCCAAATTGGGCCCAATTAGCCATTTTCCCTCCCTGGTGTCATGTGACTCGTTAGTGTTACAAGGTCTCAGGTATGAATGGGGAGCAGGTGTGTTAAATTTGGTGTTATCGCTTTCACTCTCTTATACTGGTCACTGGAAGTTCAACATGGCATCTCACGGCTAAGAACTCTCTGAGGATCTGAAAAAAAGAATTGTTGCTCTACATAAAGATGGTCTAGGCTATAAGAAGATTGCCAAAACCCTGAAACTGAGCTGCAGTACTGTGGCCAAGACCATACAGCGGTTTAACAGGACAGGTTCCCCTCAGAACAGGCCTCGCCATGGTTGACCAAAGACGTTGAGTGCACATGCTCAGCGTCATATCCAGAAGTTGTCTTTGGGAAATAGAGGTATGAGTGCTGCCAGCATTGCTGCAGAGGTTGAAGGGGTGGGGGGGTCAGCCTGTCAGTTCTCAGACCATACGCCGCATCAGATTGATCTGCATGGCTGTCATCCCAGAAGGAAGCCTCTTCTAAAGATGATGCACAAGAAAGCCTGCAAACAGTTTGCTGAAGACAAGCAGACTAGGACATGGATTACTGGAACCATGTCCTTTTGTCTGATGAGACCAAGATAAACTTATTTGGTTCAGATGGGGTCAAGTGTGTGTGGTGGCAACCAGGTGAGGAGTACAGACAAGCATGGTGGTGGGAGTGTCATGGTCTGGGGCTGTATGAGTGCTACCAGCACTGGGGAGCTACAGTTCATTGAGGGAACCATGAATGCCAACATGTACTGTGACATACTGAAGCAGAGCATGATCCCCTCCCTTTGGAGACTGGGTCGCAGGGCAGTATTCCAACATGATAACAACCCCAAACACACCTCCAAGATGACCACTGCCTTGCTAAAGAAGCTGAGTGTAAAGGTGATGGACTGGCCAAGCATATCTCCAGACTTAGACCCTATTGAGCATCTGTGGGGCATCCTCAAACGGAAGATGGAGGAGTGCAAGGTCTCTAACATCCACCAGCTCCATGATGTCATCATGGAGGAGTGGAAGAGGACTCCAGTGGCAACCTGTGAAGCTCTGGTGAACTCCATACCCAAGAGGGTTAAGGCAGTGCTGGAAAATAATGGTGGCCACACAAAATATTGACACTTTGGGCCCAATTTGGACATTTTCACTTAGGGGTGTACTCACTTTTGTTGCCAGCGGTTTAGGCATCAATGGCTGCGTGTTGAGTTATTTTGAGGGGACAGCAAATTTACACTGTTATACAAACTGTACACTCACTAATTTACATTGTAGCAAAGTGTCATTTCTTCAGTGTTGTACCATGAAAAGATATAATAAAAAATGTGAGGGGTGTACTCACTTCTGTGAGATACTGTGTGTGTGTATATATATATATATATATAATATGAGTATCTATGATACACATATGTTATATGTCTACACAGGTAAGTGCAATGTTGGACCAACAGTTAGATGAAATGCTAGTCACAGACTATCTTGCAGGGTATATCTGTTAACGTATTCTAACAATAAGGCCAAAAACTGAAATAATGTGTGTGACATAGTGGAGCTAAAAACTGCTTTTATAACAACTGAAAGAGAAACTGCAGTAGTAAAATGAGCTTTACGTTTTAAAATCAATACCAACGGATCTTAGCATCCCACAATACCAAGACCAACTCCCTGTCACTCAGTTGTCAAATTCCAGAGCCTTCGTGGGCAGTAGAGGCTCTGGCATTTGACACACAAATGGCAAGGAGTAGCAAGGCTTAATTTCAGCTTGGTGAAGAATTGATGCCTTGTTTACAGCCTGAGCTTAAATCTGACCATTCCCATTAAGAATTCTCTCAGTCAGCCCCCCAGGCTGAACGAGAAAAATCACTCAATTTCCCAAGCACACTAAGAGGTCTATGCATAAAAATAATTGTTGGACAAATGTCACATGCATTTGTCTAATTGAGATGAATTTTGAAATATATTTAATTGATATATGGTATGTTTACTATATTTATATACAAATTTAAATATACTGCATTATGGCCACTAGATGGTGCTGACAATCATATGAAATAAATATATTAACCACTAGCCTACAGGGCACTTATACCCCCTTCCTGCCCAGGCCAATTTCCAGCTTTCAGCGCTGTCACACTTTGAATGACAATTGCGCGGTCATACAACACTGTACCCATATGAAATTTTTAGCATTTTTTTGAGACAGATAGAGATTTCTTTTGGTGGTATTTAATCACCTCTGGGATTTTTATTTTTTTCTTAAAGAAACCAAAAACCACTGAAAATTTTGAAAAAAAAAAAGTTTTTTCTTAGTTTTTGTTATACAAAGCGACTTTCCATGGGGGCACCTGCTGAAGAGGAGGGGCCTAGAGCACCAGCAGGGACCCCAGAAGAAAAGGATCAGTGTTGCTCTGTGCAAAAATATTGCACAGAGCAGGTAATAGACATTATAGACATGTTTGTTATTTTAATTAAAAAAACAACAAAAAACGAAAGGTTTACTAACACTTCAAGTAAAATATGGACTTATTTAATCTCAGGTAGATGAATCCTTGAGACAGCTGTCCAACAAACATTAAAGATATATTGTATTCTGCCAAACAATCCTTTTAAATACTACTGATGATTAGTGGACCCATATAAATCCTAATTTTTTGAATTATTTCACATATCTGTTTCTGGTAGAGACATGGGTAACTATACTGGGAATCACATAACATAACTTTCCCTTAGAATTCACACATTATTCCAACTGAATACAAATAGAAAAATGTGTGAATTCTGGGTGAAAATCATGAATAGACCCTTTTATTTGTTTTGATAGTGCATTGAAGTTTTTCGGTCAGTTTAGTTTCAAACCAGATTTGGCAGAGTTGTCCTTTATTACTGGACACTGCTGCAGGATATATCCAAAACCTCACAAGTATTTAAAGCTGAAGTTTGGGAATTTAAATTTTTACACAACTGCATTGGTCGAGCTTGGACCAATGTAAATATGTACAGTATGTGGCATACCTGTGGGATCCCCATAGAAGCTGGAAATCACAGTAATAAGCAGTGCTACTACAGTGATCTCCACTTGCTTGCGCATCCTGCGCTGAGCAACTGCCCTTCTGCATTGTAAACATAGGAGCTTGTTTGCTTGTGTGCCATTCAGATAACAATTTGCATTTTCTCAATGAATGGCAAGTCTTTTAGGATCATGTACACTGCAGCTGATAAATTCACATTCAGGAGCTTTTCTGCATTTTTTTTCAGCAGCCCCTGAACTCTCCCTAATGTTTTCCTATATATCCATGTACACATAGTCATTTACAGGCAGTTGAGTTTACTGTCATTGTTTTGAATGCAGCAAACTTGCGTTCAGGAGATTTTATCAGCTTGAAAAAGGAGTGTAAACGTGGCTAGCCGCATTTATAAGCATTTGTGTTTAGAAGCGTTTTTTGATTGGTCCATATCCAGGGCACAATTCACTTAGCGGTATCCTATCACATCCGAGTATGCGGTAGGATACTGCATAGCATATTTTTTAAAAAACCCATTTGAATCCACTAACAAAGGCTACTAAAATACTGCATGATTTTATCAAGTCATGTGGAATTTTAGTAGTGAAAAGCATGCATCATGTTTCAGCTGTCAGCTGAATGTAAAAGAAAGAATTGCCGGCAATTAAAAAATAATTTTAAAACCGGTGTGGGGTCCCCCCATCCCATCCATACCAAGCCCTTCGGGTCTTGTATAGATTTTGAGGGGAAGCCCCATGCCAAGAAAAAAAAAAAAATTGGTGTGGGGTTCCCCGCGAAATCAAGACCCTTATCCAAGCATGCAGCCCGGTGGGTCAAAAAGGGGGGGGGGGGGACAAGCGAGCGCGAGTGCCCCCCCCGAACCATACCAGGCCACATGCCCTTAACATCGGGGGGTGCTTTGGGGTAGGGGGATCTCCCCCCCCCTCAAAGGACCTTGTCCCCATGTTGATGAGGACAAGGGCCTCTTCCCCACAACCCTGGCCAGTGGTTGTGGGGGTCTGCGGGTGGGGGGCTTATCGGAATCTGGAAGCCCCCTTTAGCAAGGGGGCCCCCCCATGTGAATGAGTATGGGGTATATGGTACCGTAGTGTGGAAAAAAGACAGGAGTCATTCTTTGACAAGTCCTTGAATAAAAGAATGTCCCCCGAAGTAGATCCAACGTCAATCATGATGTCCGCCGCGGCTCAGAAGCTGGTTTGACAGTTCTTAAATATGTAAAGACCCTTAATTGAACAAGGTGTGTGTATGTTTGTGGGGGGGGGCGCATTGCATTCCTTCAATAAATACATTCCTTCAATAAATACAAAGCATTCTCTGAATAAGGTGGAGATTACAAAGTACCTTCTTTGGTGCTCATGAGTGACCATTTGTGTTCACGATCCAGCCTGCAGCAGCTTGGCACAGGACCCGGAAGCTACAGCAATTTTCCACAGGGATCCCACAGATATGGCATATACATATTTACAATGGTCCAAGCTGGACCAATGTATCTATGCAAAAATTGCCATACCTAAAAACTTCAGCTCTAACATTAGACAACGTTACCCAAATATTACCGTTCTTTCTTGTTAGTGTCCAACTTCTGACCATGTCACTTGTGCTTAACCACTTGCCCTCCTGAGGATTTACCCCCTTTCCTCACCAGGCCATTTTTTGCATTATGGCACTGCGTTACTTTAACTGACAATTGTGCGGTCATGTAGTGTTGCAACCAAATGAAATTTACGTCCTTTTTTTTACCACAAATTGAGCTTTCTTTTGGTGTTATTTGATCGCCTATGCATTTTTTATTTTTTTACGCTATACAAAAACAAAAAGACAATTTTGAGAAAAAAAAAAAAATATTTTTTACTTTTTGCTATTAAACATGTCCAGTAAAAAAAATTAAAAAAAAAAAAGCAAATTTCGTCATAAATTTAGTCCAAAATGTATTCTGCTACATGTCTTTGCTTTTCATTCTAGTAATTGCAGCGATCAGCAACTTATAGCAGGACTGCGGCGGGCATTCTGACACTGGGCGGAAACTGATTTGGTGTCACTGACATCCCCAGTGATACCAATACAGTGATCAGTGCTTAAAAAAAGAAAAAAAAAAAAAAAGCACTGACACTGTACTAAGGGCACTGGGCAGGAAGGTGTTAACATGAGGGGCAAAGGGTTAACTGTGTGCTGTGTGCTTAATTGTATATCACACTGCTTTGCATGGCTGTCCAAATAAGTGTGCAGGAGCGGATAAGGAGAACTGTATTGTTTACATACAGTTCTCCTCCCCGTCAGCGATGCTCGGCAATCACCGGAGAGTAAGCACCGGCCAGGACCCAGTGATTGACAGCTGTGGCCACGAATTGCGGTGCAGGTAGGGCACGCACACACACGCCCCCTACTTAGAAATTCAAAATCATATGTGTGTATATATATATATATATATATATATGTGTTTTTGTGTACCCATGCCACACTGTAGCAGTATATCTGCTATAGGGCGGTTGTGAAGCGGTTATTAACACAGTGTCACAATTGATAAAATAAAAGCAAAATATATTTATACGTTCAGGTCTGTATTTAAGAATGTTCACTGTCAGATTAAACATTGGTATTTGGTTAGTGGGAAATCATTTGTCAAGGATGATATATAATTTTTTTTTTCCTATATGTCTCAATTCAGTTGATACATATATACATCTGTGGTGCGCAATGTGAGCCATACAAGCATAACAGGCATGGGAAAAACACCGATCAGCTGACCAGAACTATGTCAGAAAACAAACCAAACAGTAATATTGGAAATTAAATGTTACATGTTAAGACTGAAGATACAAATTAATTGCTCCCCACACACATTTTCTTTTATAGAAAAAATAGAGAGTTTGTAGGTTATATACACAAGATAAACAAACAGCAGAAAATATTTTGTCAGATAGTAACAAATTAAGAAAATCAGCAAAACTGTTATAAATAAAGGCACAAAAAGCAGCACTTTTAGGTGTCAATTCCAATGACGTAAAGAGAACAGTGCAGTAATCTATAGCTACCAATAACATTTAATTCTTTATTGCTCTGATTAAATATTTTTGAAAGCCATTGATCATAGCACCTAATCAAGAATGCAGATTACTATTGCTTGCTGCCCGTATTAAAGTAAACAAAGTTTGTTTATTCCTACGCTTTGACAGTTATTTTTTTTAAAGAGTACTAAAAGGTTAAGATCTTCAATATTTAGGTAGTAAATATAATATCATGTCAGATTCTGTGCAAAATTCTGTTCACTTCTATGGCAGCATTTTGTTCTCAAGTCAGTTTTGTATTTAGTCCAATAATTGTGCTCCCATCCTTTCCATCAACAGGCAGTGTTCAGTAGCCTGTCATATAAACACTTAACAGCAGCCATTTTTGGGCGGTTTCTCATTACTGCTCTGTGAAAGATTGACTGTGTCATCTGGTCCATTGGCTTTCTTCTTCATGATCAATGGTATAACCATGTTGAAAACACTCTCAAATAGTACATCGACATTGTGTCCAGTCTTTGCACTGGTTTCAAAACACATCTTCTCTGCAGCAGGTGCGTAGCTTTCATCCACCATTCTGTATTTCATTATGCGTTTATATAGGGCATGGGCATCTTCTGAATTAACCTGCTTACGAACTTTGGAAGTACTACTGGTGCGAGGTCTTTCACCCTCAAATTCTTTATCCCCTTCATTGCCATCAGTCAGGTCAACTTTATTTCCCACCACAACAAAGAGGCAATCGCTGTTGGCTGTGTCAGTGAGGCCTAGGAAGCGGTCTTCAAGCTCCAGAAGGCTCTGCATATTGCTAACATCATAAGTTAGGATAATGGCTGAGGCCGATCTGCAGTACATAGAGCCCAGGCCATGAAATTGTTCCCTTCCTAGAAGACAATGAAAACAGAATGTAAATAACCAGGAGTATTTTTTTTTTTGTATACTGCAGTACACACAGCCATGATGTTTCATCAACCACAAAACACACAAGGCAGTCCAACAGGTTCATTAAGCTATTTTTAAAATATGTTCTTTCACAGTCCCCAACACAGACAAGCACATTCAGCAAGTTGTTTTAGTTTTCCTTCAAGGCAGTATTTTTCATCCTATGATATTGGATGCCCCATTGTTCACACAAATTTTAGCAGGTACTGTTGCAACATAGATTAGAAACATTTGGCACATTTTCACAGATCTGACAAATCAAAAACTTACCTATTGTTCAATAATTGCAGCTAGAAACTACATGAGCAAAGTGCAGTAACCCATATCAACCTTAAAGAATTAACTGGACTAAGTACTGATCATTTCTTTTTGCACTGTCCTACTAAGAGGCTAAATGCACATTCATTTATACAGTGCCTGATAAGAATGCACAATGGCTTGCAAAACAAATAGGTCCTGGTGGATGGTCAGCTCTTAAAGAAAAACTAAACCCAAGCACAAAAATGTAAAATTCTTCATCATGCATTGAGGGACACAAAAGTTCAGAAACAGTGGGGTTATACATCTGCATACAGCAGTTTGGGACTGTGGCAAAACAGAAAACGTTTAAGCCAGTCATGTAGAACCCGTCATCTAATCAGCATGCCTATTTTCTGCTAGTGTCCTAGGAGGTTGGATGGGTTTTTTTCACCAGTTCTGCTGAAACAATAGTCCCCTTTTTTGCTAGCTTTTAATGACTTTGTAGATTCTTTTTTTTCTTTGGGGACCTCAAATGAAGAGACTCTATACTGCTGGTTAAGCTTGTTTCTATATAGCAGCTTTCCAGATCAGCGTTTCCTCAGAACTAGTTTTGAACCCTACTGAACTGGATATGTAGAATTACCCTGGAATGTGACTTCTGGACAATGGGCTCTGCCTTGTGGCACTTTCCAGACCATTGTGTATTGTGTTAGTTAGCCACAAAGTGCTTTCTAGGTCTAGCACTGTGGGGCAGCTGCAGGTGTGACCCTGTCTCTGAAGACTCACTTATTGAGTAAGGCTGGTCAGGCTGAAGCACCAGAAGCTACCTCGCCATTTGCACTACTGGGCATCTTTTAAAATTTCCTACCACCGCTGTTTTTTTACTACAGTAAGGGTAAAGGCTGAGGCACTGAGCACTGATGTAATTTGCTTTGAGGAGTGTTACTCTGTGCTCTCTTTTTCCTGTCATTACGTCTAGAGTAGAGGAAACACCAGCCTTCTGTTTCTCCCGCTCGTGAAGCACCACATGGATATCTGCTTTCACTCCACTGCCTGCCTACAGTGACCTGGCCACCTTCAGCTGCCTTGGTTTGAGTACTCAAGGCCCTGCATCACATTGGGCCTAGTTACTTTCCACTACACTGTGCACCATGTCTTCCCAAAGACACACAGAGGACAACTCAGCTGTCGCTGGTGACCTTGAGGTTTTGGGAGCATTTACCTGGTATCCCCACAAGGAACTGCACCTATAACCTGAAACCTGGGACCCTCCCCTCAAATCCCCATGGACTTCTCCTTGTCCCCTCTCTGTCTGTGGCCACTTACTTAAATCTTCCCTCAGAGCCTCTAGGCATATTCTGGCACCATCTCCAGCAAAGTCTAATTCACCATTCTTTACCAGTGAATCAAACCAGGCCTGTTGCCCCATTACCATTTTACCAATTCAGAGTTCTAATAGTACATTTCAAGAGAGGCTGTTTTTGGATCAATGCAGTATCCTGCAGTTGATGCTGATATACAAGGGGTCCTTTCAATCTTATTGATGCCATGCTTATCAACTTGCATCTAGAGTTTCAGGCTGCTGTTCCAGGCCTTATGTCTTGTAGAATTTCTACAGCTGTAAAGACTTCACCTTCACCCACTGTTTAAATTATTCCTCTTTATGGAATGGAAATGGGGTCCACCTGAATATGTGGGTGAGGATTCCCCCTTTGGGAAGGAATTTTTAAACTGGCCTTTGCTCACTGTAAATGCACCAATGATCCACAACATTAACTGAAATACCAACAAAGTGCTGATTATATGCTCACCTTTCAGGATTTCACTAATGGGACAGTTTAATTCCCCCTTTAGATCCCAGTTTTGGAAAAACTGGTTTGGCTCGCCGTCATCTGTTGGCAGTAACTCTAATCTGTCAAACTGTGTTAGAATGGTTAGATCCATTACAAAGGTTCCCTCCACCACGGGGCAGGACCTTGTTTAATATAGAGTGGCTAAAGCAAATGTCTGGAGCCTTGTGCTTTTAGTTGTGACTTGTTACAAGCCTAAAAATGTATGCAGAGCGGACACGGAGACAGCTCAGTATGGGCAGTCGGGTGTAAACAGACAGTTGTTGTGTTTACATTAACTGCCCTTCGATCCGTTCCACGGAGCAGAACGGATCCTCCTCCAATTGGTTTTTGCTGGATTAGATCAGAGGTAACCCAGTGTAAACAGACACAAGTCTGTTTACATCCAACTGCCCATAGAGGAGAATGGAGGGTCCGATCAAACAGCCTGTGTGAAAGAATGCTGCATTGCTACCTGCTTCTCTCTCCCAACAAGGGACTACTGATTGATGAGAAGTCTGTGCAACTTGGTGTGCCTCATTTACTGCATGACAGGAAAACACAGTTGCTGGCGGACTCGGTTTCCCTGATTATTTAGCAGACAATTCACGCTGAGATCATGCTGCAGGTTCTCCCTTACTAAGAACAATGTATGTCTGGAGGACTTTGCTGAACATGATCTTCTGGAGTTAGTTCCTTCTTCTGTTGATAGGCCTCCTGAGGAGGTTTCTCCTAATCCCTTTTTTTATTCTGACCCTTCTCAGGTGAATGTTTAAAGCAGTAAAGGTAAGGTAAGGCTTCAGCCTGTGTATTCATCCTCCTGGTTGTCCTGTGTTACAGACTGTTTCTGGTTCCTTCTGGTTCTGTCAGTGACTGTTGCCCACTCCTCAGCTGGACTGCTTTTGGACATATCAACTGCTTCTGAATTCCTGTGCCCCCCTATGTATAGACAATATAAGATTTTGGTCCCTGTGTTTTTTACTGGCCCTGTGTACTGCTTACTGCTCCCACAACTGACGCATGGTGGGTAGAGAACGGGTGATACAGAGGCTGGCTTACAACATATTCTGTTTGACAATGACCCAAAAACCTGTATGAAGCAGCATAACCCAACAGTTTCTGAATTTCTGTGTCCCTCAATGGACTTGAAGAAATAGATTTTACGGTATGTATAAAAATCATGTTAAATTGCAGTTTAACAGCCCTTAGATGTAGTGGCTGTATTTGTTTTAATTTTTCAGGCTAAGAACATTTTCAGCAGATAGAGAAAATGCCTGTTGATCTTTCCAAAAATGCAGTGTCCTTGTCATTTCCTGAAAGTTGAACTTGAAGCATAAAATAATATAAACCTAATACTTTAAACACTTAAAGTGGAGCTTCACCCTCTCAATCAACAGCTATTTTTCATCCTTCTGTTGCTAGCATTAGTAAATAGATAGGAAGGTATCTCATATGTACTTGTTTTAAACTTTTCTTTACATTTCTTCAGTTCCTTCCTGGTTTCCATGCCTAGGCAAATTATGTCATACATCCCAGGAGTCTTCAGAAGGGGAGGAGGGTTTTTGTCAGCTAGGCATACCCTTCTGCCTGCTTTCCTGAGCTACGTGCAGATGGATTCCAGGAAGTAAATGGTACATGAATCATCTGCCCTTACTCAAGATGAACATGGCCAGAAATGCTAGAGGGTGTTTTTCAAAACGATTTCTCAGCAAAATAAAGCATGGAGACATGGATGGATGGGGAGTTTGCTTTGAGTTTTAAAAATGAAATTACATAGGAGTTTTTGGTTTGTGGTGCTCTGGTGCAGTGAAGTTATACTTTAATCTCCCCATTCCCATGCAATGGAGATGAACAAAGGCAAGCATGTTTTAAAAGGGACATGAAGCAATGTTATTCATGGGAGTACTAGGTGAAAATGAAGTTAAGAAAAAAAAAAAAGCCAAAAAAGAAAGAAAACTAATACAGTCACCACATCTGAGGAATGCTAAGCTGCAATATAATAAATCTTTGTTTTTGAATTTAGTGATGCTGCACACACAGTATAGCCTGAAGTTTGTACAGTACTGAAAGCAATAGAGTACCAACATATCATGCATAAGAGAGATCTTTTCTTATAAGAATGTAAGCTTTAAACAGTGCTAAAGTTGCTAAAAGCCTAAACTGGATAGAATGGGCAAATGTCAAGGTTAGCGATTAGAAATCTCAGTGATGGATATATAAATAAAACAATAAAATTTGAACTAGATGGATTGTATTTGGCATCTGTCAGGTTTGTACTGCTGCAGCTATGTGGAGAGTGTATTCCACACTTACTGTCAGACACACTCATTTATATCAGTGTATGACTGAATGTCATGGAGATGAGAAGAAAGTTGAAATTTCCTATTTTTTTAATTTTGGGAATCAAGCATGTCAGTAGTGTGTTTAAAGCTACATCCAAACCTTCCAAAGTGGCATGAAGCTTGTTAAATGCATTGCATATGCTTGCTGAATTCAACATTTCTACAGACAACTGTATTCATGCCAAGAATGAGAAATGTCCCCATCTTTAAAGTTTTAGGAACATCATCATATGACAAATGATTTTTCATGCGGCTCTTATAAAAGAAGTTTAAAACATAGCAATCAAAATCTTGGGAGAACATAGTTATCATCAAAAAGGAGTCAGCAAAACAAATGATCCTCCATTATTTGCCTGACACAGGTGAGCATCAGATTTATTAGTCATTTGGAGCAGTTCCTCTTGTGTTTGCATGACTTTATGATCATCACGTGTAGTCAGTAAACATCAAACATCTAGTGCTCATATGTAACACTTGATTTTCACACGAATTATGTCACAATATATAGTTTTATATCCCACACATCAAGCCCTATAAAATTGCCTTTAATGTGTTACTAAACCCAGGACCCTGCATTCACTATATCTGGTCTCCTACAATTCACACAACATGCAAATGTAATTATTTTTAGTAAATATAAAACTACTAAATACCTTTTCTCATCAGCAGTTAGAGCAGTCTTGTAACTTCTATCAGTGTTCAGCAGAGCACATGTTTAAGCTTATGTGTTTTCTTTCTGCTCTGGGAGGATGCAGAACTCATGATCTCTGTCTGGGACAGTGCTGATTGGCCCTGTGCTAATCACATGCACTCTCCCAAGTAAAAAGATAATGCTCTAGCAATACACACAAAACTGAGCATGTGCAGAGTGTCTCCACACCATGTCTTATTAGGAGATAAAAGAGGGGCACTGGAAGAAGGGAAAGATCAGAGAAGACAGGATCAAACAGCATTTTTCCACAATGCAGAGGATTAACCCTTTAAGTTCCACAGGGAGTATAACA